>NW_028274823.1:87688287-88004906 GCF_037043125.1 Eumetopias jubatus | reverse complement strand
CCTCAAAAAAGTGTCCACACCTAGGATTAGATCTGAGATTCTAATAGGCTACAGATGACTGAAAGTTTTAATATTCGTTTAGTTTATTCTGTGGAGGGCAGAGAATGGTGTTTTTAAATGACCTTTCAGGAGTTATTCATGATGATTTTAAGCAAGTGTGCTCTGGAGAGCCTCTCGGATAAAACCTCCTCTCTTCTTTGTTGTCCATACACATATTTTCATGGAATTATTCTTCAAGCCACTATCAAAACTCACCATAATTAATAATTTCTCTATCCATTAGCCCTTTTATTCTCTTGTGTCTTTCTTAGACAAGATTTCTCAGTCCACTGCTTTGACAACATCCACTCTGTTGCCCTTTTGTAAAATATTCTATTTTTCTTTTTATTTTTTTAGAGCAAGAGAGAGAGAGCTGAGCTGGGGGCGAGGGGAAAGGGCAGAGGGAGAGGGAGAGAATCTCAAGCAGACTCCATGTCAGTGTGTGGGGCTCAGATCCCGGGACTCTTGAGATCACGACCTGAAGCCAAATCAAGAGTCGGACACTTAACCGACGGAGCCACCCAGGCGCCCGCTCTTACCCTTCTGTGTTTGCACTGTGTTGATCTGGCCAGAGTAGCTAGAAAAGGTGGCAGAGCTGAGCTGCAAAATGGTGGCAAAGAACATGAAGTGGAGGAGGGCTTACCCACAGCAGTAAAATTGCTGCAAATATTGAAAGAGGTGTAGCTTAAACTGCAGTTGAAAGATATGACTTTAGAGGAGGGACAATTGTAGATATCTTCCTGTGTGTTCAAACACCGTGCTAAGTGTGTAAATATTCCAGCCACACAGTGTGGCAGATAACAATATCTTCTTATGGAAGAGGAAATAAATCTCAGACAAATTGCATAACTTGCCCAACGTCACACAGGTAGAAGGTGGGGGAGATACTTAGCACGAGTACCATTAACCACTGCACCACTGTGTATCACATTCTGCTATGTGTCGAGCAGAGTGGTCAGGACTTGACATATGTGTGTTGAGATGCCCCCACTGTCTGTTGGCAACACTACATGAGCCCGCGGACTCCCCCACTCTCCGTGGGAAGCCTGGGAATCATGTTTCTAGACACTTTGCCAGACACTTTTTTGGTTTAGATTCCCCCAGTGGGGGTTCCTTGCATGAGGTTTGGATGGCTGGAGACAGAAGCCATGTTTCTCCAGTCACAGCAAGGCATGGAGAGAGGAGTGGACAGGCATGAGGTACTCAAGGCACCCACAGTGCTCCCAAGCAAACTATTGACCTCAGCTCCGCCATGTGTGGTGCTTTGCTCCAATTTGGAAGTCTGCATGTGACAAGAGTAGGAGCAAGAGGTGACTTCCCCAGACCTTTCCTTCAGCTCTTCCGACAGTTTGTAAGTAGCTATTTCCTTGTGTGTTCCCTCCTTCCCTGCTGCAATGTCCAAGGAATTTCTTGCTTTTCAATCCAAACATGGGTACTGGTACTGTATACCTCAGAAGCCCCCATGTCATCTTTGGCCTAAATATACTTTTACTCTAGAGAATTCCTACCCTCCCAAGATCAACCTTGTGCCCAAGAGACAATGGGAACCACCTAATGACATCTTTATAGACAAGTATGACATACCATGTCATCTTATAGTAGGTACAGGCTCTTATCTATGCAAATATTTCTGTTTAAAATGGTAAAGGGGATCGTAGTGTTGTGTATGTCCCATTTTTTAAGCAGAATGTAGTATTAAATTTGGTAAATAAGTCTAAATTTAATGCCTGCAGAGTTCTCTGGATGATCCCACTTTTGTTTATTTATTTTAGAATGAAAGTGTGCAACATTAAAAAATTAAATTGTTGGTGGAGAAATACTAACACACCTAAAAGAATTATTTTCAAAGCTACATATTAAAGCTTTTGGGCCTTTTTATGATCTTTATTCTGCACGTGACTGAGTAAAGTTTTAAGACTTAAATTCCCTTAGGTCTCTTAATGGTTAGAGACCAATTTATCTGACATGGTCACACAGTGGCAATGTGGGTAGGCTGGATCTCAGTACATAGTTTAGGATGCAGAGCTCCAACAAACTAGGAACATGTGTTGGGAACTGGAACGGTTTAACAGAACACTTAATGATTATTTGGTTGAAAATCTCTGTAAAGGGAACAAGGCATTGGCACACCAAGCCTGCAGTGTTCTTTCTTATAAACATTTAAGTGAAACAAATAGCGTTCATTTGCTTTTTACACCTGCCATTTCACCATTTGAGTTGGTTGTACACTGATATTTACAGTGACCGACTCTGGTTCAGGAAACAGATGCACTTTTTAAAGTGCACTTAGTTATCAGAAAAGAGGAGAAAGTAATGTATCAAATGTAAATGTTTTATATATAAGATAATATATCAGCTAGAAAAACAAACGACAGACATGTACACTGAGGCATTAGTTAATAGTCAAAAATGTATATTGTTTAGACAGTCACAGAAAGACAAATCCTCTGACCCCACTTATGATATATCTAAAATCATAGAACTCATCAAAGCAAAGAATAGAATGGTGGTTGCCAGACACTGGGGGAAGGGGAATGGAGAAGTGCTGATCAGTGTGTATGAAATTCCAGTTGTGCAGGATGAAGAAGTTCTGGGGGTCTGATGTCCCGGTCCTGTAGGTGGTAATACTGTGCTGTAACCTCGAAAATCTGTTAAGACGTAGATCTCGTTCTAAGTGTTCTTTCCACAACAAAACAAATACATATTTTTTATTTTTATCTATTTTTTTAAAGATTTATTTATTTATTTGAGAGAGCGAGAATGAGAGATAGAGAGCATGAGAGGGGGGAAGGTCAGAGGGAGAAGCAGACTCCCTGCCAAGCAGGGAGCCTGATGTGGGACTCGATCCCAGGACTCCAGGATCATGACCTGAGCCGAAGGCATCGCTTAACCAACTGAGCAAATACATATTTTTTAATAACGTGCCCAAAATACATATTTTTTAAATAATAGACATATTTGCTAAAATAAAGGGTTATTTTTTCCTCCAGAAATATCTGTACTTTCAATTGACTTTAATGTTCAAAGGAAAACTTTGAGTTTCTGAATCAAATATATGATTTACACCAGTGATTTTCAATCATTTTTAGAGCAACAGGACATTTTAAAAATATAAAACAAAAGTATTAATTTAAAGTAATGTTTATTTTAATTTCAAACTATTTACTATTTGTATGAGCTTTAGGAGACTAAAGAGAGAAATCTACAGAAAGGATTCTGCTTAAAGTAGCTTCATCTGTGGTGGTTATTGTTTTTTTTTAATCACAAGACTCAGTGTTAAATATCAAATGAAGGTTTCTAAGAATGATTAGAAAGCAGATTTCTTATTCATTGTGAAAACCAGAGGAGATTCTCTTAAGGATAAATGTTCAGCACCAACAATCAGGTGGTTGGAGCCAACCACCTCTATATTTGAGGAGGTAGTAGAAAATGATGAGATAGACACAGGCATCCTTCCAAGGGTAAGTACGTGCTCACATGCGACAAAGGCCTGAAGGCTTCACCAAGCCCAGTCCATCGCATATGGTTAGAGAGCAGCATCCTCCTGCACCCACAGGCATAACTGCCTCGTGGCTCAAAACCAGAGCAGATCTTTTACTGGACATCTTGGCTGGCCATTTAGTACCAGGAAGAGGCCCATTTTCAATGACCTATGTCTTTCAGTATAACAAGGAAAAAAATCAGATTGGCACATTTTTGATTGATCGTAGAAGACTGTATATTCTAGGGGCGCCTTGGTGGCTCAGCCGTTAAGCGTCTGCCTTCGGCTCAGGTCATGATCCCAGGGTCCTGGGATTGAGCCCCACCATCAGGTGCCCTGCTCTGCAGGAAGCCTGCTTCTCCCTCTCCCACTCCCCCTGCTTGTGCTCCCTCTCTCGTTGTGTCTCTCTTCTCTCCTGTCAAATACATAAATAAAATCTTTAAAACAAAGAAAAGGTATATTCTAGTGTGAGGGACAAAATAGAGAAGGTGTTTTTGTCTTGAGGTCCTTTTATTGAAAGCAAATGATTAGTGTAGCTCTGAAGAGTTGGTTTTCAGTCTGTACCTGTTGAGCATTAAAATCTTTAGGTTCTATTTTCTTGGGTTGACAGATTATGTCTTCTCTCTAGAAAAAGGTCTATCTTCAGCATAAGCAGGATGGAATAGACTTGAGTTCTCATTTCTGAGTTTTATAGAAGATCTTCAAGGGTTTTATAGCTAAAATGGAAGAAAGCTTTGTAAAATAAAACAAAAATTTAAGAGATATACAGTAGCATGTGTTTGGTACTAATTGTAATGATAATAACTAGAGGAGGCATTTATTGGAAACATACTGTCTACCAAGTACAGTGTTAAGCACCTCAAAGTATATCATATATTTAAAGTCAGAACAGACAACCATGTGTTATAATTACTGTCATCCGTTTTGCCTGTATGAAGAAAGTCAAGTTCAAAGAAGTCATTGCAGTAATTTTTAAAAATATTAATATAGATATTTCACTCTTCTTAATTTCAATATAAGTTAATAAAGGGGCAGTTTTACATATGTATTTGCTGGGAGAGAGGCACCATTTGACATGGCAGAGTGGGGAACCACAGATAGAGTCTTAGACTATATTAAATATGGAAGACAGAATTGACCAATTCTTCCTTTCTCCATAGGGTTGCTGTGTTCCTATTTTAAAATTCTCATCTTTCCCAACTTACTTTCATTTATAGGAGCCATGTTACAGTTCTAGCCATTAAATTTTAAACAAGAATTGCTGGATATGGGGTGCCTGGGTGGCTCAGTCAGTTAAGCAGCCGACTCTTGGTTTCGCTCAGGTCATGATCTCAGGGTCCTGGCATCGGCTCCACACTCAGTGAGGAGTCTGCTTGAGGTTCTCCCTCTGCCCCTCACCTCCACATTATGTCTCTCTCTGTGTAAATAAATAAATAAATCTTTTTTTTTAAATATTTATTTATTTGAGAGAGAGGATGAGATAGAGAGAGCATGAGAGGGGGGAGGGTCAGAGGGAGAAGCAGACTCCCCGCTGAACAGGGAGCCCGATGTGGGACTTGATCTTGGGACTCCAGGATCATGACCTGAGCTGAAGGCGGTCGCTTAACCAACTGAGCCACCCAGGCACCCAATAAATAAATCTTTAAAAAAAAAAAGAATTGCTGGATAAGATTTCTCAAAAAGCTTTTTAACAAGGGATAGTCTCTGTTCACATGCTGATTTTCTCTTTGCACTGTATTGCTTTACCTTCTCTCTGCCTGGAACTCATTATGATACCTGGAGATATAGCAGAAATACAAGAGGTAAGATGCAGAAAAGCCAACTGGTACCGTAACGGAGCAGAGACAAAGGAACCTGGGTTCATAATAGTGTCATGGAATCACTGTACCTGCCTATATCTTCTCATCTTAAGTGAAAAAAAGAAAAAAAAAAGCCCACTGTTTTTTAAGGTTACTGTTTGTTGGATTTCATGTTCCTTACATGTTAACATAGTCCCAACTGATACAGAATTAGGACCTGCAAGTAAGGTTCTGCAAATAACAGAGGTTCCAGTATACGACTACCACAGCAGGAGAGGGTGGGTGGGGAGGACACACAGGCTGTCATCTGCAGTGCTGGTGGCCCTATAGGCCACATGTTGGCCAACTGTTGGGAAAATAAGAACAATTCAGAATACTGACTTGCTTTTGTAAATTTTTACTGATTTTAAAAGAAAAATGGTGATATCAGATTGGACCTATCCACTTTACACACAGAGAGAGGAAAATTGCATTTCTAAGAGAAGAAGACTAACTTATATACCATCATGGATGTAAGTTTACATAATTTATAGCCTACATGGCTCAAAAGGATTGTTTCTAAACACCGAACAATATCCATAAGAAGGCACAGCAAGTGATTCAGTTGTGCCTGGAAAACGTTACCATAAAATTTTCTATTAAGAATTATCTGATACAAAGCAGGGCACTAACGAAGTTGAGAACCCGGGTGCCATTAGGACACGGTCTCTGGATTTCCTCAAGGCAGTGACCCTTTAGGGATAGCATCCTGTGTAGAACGCAGCAACCTTTACTTGAAAGCAACTGTCAGGACCAACCACCTTATCTAGATAAAATCTGGAAAGGGGCACAAGAAATTATCCACAAAAAACATTTTGTTAGAATGGGTCTATATCAGCTTGTCGTTGTTCAAGGGAGTTCAATCTTCAAATAGCAGAGAGTTCTGACTTGATGATAATTTCTACTAGAAACTTCCAGTGTCCCAAACAGGCTTTCATCACAAAGAGGCCACGTAGTATAATGCCGGCCAAAGAAATACAACAGGGAACCAACTTTGGGTTGAGGGTATCATACATTTTTTTAAGGAAGCCAACACTGCTGTCATTCTTTTTTATTTTCTGCTCCTGGATCCTCTGCTGTGTCTGCACTGTCTGCCTCCTAGCTTCTGTAAAGTGTTAAGTGAGCCCCAATGTGGGGCTTGATCTCAAGACCCTGAGATCATGACCTGAGCAGAAATCAGAGTCAGATGCTTAACTGACTGAGCCACCCAGGCGCCCCTACCTACATTCTTTAAAAACTGTTTCAGAAATTTTTTTTTAAAGATTTATTTATTTATTTTGAGAGAGTGAGAATGAGAGAGAGAGACAGAGACAGAGAGACCACACGAGAGGGGGGAGGGCCAGAGGGAGAAGTAGGTTCCTCGCCGAGCAGGGAGCTGGATGCGGGACTCGATCCCGGGACTCCAGGATCATGGCCTGAGCCGAAGGCAGACGCTTAATGACTGAGCCACCCAGGAGTCCAAAAAACTGTTTCAGAAATTAAGGAGAATTTATCACAGAACAAAGTTCTTAATGAAGCACTTAAGATCTTAGGTTTTACCTATCACTTCCAGGGATTTTGACATGTATGAATAATGGGTCTGGGAATGCTTTTTTATTAAATCGAGTATCCAGAAAAAAAAAAAGCCCACTTCCAAAATGTTTATTAGCTTATTCTTTTTCACATTAGTGAAATCACCATCAAATATAAATCAATTAATTAAAATGTGTAAAACTTTGGAAGGAAGCACTAATAAATAATAAAAATCAAGAAATACCCCAAGCAGCTATTCCTTGGACATAAGCCATTCTGTCACATCTTGAGAAAATGACAGTATGCACTATTAGCTATGTCCCCATGAATAATATATCTGCCAACTCATAATAGATTTGCTCTTAAAATTTCTAGGCTTCTTCCAGATATTCTCCATTGCTTACCTTCCAACAATAGCCCGTGTTCCTAAGACTCTTCACTCATTTTTAGGAAAATCACTGGTAGCTCTGTTTCAAGTAGATGCTATTCGCTTTGGGTAAATCGATTGATATCTCATTGTCTTACTTTATCTTTGCTTCTCAAATTATAGTTTACATACTTATAGGGATATGATATAATGTAGTACAGTGTCAAGCCATAGGAGACTCAAATGCTTATTAATTTAAATAAAGAATGAATTATTATAAATAGAAAAGTCAGAAAAAATTCTATGACTTTATGCATTAAATTTCCAAAATAATGTAACCAACAGATTGTTGAGGTAAAGTTTCACATCCTGATCTATGATTAATTAATGGAAAAAGGGACATTATTTCTTATTCTCAGCCTGCTCACATATTAATTTATTAACATAATTTCTGATTTCTCTCATTAATTTACCTTCTTATTTGGGAATACCAAAGGTTAATAAAAATAATTCTCAAGATATTTATTTGCCATTTTCACCTCTTGAGTTATTTAATACATTTTCAGAGCACAAAGCTCTGCAAAGTACTTCAATTTTAGGTAACATTTCCTCATAGCTAAAGGTACTTTTAATACCTTTGTCCCTATGCTCCTATGCCAAAATGTTATCTTTTGTTATCTGGAACAATTTAAAGCGTCCATGCTAGACATGTCAGTTCACCTGTATTTATCTGGAAGGCGAGTGAATGATCTCTTCATCGTCCAGCGACAGAACACAGATAAATAGGAATAGCTGGGAGATGGGAGTGTGTCCGCAAGCCGAAGGGGCTCATGGGCTACTGTCTGGACCAGTCTCCTAACGCCAGTGGGCATTCACTGGACCAGTCAAGGAGCTGTCTACTATAGATAAGATTATGTTCTCAATGCTTTGGGGATTTCTTGGGATCTAGACATCATTATCAGATTAGACAGGACAGTAAATTAAATAGGAACTTTAATTTTACTCTAATATCCAGTAATTTTGATAATATCTAAAAATCTAGTTTGATACTCTAATATCTAGTATCCCCACCAATTAAATAATATCAAAGAGATTATATATCCTTAATTTGCTATTCCTAGAATTTGGTATGTAACAAGTACTTAATAAATCTTTGTTAGTGGTGATGAGATGTATATACATGTATGTGTATATACATGTAAATAAATAGCTGTTGGGGTCATAAGTATGAGTGAACTGTGACAAGTTTCCTTGTTTATTTATGAGACCCAAACGGTAAAAAATAATTATCGAGGTAACAAACACCATTGACAAAGGGAGGTAATCAATCGCATTGGAGCATTTCTTCCAGTAATTGATGCATCTTTTGGTTTGGTTTGTTTTAATTCTATTATGATTTAGATTAGAAAAGTGAATTATGAAACTGAGAAAGCCACTGGACAAGATAGGCCTGACTTTGGTCACTTACCAATTACAAATAGTATCTTCTGTCTGTTTTTATCTTGTGGTTTCCTGCTGAGCATGTAGAGGAAAGGATTAGAATGACAACCAGGGAGATTACATGGATGAGGTCAGAGATACACAGTTTAGTGTTATCTTTCAGAGCACATATAAGGCCCTCAAATTGTAAAGCCTAATTTCTCTGAGAAAGCTTGTAAAAGGAAGAGAAAAACAGCAAATCATAAATCTGGCCCTCTGCCACTATCTAGAGCAGCAGGAACCATACCAACTTAATCCGTTTGAGTTACAAAATCAAAACATAATCTCACATGATCAGGATTGAATTTTGTTCCCTTCAAGTAAAGAATTTTATGCAGCTACTTTTCCAGTAATTTTAAATATTTTAAAATATTTATTTATTTATTTATTTATTTGAGAGAGAGAGAGAGAATGAGAGAGAGAGAAAGAGAGCACATGAGAAGGGGGAGCGGGAGAGGGAGAAGCAGACTCCCTGCTGAGCAGGGAGCCCGATGCGGGGCTCGATCCCAGGACCCTGGGATCATACCTGAGCTGAAGGCAGACGCTTAACGACTGAGCCACCCAGGCGCCCCAAATATTTTAAAATATTTAGAAACATTTCATCTTATATATTTGAAAATTTTTATGTATGTATTTTATTTTAAATATATTTTGAATACTTTAAAATATATTCAATTTGCCTAAGAACTAGAGCTGATTTGTTGTAGAAACTACCATCCATAGTCAAAGATTTCCAATTATCTCATTAATGTCCTTTATAGCATCTCCCCCCTAGTCATGCACTTCATCTAGTTGTCTTGATACTTTAGTTTTTTCTAAACTTGGATAATTCCTCAGGCTTCATTTGTCTTTCATGACATCGCTATTTTTTAAGAGTCCAAGCCAGTTTTTCCATAGAATAACCCTTGGATTTTGTTTTCTGATGTTTCCTCGTGATTACATTTTGATTATGCATTTTTTGCCTTATTATCACATAAGTAACATCATATCCTTTTCAACAGATAACATAGGGAAGCACACGTTGTCAGTTTAATCAAATTCTTTTGATGTTGAAGATGTTCACTTCTTTTTGCCCATTCTAGAACTTCACATAAATTGAATTGCTCAGTATGTATCTTTTGTGCTTGGATTCTTTAACTCAACATAGTGTGTATTAGGCACAGTCACAGAGTTTCATGTGTCAATAATTTGTTCTTTTTATTGATTAGTTATTACCCTCTAAATCAAAAGTCAGTAACTTCTTTTTCTGTAAAAAGTCACAGAGTAACTATCTTAGGTTTTGCTGGCCACACACTGGTCTCTATCACATAAGTGTCTTTCTAATTTTTTTTATACCTTAAAAAATACGAAGATCATTTGTAGCACTCAGGCTGGTTAAACAAAGCCTCAGGTCAGATTTGCCCAGTGGCTGTAATTTGCTTAACCCTTACTATAATGAATTTATGAAAATATGTTTTGTCATTTACTTTTTGATGGATGTTTTTATTATTTCTCATTTTGAGCTATTATGAGTAAAATTACCATGGACATCTCTGTAGATGTCTTTCTAGGGGTGTATCTTCTTATTGTGATGAAATATGCATGACATGAAACTTACCATTCCGACCATTTTCAAGTGTTTAATTCAGTAGCATCAAGCCCATTCCCAGAGTTGTGCAACCACCACCACTATACTTTTCCAGAACCTGTTCCTCAACCACAGAAACTGTACCCATTAAACAGTATGTACCCATTCCCCTCCCTACGAATGCTTTTATTTCCCTTGTATAGACACTTAAGTGTAGAATTATCTAGGTGTTAGGGCAGGTATATGTTTATTTTCATAAGAAATTGCTAAAGAGAGTCCCAGAGTTCCAGCCGGTTCCTAGGGCAGTCCTGCAGTTGCTGCCTCCCCTTCCTTTCAACATGACAGGTGCCACTGTGTCCTCTCTCTGGCGGTGGAATGGCTGCGGCCACCTCCAAGACCATGTAGTGCCCTCTGAGGGGTGAAGCTGCTACTGCAGGTGCAGCATACCAGCAAGCAAATCACCGCAGACAAGCAACACAAGGGCATCATTATCAACTGCGTGGCTCCAGTCCCCAGGGAGCAGGGAGTCCTGTTCTTCTGGCGTCGTAACCTGGCCCATGTCATCAGATACTTCCCCACCCAGCTTCTCAACCTCACCTTCACAGAATAACACAAGCAGATCTTCCTGGGTGCTGTGGACAAGAAGGAATCTGGCTTCAGGTGGTGCTGCTGGGGCCACACCCTTGTTTTGTGTATCCTTTTGAATTTGCCCGTACCCGTCTAGCAGCTGATGTGGACACAGGAGCTGAAAGGGAATTCAGAGGCCCCAAGGGCTGCCTGGTTAAGATCCACAAATCTGATGGGACTGAGGGCCTGTACCGAGGCATTCATGTGTCTGTGCAGGGTATTCTTATCTACCCAGATGCCTACTTGGGCATCTATGACTCTGCAAGGGAAGGCTTCCAGATCCCAAGAGTACGCACCTCTCCATCCGATGAATGATCACACGATCCATCTCAGCACTTACTGCCTTGACTTCCTATTCCTTTGACACTTTTAGTTACTGTGAGGTGATGCAGTCAGGGCGCCGAGGAACTGACACCCTGTGCAGGGGCACGCTTGACTGCTGGAGGAAGACTGCCCACCAGGAAGGAGCCACAGCTGTGTCCAAGGGTGCACGTTCTGCCGTTCTCCTAAGCATGTGTGGTGCTTTTGTCCTTGTGTGAGGAAATCACCAAGGTCACAGAACTTACTGCCTAGTTCTTTCCCTCTGTGAACAAACATGTTGTATTATATAATATCTCGTGGGCATTCTTGACAGCCTGTTGGCTGTCTATCAATGGCAACTCTTTACTGGTTGAAAATGGGAAACAGTAATATTCAGCTGACCAGTTTTCTCCCCTAAAGCCATTTCCATGATGATGGGACTCAATTATATATATATATATATATACACTTAAAGATTTTATGTATGTATGTATGTATTTAGAGAATGGGGGAGGGGCAGAGGGAGAGAGAGACTCTCAAGCAGATTCGGTAGTGAGCACAGAACCCTGGGCTCCATCTCACGACCCTGAGATCACAACCTAAGCCATAATCAGGAGTCTGACGCTCAATCAGTGGAGCCACCCAGGTGCCCCCAATTACATTTTTTATTTCAGTCACTCTTGATAAATAAATTTGAAGAAATAAAATATATCTGAAATTTAAAAAAAAAGAAATTGCTAAAGAATTTTCCAAAATGCTTCTTCCATTATGCTCTTCCACAAACCGTGCATAGAGGTTGTAGTTGTTCCATATTCTCCCCCACGTGACATTATCATCTGTTAGAACTAGCGCCATTCTACCCGGTTTTGTCTACCATTCCCTGGTGTGCTGCTCCCCATGTGGTAGAAACTGGCTGATGTCTGCTCTCCAGATTGCAAAGAGGGGAAAGAGCACATGAGGGTTGAGGAGTATCTGGAGGGAATGTTATTCAGAAGATGCACCTGTCCTTTCCACCCCCAGCCCTGATACAGACTTGGGCTGCAAGTCCACAGGTGGCAGTGAGAGAAGCAGCAAAATGCGCTTTTCATTTGGGCAGCCACTTGTGCTTCTTTAATCTTGAAGTTAATGGATTAGAGAAGAGAGAAGAATGGATACTTACAGATCATTACCATACTCCTTCAGACTCCCAAAACACGTTACACCTTTCCTTTTTCAATATTAACCTAAGATTTCTGAGTAGAAAACAATCTGATGTTGTCATATTCATTTAAAAACCAAAAAGGACTGAATAACTTAATATATTTTATACTTTTGTGTGATCCAAGATAATATTTCCCTACAGAAAGAAAGAAAGGAAGGCAGGAAGGCAGGAAGGAAGGAAGGAAGGGAAAAGAAAAAAGAAAAAGAAAAGAAAAGAAGGGTTATCCCTGTGTACCTATTCTTGAATAATGAAATATTAGTACTGGTGGGAAACTTCACCAAGACCCATCCAGGTGATAATGGTCTTCTCCACAATGCATCATAATGAACAATTATATTATTTTCTTTGGATATTTTTAAGTCTGTGGAATAGAATTTCTTATAAGGCAGCCATTCCAAGTCCAGGCAATTCGAAGTGATAACAAGTGGAGTTTTAAAATGGGCCTAATATTCATGATCATAATATTCATTAGTGTCAAATGATACTTTTATTATTTTAGTATAATAAATTTTGGCCTCATTTTGGCCTTTTCCAAAACTTGTTGGGCTGTTTTGTGGTTTTTAAGAAATATCTCAGATTAGCATATTTTTTCAATTAATATAAAAATAGTTATGTTCGTTATTTTGGTTAACATGACACTATTGAATAAAAATAATTACTTTTGATAAAAGTTTCTGAAATGTTAGCTTTTCCTTAATTTATTCTAAAGTATAAACTATTGCGGCGCCTGGGTGGCTCAGTCGGTTAAGTGTCCGACTCTTGATTTTGGCTCAGGTCATGTTTTCACAGTCCTGGGATTGAGCCCCGAGGTGGGCACTGTGCTCAGTAGGGAGTTTGCTTGTCTCCCTCTCCCTTGCCCCTTTCCCTACTCATGCACCTTCTCTGTCTCTCAAATAAGTAATAAATCTTTAAAATTAAATAAATAAATGAAATAAAATACAAACTATTTATAATAACTTTAGTAAAGTTAATGAAAGTTGCAATGAAGTAATAATTTCTAAGCCAAAATCAAGTGTATAATCTTTTCCTTTAAGTCACTTTTGAATACTGCATTGAATATTTCAGGTATCTAGAGTACTATTTGGTCAGTAACTGTGATTGAAATTTTCTACGTAATACCTTGGAGGATTAAGTGTAGCTTCCAAATTACTTAATTTACAACCAGTATAAAGCTTAACCACTCCATTGAGGTCTTGTTGGATTTGAGGGTCTAAGTAAATTCCTGATATAAATGCAGAGCTCTTTAACTCATTCCAAAAATTCAACCTACTTTGCTGACCTACTTTAAGGACATTAGGATGCTGTTTAAAACAGAACCCAGTTCACAGGTTTGGGAACTCCCTTTCAGAATTCTAGTGTTTTCCTGAATAACGTATGCAGAGCCCACATGCCTTCTCTGATGAGTTTGTCATATATTTTACTGCCCAAAAATAATTTCATTCTGTGTTTTTTTTTTAAGATTTATTTATTTATTTGGGAGAGAGAGAGAATGGGAGAGAGAGAGAAGGGGCAGAGGAAGAGGGACAACCCTGAGATCATGACCTGAGTCAAACAAAACCAAGAGTCGGATGCTTAACCGACTGGAGACACCCAGGCGCTCCTCATTCTGTTTTATAATTTTTGGTAATTCCAATTTTAACAAAGTCTCCAGAAATAATTTTTCCATATTCTTGTATAAATTATTTGGTTTTCATTTTAATTTAAGAATAAATGTAAGCCTCACTATTATGAATGACAGATAAGCTATATGAAGACACCATCATTAGTCATTATGGAAATGCAATTTTATTTATTTATTTTTTTAAGATTTTATTTATTTATTTGACAGAGACAGAGACAGCGAGAGCAGGAACACAAGCAGGGGGAGTGGCAGAGGGAGAAGCAGGCTTCCCCCCGAGGAGGGAGCCCGATGTGGGACTCGATCCCAGGACCCTGGAATCATGACCTGAGCAGAAGGCAGACGCTTAACGACTGAGCCACCCAGGCGCCCTGGAAATGTAATTTTAAACCATAGTGAGATAATACTTTACACTTATTAGAATATCTAAGAACAACAACAGCCATAATAAAATAACTGACAATATTGAGTGCTCATGAACACATGGAACAACCAGAATTCTCATGCTTTCCTGGTGGAGATGCAAGATGGTACAGCAACTTCAGAGAAAAATTTTGTCAATTTCTTACTGCGTGAAACATCCATCCCAGCAATCCAACTTTTAGGTATCAATCCAAAGTAATAAAAGTGTTTGTCTATACAGGGACTTGTATGAGAATATTTTAGCAGCTTTATTCACAAAAGCCAAAAACTGGAAATAAAAGGAAAGGTGGTAGATAAACAAATGGTGATATATATGAAAATACTACTCAAAGTTTTTAAAAAGCAACCGGTTATGATACATGACATAACATAGACAAATCTTAAAAGCATTATAGTGTAAGATGAAAGCCAATTTTATGCCAACAAATTAGGTAACCTAGGTGAAATAGACAAATTCCTAGAAGGACACAGATGACCAAAGTGGACTCCAGAAGAAATAATTTGAATAGACCTAGAAGAAGTAAAGAGATTAAAATAATAATAATAATAATAACATTTCCCCCACACAAAAGAGTGGCTTCACTGGTGAATTCTCTCAAATGTTTAAAGAAACATTAATACCAATAATAATTAAGAAAACTATTACACCTAAGGAACAGTCTAGCAAGTTTGCAGAATACAGGTTATAAAAAGTAATTAAGCGCTGCTAAATGCTACAGCCTAATGAACCATGAAAATGCAATGGTATGCGACATAAGCCAGACACAAAAGGCCACACGTTGGGCGATCCCATTTATATACAATGTTGCATGTAGACCTTGGGAGTGGATCAGTGGTTACCAGGGGCTGAGGTGGAGAAAGAGGCGGGATGACAGCTGACCGCCTGTGGGCTCGGGGTTTAGTTCTTGGGTAATGAAAATGTTTGAATTATGTAGTGGTGATGGTTGCACATCTTTGTGAATATACTAAGAGCAGCCAAATTATGAGCTTCTAAAATGTGGATTTCACAGTATATCATTTATATTTCAATAATAAAAGATAGTAAGAATAATAAACAGTAGTTTTAACGATTGACCTTCCTCAGGGTGGGTAAGAGGTCTTATTCCTTCATTCCTTACTGATACTTGGTATTACCTACTTTAAAATTTTGCTGTTCTTCCAGGTAGAAAGGGTATTTCATTGTGGTTTTATTTTGCATCTTGCTAATCACTTTGTATCTCTAGTTTTGTTTATTAGACATCAGTATCCTCCATTCATGAATCTGTTCATATTTTCCCTTCTGAATTACTTTTCTTTTGCATGTGATGTCTTTTAAGCTGTAATTTATAGCTATTTTTACATGTGATGCAAATAACTTCTCTAATGTTTTACATGTATATTCAGTTTGTATGATGCCCTGTGATAAATGGTTTGATTTTATTTTTTTTAAATATTTTATTTATTTATTTATTTGAGAGGCAGAGAAAGCATGAGCAGGGGAGAGGGAGGAGAGGCCGAGGGAGAGGGAGAAGCCGACTCGCCACTGAGCAGGGGTCCTGATTCCGGACTTGATCCCAGGACCCTGGGAGAGATCATGATCTGAGCCAAAGGCAGATGCTCAACCAACTTAGCCACCTAGGCATCCCTATGTAGGTCTTCTTTTTAGTCTTTCTATAAATATGTTTGCTCCCCCCCCACCTCCCCTAAGTACTTAAATAGCTTTTTCAAAAAATGACTGCTCTCTATTTTATATAAATTTTTTATATTTGCCTCTTCTCTTTCAAAATCTATTTTTGGTCTAAAGCGGTGTAATTAAATTTTGTACATTTGTCCTGTTTCTAAAGAGCAATACTAAAACCTCTTAATTAAAATAAATCTGTGTAGACTGTATATAATCTACTGATAATCACAGTTTGATTTATTTCTTTTCATCTCTACAGTGTCATTTGTGTAGTTTTGATTGTCTGTTTTGGTCACGTTAATTAGGCCAGCTAGTAACTCATATAATACTGAATAAAAAGGTAGTGGCCTCCACAACCTGGTTCCTGATTTTAAAATGTTTCACTAATATTTATGATACTCCAGTGGTTTTTTGTTGCTAAGACCTCTTCGTAATAGAACTCTCCCAAACTAGCTGTAGAAGTTGAAACAAAATTGACTTTGTAGGAAGATGCTGTTTGTCCAGGAAAGAAAGCACAGAAGCACTGTTGTGAGAGAACAGCTACCAGAAAAAACCGTACGGATGAAAGCATGACATTCCATGAATTCCCAGGGAAGTGCTTTATCTTAACGTTTAGTATCTTTATCTGACCCACTATTTCAAAATCCCTTAGAATTGAGGATAGTATCTAATCAAAACAAAGTTTTATGTTTCTTAAGAAGCTACTGTACGCTAATTATGATAATATGACGATGCTTCCTGCCAGCAATCGGAGAACACAAAGACAGTTTCGCTTGCAGTAACGTATCTGTTGAGTAAGTAGCCCATCCTCAAATTATTTCCTTTTGACATTATGTGAGATCATTTATAGAGTTGTATGTTCGTCTGTTGACATTTCCTAGGGCGGCTTTCCTTTGCTTTCATTCTCCCTGAATTAATTGTTCTACATGTTTTCATGTTCAACTGATTATTGAATCAATGAGGTGGAAGGAATCATAAGGCAGAGGCCCAGAGAGGCTGACACATGCTCAAGGTTAAACATCTATTTAGTGCCTGGAGCACTGCATATTTCTTATTTCCCACAATGCCATTTCTCCACACGGATCTCTCTTACTATTAAACACTTTGTTGAGGGCTTACTTTGTGCCAGATGCGTGGAAGATTTTTTTTATGCATCACCACATTTAATCCCCACAATATGGTTATTTATCTTTTTAAAAATTTATATATGAGCAAGCATTGAGAGAATTTACGTATATACTACCCAGAGTCACCCAACTTCTCAAGGATGGGATGGGGATCCAGGCAATCCAGCTTCAGTTTTCCCACGCTTCCCTCCTCTGCTATGCCACCTGCTACCCATGAAGAATGACTTCTACATATTTCTGTATTTAATGCATATATAAATATGAATTCAGAAGCCCAATTTTAAATAATTACTGCACTCTGAAACTAGGACACTTACACTGATGGATTAAAAAGTGTTTGCACCTTGATTTGGGCCAACACTAAGGATTAGTATATAAGGAAGTCGATTTCATATTCACTTGAGTTTATTCTAGATATGAAAATCTCCCCCAAAAAGTATCATTAGCTTTTACTCGTAGAGTATTTTTACAAATAATATTTTCAAGGTGCATTGATTGGGGCTGACATATTCACAATCTGCACGACAGAAGCTACTTCATAGCTTCTACAGAGCTATTAAGTCTTCTATCAGGGGCAGTGGGATTTAGGAAAGATCCCACCGAACTTTCCAATAAACTCTACATACAATGAACTCCCAATCAAAATGAAGGCCTTGATAAAGACATACTAAAATTCTCTCTCTACTACCATTTTTATATTTGATGCAGGTGATACACTTATGGCTGGATCTCTAGTACAGTAGACGCTCCAGTAAAAGACATTTATTTTGATGTTCTTGCTTCCTCATCTAATCCAATTGCCTTTTCCCCGATTCTTTCCTGACGTGGACCTTCAGTGTCAAGTCCTGTCTCCAAACTCACCTCAGCATGCTTTTGCAGCTCTGGCTGATAATCTCCATATTCATCCTTTTGTGAAACATATTATCAGTAATAGATGTATCAAGTTACATTTCCATATGCTAGAGAAAGATTAGACAGAGAAAATGGAATGTTTTGGCTTTCCAGGTTTATTTTAGATACTGAATTTCCTCTTTCACTGCTGCAGATGATTTGTCCTTAAGCCGTTGCCACCTGTGAAATAATAAGAAACACTTACACTGGTCTCTGTCTCCTTGTTCCTGCACAGAACTCTTAAAACTCTTATAAATAGAGATGATAGGAGAATCTTTTCTTCTAGAACTCAGCCATCAGTTCCTGATGCAAAGCTCCCAAAACTCTTATCATTTCCTATGAAATCGTAAGAGTACTGGGAGCATCTTTTGTTCTCATATTTGTCCTTAGCCCTGGGGTTCCTGACACAGAGCTTTTAAATCTCTTGGTATTTCTTAGGAGATAACAATGTTTTTTGTTTTAATGAGGTTGCTCTTGACAGGCTCCTGGATAGGCCTGGTCATCTATGACTAGAAGCTTAGGATTTTTAGCCCCACTGCCCATTGTCTGAGAGGGGAGGGGGGCTGGAAATAGAGGCAATTTTCAATCATGCCTGTGTGATCAAGCCTCCATAAAACCCTCACACATACAGGATTTGGAGAACTTTTGGGCTGGTGAACATGTCCACACACTGGAGGGTGGCCTACCCCAGCTCCATGGGTACAGAAGCGCTAGACCTTACAGGCCTTTCCCTATGTTATTGCTTCATCTGACTGTTCATTTGTACCCTGTATCGTATCTTTTTCTACATAATAACCTGGCAAATGTAAGTAAGTGTTTTCTTGAGTTCTGATAACTGTTCTAGCAAATAATTGAATCCAAGGGAGGGGTCTTGGGAAACTTTAATTAGTAGCCAAATTGGACAGAAGTTGTGAGTAACCTGGGGACCCACTGCTGGTGATAAGCCCCTGCTGCTCTGGGACTGAGCCCTTACCCTGTGGGGTCTGTGTTAACTCCAGTTAGCGTTGTTATTGTATTAAGTTGAAGGGCACCTGCTGGTGTTCAGAATTTCTTTGTGTGGGAAAACAAATAAATAAAAACATACCTGGTTTCAGAAGCATTATGAGTGTGGTAATAATGTGAGGGTGAAGGAGAGACACAGGGGAAGTGAATGTTTCCTACACCACCTTTCAGTTGATGAGTGCAGGTCAAGCATCAACTTTACTATGTTTACTGCTTGTTTTCTTAGCAACCAGCTCTTCTGGGTCCTGCTCTTCTCTGTCATTGGCTGAGTCATAATCATCACTAGCTCCAAATCACTCTATCACATATTAGCTCCTCTGCAAAATGGCTGGAGATATCCCAATGTCTGTTAAGGTCTAACAGAACAAAGTATAAATATACATGGATAGTTTTTTTCTTAATATGACTATTTATCAACACCCTACATGGCTTAACCAGGAAGCTAACCAGGTCTTCAATGCTTACCTCTTTCCTATTGTATTCTTTTCAGACTTATTAAGGATTGCTGTACACATTTCTATACTTCTTAGTCTCAAATTCCTTGTGTTGTCTGAAAATACATTAATAATTATTTCTATTATAAACATTTACTATCCATAAGTGCTAAAGTCTTTTTCTGTAGCTAAAAAATTTAAAGTAAAACTGTATCTCAGTTCACCTTTGTTATATTGGTTTTGCCCAGATAAAGTGACCAATTATACATTGCACCTTCCACTTTCACTTCTGATATACTTGGCTAATTTAAACTTTTTCAACCCTAAGCAGAATAATATTGCATTGTGCTTCTCAATTTATTTAGAAAATAATATTCAAACTCTTAATTATTTTATTAGTCTATTATATGATAGAGGTGGTCCTGGAAGCAGAAAATAATGTAGAAGGCAGCAAGTTTTTCCTCTGGGAGCATTCATCAAGTCAGTGTGAGAGTGCTCTGCATATAAATTATGGTCATTGTCAAGTACATGCAGATTCTATGAGCAAAACATAACACAGTTAAAGTCAACTTCCTTCCAGCTGATGAGACGCTTTCTTGGGGTGTCTGTTGTACTGATATTTAATAAGAATATGGTACAGCAGATACATTGTTATATTAAATGAAAATGAAACCTAGAAAATTATATAAGCATTAAATGAATAAAATATTACTGAAAATGTTATCTAAAATGAGTTAAGGGCGCCTTGGTGGCTCAGTTGGTTAAACATCTGACTCTTGATTTTGGCTCAGGTCATGATCTCAGTCAGGGTCTTAGGATCGAGCCCACACTGGGCTCTGTGCTCAGGGGACAGTGTGCCCCCTCCCCGCTCATGTGCTCTCTCTCTCTCTCTCTCTCTCTCTCTCAAATAAATAAATGAATCTTTAAAATAAAATAAAGGAAAATAATTTTAATGCTACTATTTTAGTTGTGTGTTACAATTATTAAAAGTCCATTATAAGCCAGGAAACATTGAAGTCTGACATTTCATTATTGATAAGCCAAAGTACAGTTTTGGGATATATTGTAATGTGTCTAGTCTAGAAATAGGAAGAGGAAATACGAGATCAAGGTAATCATTATGCCTAAAGTCTGCCTTAATTATCATGATGAGCTAACTACCCCAGGACTTACTAGATAATTATTCCATCCTCAATTAATTCTTCATGTGAGAATGCAGTCCAGTGCTATTTCTTTATTCCCGAATGCCATCACTACAAGATTTAAAACCATGTGTGTTTTTATATGTATATATTTTTTTCATTCCATAGTATCGGAATGTAAGTGAGAATGTCTTTCAAAATTTTAACCTGCATTATTAGTAATACTTCACTTAATTACTGATGCTCAAGGTTTATTTGAGGTTTTCATATTAATCCCCTAAACCTTTGTGGAGCACAAACTATGTCTTGTGCAGAAGAGATGAAGTGATACATTTATGGTCCTCATATGAGTCTAGCCCTCAAACCTGTCATCATATTGCTAAAGATGACTACATGGTAGTCAAATGCTCTGCTCATGTTCCTTGAAGAAAGATACTATAGGGATGGCTGACAAACCCACGGCACTTTGTGCCAGTCTGTTTACTTTGAGCTCAAAGTTCACAACAGTTAAATGAACACCATTAATGTAGCTTAAACTCTTTAACATTACGATCCTGAGATCAATCAGAAACCAAAAAAAGACCAAGTGTGTTGACTGATAAATTGGTTGTTAGAAGGAAAAGAATTATAAAGCAAGCCTTGGGAGCCTTAAAGACTGTGTTGCTTAAACTTTGGCTTTATTTTTGAACATTTTTAAGGTTCCATTAAAGAAATCAGTTTTAGATTAAGAAAAGAATAGTAGTGCAATGTCCTTGAAAATTAGGAAGAACTTAGACAGGTAAATGAGAGTCTAAATTAATCTAGTTTTTTTTTAAAATCTAATTCTGTCATATATTTCATGCAACAGTAAGGTGACATTTGTCAAATGCCTTACAAAGTTTTGTTTTATGGTTTTGTTACAATAAGTGAAAATAACTTAAATTGTAGAGAAAAATTTTGTATTTCATTTTAGAGAAAGTTCATGTGCCTATACAATGCAAGGAAGTTACATGAGGAAAACCTCAAACACATCATTTTTTTTATAAAACCTACATCCATCGTGGCTTGTCCATGTTGCCAAGAGACTATCCTTCAAAGGGGGATTTTAATTCATTCCTTGAGCAGACGTGAAAGCGTGTACCTTGTGTATTGCCATCATCAGCACATTCACTACATTTGGATTAACGTGCATATAGGGGGCGCCTGGGTGGCTCGGTTGGGTGAGCGACAGACACTTGGTTTCAGCTCAGGTCATGATCTCAAGGTTGTGAGATCAAGCCCCGCAATAGGCTCCATGCTCAGCGCAGAGTCAGCTTCAGATTCGTTCGCTCTGCCCCTCCCACTCGTGCTCTCTCTCTCAAATAAATAAATAAATAAATCTTTTAAAATGTGCCTTTAGATGCAGTGCTTTAGGAGCATCTGTTTTGAGAACCTTAGCATAAAGGAATCTAGCTGGGAATTTCACAGTATTGTTTTTGACAACAGAACGCTGAGGGCATGTCGTTGCTGAGCACTTCTTCCCAGACGTGACTGCTATATCTTTTCAAGGAGATGTTGATGCAGTTGGCACAGGCAGGCAGAAAAGGAGACTGTTCCCAGCCTCTGAACTGCATGCACAGGCACTCTCCCTCCTGTGCTTGGATTCCTGTGTGGTAGCGCCTGTTGCTGCTGCATCTGTGAGGTCCCTGAGCCGACACCCAGCAACTCAAGCAGGAGTTTTGCTTTGTAAGGAATGCAAATTTGCCGTAAGCTTAGTACCTCCTATATACTTTGTAATGAGAACAAGTTTCCTAATGAAAGCAAGTTACAAGAAATCTTTTAACCTGTAAGATGGGAAGAAAAACGATCAGAGATGTGTTAATAAACAAAAAAAAATGTTGAGTAAGCAACATATGTAACTGCTCTGTAAAGGAAAGCTGCCTAAAGAAAACTGTTTTATTAGCACACACACACCTACTGCCCGTAGGACTCGCTCCTCCCTAAAATCACTTACTTCCGGAATAGAGTTCCCGCTCCAGTTCATCTCCTCGGGACTCTCCATCCCAGGGTTTGCCTTATAGCTTGTCCGTGTTGATACCTCTTGTAGTAATTATGATAGAATATTGCAGGGTGGGAGAGATTTTATGATGAAATGTCCCAGTAGACTTTATAGGAAGATGCAGAAATTAAAACCGTTCCTTTTCAGAATATTCTAAGTTCCATCAAACTGGCCTAAGGTTGCAGTATTTTCAGAATTCAAAGCATGATTTCATGGTCACAGTCAAAACTAGAGGAGCATGATTCACACATGCTGGTCCTCCTAGAACAGCGTAATCAGGAAATTTTATTCAAAGACTTTTTGAACTATATTTTATTCTGGAAACTTTTATTTTTTAAAAGAGGTTATTTTTATTTATTTTGTTTTTATTTAAAGAGGTTATTTTCTCTAAACATATCTAATAACAGGTCTATCTGTTCCTCTTCAGAAATAAGGTACTGTTCAACTAAGTAGATCAAAATTAATAAAGATAACAATCATAATAGATAATATAGAGAGAGCACTTACTACGTGCCAGTTACTACAATACTGTATGTATTTAGCTTTAATATGATTATACTGTGTGTGTGTGTTTATGTGTCATTATAATCCAAGTTAATTTTCCATTACGAGTCAAAATATCACATCCACTTTTGGCCATTTAAAGCCAGCTCAAGCAACAGTGCCATTGACAAATTTAATCCATTTATACATTTTAAAAGAATAGTATTTTAGAATAGTGAAAAAATAAAACAAAAACAATCATTCCAACATTTAATTACCCCGAAGTTAACACCATTAATAAATTTTTGTAAGTGTGCAATTCTATTGTGAAGAAATCCTGTATGTCCACAAATATTATTTTATATATTCATATGTCTTTTCAAGTAGCACAAGCAGATCTAGGTCATTCATTTGATGACGGTGTAGTCCTGCATCATAGTCGTGCACTGTTACTCATTTAAATCATTCCCTCCTAGTGGGCATTTTACCCTTATAAAACTGCAGTGACCTGACTGTGTTTGTGGTGGGAGATGGCGTCTGTCTTTCAGCAAAGAGAACTTTCGTTAGTGTTACCTGCTTAGTGGGGTTGGCGTGTTGAAGGGAACGTGCCTTCTAGGTTTCGAGGCAGCTTTGTATAATCCAAAAACACTGAGTCATTGCACCTTCCCAACAGCACTATTAAAGTAACTATCTTCTCTGGTTTTCACCAGTACTAGGTATTATCTCACATTTTAAAATTACTGCACGGTTGTTCAAAAATGGCATCTCATTTTCCTTTGACTTAACCAGACTTTTCCTGATACTTTTTGTAGTATCTTGAGTGGTTATATTTAAATGCTTATCATTCATACTCTTCTGATACTGACACCCTTTCATAATTTCAGCTAACATATTATTGGTTGTTTATTATAATCCAGACATTGTACTAGTCCAGACATTGCACTACTACAACGTACTAGACATTGTACTACTAGTACACTAACTAACTAACACTAGTTAGTTAGTG
This sequence comes from Eumetopias jubatus, assembly GCF_037043125.1. NCBI lineage: Eukaryota > Metazoa > Chordata > Mammalia > Carnivora > Otariidae > Eumetopias > Eumetopias jubatus. Next base: position 87,980,692 of record NW_028274823.1, on the reverse strand, counting down.
TACTAACTATACACTAAATTCATTTAATTCTCAAAGTCAACCTAAGAAGTAAGTACCATCCTTTTCTTATTTTACAGACCAAGCAGGTAAGACATAGAAATGGTGGGATCTGCTAAAGCTCATGCAGCAAATCATTGCTGGAGTCAGGATGCAAAATTAGGCAGCCTGGTCCAGAGACCGTGTTTTTAACCTCCATAGTGTGGATTATCTTGCAGAAGGCAAGGATGACTTTAAATGGGTGCATTGACTTTCCAATAAATAACTGCAAGGACTGTCATAAAATCTAGTTTTCTTTCTAAATTATAGGTAATAAACATGCAGCAAGTATCAAATACATACATATCTTTGATTGCTTAGAATAAAATCTTGATAAGATAAAAACAGACTTCTATTAAGAAATATCAATATAGTCGGTGCTACGATAAATATATGCTAATGGTGCACAGAGGAGCATCATTAATTCAGCTCTGGAGCGCAGAGGGAACATCGTGAAGAGATGGCACTTTTGATAATCTTCATATATGAGTGGCCTCGAACGCAGCCGTGAAGTAGAAAGACTGAAGGATGTGAGTGTAGAGTTTCACGGTGTGGGTGGCACAGCACAAGTCCTTGCAGATCAAGAATACACTTCAAGATGAGAAGTAAGGGGAGATGAACCCTGATAAATTGGGAGTTGGGGCATGGATCACACAGCAGAGATGTTACTGTTCACCTATACCCAGATTCCACCTTCTTTCCAGGCCCCGGGCACATGACATCCAGCTTTCTCTTTTATGCTGGAGCCTTGTGGTCACACAGTCCATTATCAACTCTTAGCCATTATCCATTTTATCACCACATTCTCTTCTCTAAGTTCATGGATGTTCCGAGACTTTTATTTACTAGGGACTAGTTTATTCTGATAGTTTTATTCCTTTCCCCTAGTTTTCCATGTATTTGAATATTTTATCAAATGTCCCAGCTCAGAGGGCTTTCCATGATGACCTTACCTAAAATGCCTTCTCTCTCTTGCTGTTATTTCAGTCTCTTTCCCTCAAAGCAAATATTGTAATATGAAATATACTTCTGATATATTTAGTTTTTACCTCTAAAATCTAATTTGCAGTGAAGTCCAAACATTGCCCAGAACAGTCTGAATGCAGATAAATTGTTCAATCAATATCTGTTGAATGAATAAACGAATACATTAAACTTCAAAATGACCCAATGAGGAAGGCATTAATCTACTTGTGTGTAATGAATAAAACCAAGGTTTAAAATATTTCTTCTTAAACAGATTTATTGAGATATAATTGTTATACAAAACTGACCATATTTAATATGGTCAAAATAAATTTAATATTTAATATATACAATCTGATGAGTTTGGACAAATGCATACATGTGTGAAACCATCATCACAGTCAAGGTAATACACACATCCATCCCCTCCAAAAGCATCTTTGTGTCCTTTTTACTTCCAGTAAGAACACTTAACATGAGATACACCCTCTTAACAAGTTTTAAATGCACAATACAGTATTGATAACTTCAGGCATATGCCCTATAGCAGATGTCTGCAACATATTCTTCTTGCATAACCGAAACGTTTTACTGGCTGAACAGCAACAGCAGCTCAGCTCCCTCTCCCCAGCCCACAGCAACTGCCCTTCGTTCTCTGCTTAGATAAATGGATAAAGACTATATGGATATAAGTAAGTGGAATATTATCTAGTCTTAAAAAAGAAGGAAATCCTGCAATTTGCAACATCATAGATGAACCTAGAGGATATTATGGTAAGTGAAATGAGCCAGTTACAGAAGGACAAATGTTGCATGATTCCACTTATATGAGGCATCTAAAATAGTCAAACCAGAGATGGAGACAAACCATAAGAGACTCTTAATCATAGGAAACAAACTGAGGGTTGCTAGAGGGGAGGTTGGTGGGGGATAGGGTAACTGGGTGATTAAGGAGGGCACATGATGCAATGAGCACTGGGTGTTAATATACAACTGAGGAATCACGGAACTCTACCTCTGAAACTAATAATACATTATATGTTAACTAATTGAATTTAAATTTTAAAAAACTTGAAAAATAAATAAAACTAAATTAAAAAATGTTTGTAACAATGTGTGGCACTGGATGTTAATTAGACTTATTGTGGTGATCCTTTCGTAATATATGCATATATTGAATCACTGTGTGGTAGGTAAAACTAATATAATGCTATATAAAATAAATTTTATTAACAACAAAAAAAGTTTAAAAAAAAATGAAGTGCTTCACACAGTGCCTGACACATAATAAATCAATCAGTATCGGTTATTATTAACCACTGGTACTCTTGATTTATAAATAAAATAATTAAGGTTTAAAAATTTTTAAAAATAGTCAAACTTATAGAATATGTCTATAACTTACTCAAGTTTGTCAAGCTAGTGATTGGCAAAGATGTAATTCAAACCCAGATCTAGGATTCCAGATGCCCAGCATTCATCAGATTAACCTTATGTTTTGTATAAAATTAGCCTTCTTTAGTAACTAAGCCCTGAAATGACATTCATCAGACGCTCCTCACTTGCGCTTATACCTGATCTGAGAGACATTTTGGGAGGTAAGGACATTATGACTAGCTAGTTAAGTAAGCTCATGAACTCAGTACCAATTATCTGGAGTGTCAGTTTGCTCTAAGAATGTGTTTGCGATGACACGACCTCTCTTCCTGCTGAGCAGTTCTGAGTGGCCCATTTTACCCTGGGTATTAGCCTGCAGGTAGTCCTGAAAGATGTACTTGTCACAGTAATGAGCCACCATCTTGTAGTAGCACAGATTGGGAGAAAAAGTTTTTTTCCAACCTCCAGTGAATTATTTTTAGAACATACAATAAAATTATTTCAGGTTGTAAATCATATAATACCACAAAATTTGACCAAGTACGTTTAAATACTGTAATACCTTAACAGTTACAGTAGCTACAGAAACATCTCTCTCCTTACGCCTACCAAAGGCAGAATGAGTTGTCAGATAGCCTCCTCATACACCACCCACTGGCATGGATGTATATGACTCATAAGACCATCAAGCAATGTTATGAATCTTATATGAAATTATTCATTCTTTGTAAGTCCATTTGATTAGTTTTTCTATTTGTTTCTTTAAATGTTTATTGGATATATTTCAGAGCAGTTTTGTGAAACTTAAAAAAGATAAGGTAATAACGAAAACTGAGTGAGAATAATTGATCTTAAAAATTTGAATTCTAAATAACACTGTTTCAAAAGAGAGACATTTATAGCAGCATCAGTGTTATTGGATAGCACGTTCAACTGAGAGTCAGGAGTCTTGAATGTCATTCTCAACCCTCGTGGTTGTTGTCTTTCTAATACTGGACAGTTAATAACCATTGTGTATTCCAGATTCCTCAATTATAAAATGAATGCAGAAGACAAACTTACTGACTCTTGTAGAGTAAAACCAACCATCCTGTTACTTTTTCTGATATTACTGATGACCACCGATTTCATGAGATTCTCCACTTACGTGTCTCTATATGGGGCAGAACCCGTACTCACACTCAGTGTGGCTCTTACACCGCATCTGGGGTATTTATTTCCTCCTTTGTATTCTTCATTAGAAGCTACGTTCCTTAAGAGCTATGTCCTGTTCAGTAGTTTATGGCTATAGTTTACGGCCTAATGAAACAACATATTTTTATCTCATATTAGGCCACAGTAATTTAATACAGTTTTGATCAGCAAAGTGTAAAGGACACGAGTTGCAGTTACAGAATCAAATGATTTGTGGTCTTTTTCTTAAAATTGAGCTTACTGACACTGCTTCTAAGTAATGGTGATTACTGGCCCAAGCACATACCAGCCAATGATGTATAATGTTGCCTCTAATCACCTTTCTTCATTTATTCACCAGATACCAAAACAATTTCCTCAAAGCAAGTATCCAATGATTTAAAAAAAAAAAATTATCACAAGCTAGCTTTGAGATGTTGTGGTACACGTGAAGAAGAGTTGATCTAAAAGTGTGTATTCACAGTCCCATGGAGCCAATGCAGTGAACAGAATCAGGCTGTGAAACTCTCGGGCCTCCCAACAGCAGGGGGCCTGCGTGACTGACTCTCCTACAGCTACTGCAACAAACTTAGTGGCTTAAATCAACACAATTTTATGATCTTACGCTTCTGGAAATGGGAAGTCAGAAACAGGTCTCACTGGGCCAAAAGTCAGTGTCAGCATAGCTGTGTTCCTTCTCGGGAAGTGTTTGCCCTTCCAGCTTCTAGTTTACCTCCCATCCCTACCTTCCAGCAGTCACCAGATGAATCTTTCTCCCTTAACAGCCTTCTGATGCGGACCACCCCCTGCTTTTCACACTAAACGGCCCTGTGATTACGTGGGACCCACCTGAATAACCCAGGATGATTTCCCTCTTTTAACCTCAGATGATCAGTAACCTGTACTCTGCCTACAACATTAATTCCCCTTTACCAGGTAACATACATGGTCACAGATTCAGGGCTCCAGACATGGGCATCTTTGGGAGGCCATTATTGTGCCTACCGAAGAGTCATAAACCACAATTCATTATGGATAGGTTTTCTGTCATCATTAGAAGACCTGATTTCCGGAATGCCATTTTTTAATGAGCAAACCAGCATGACTAGTTCATTTTGTCAGTTAAGCTTTTAGAAAAGTGTTCAGATTGAAATCATCTTAGCTTCCTATAAGTACAAATGTTGAGGACCTGGATGCTCTGGGAGGGATTGGCTCAAACATGGAAAGGTAGCTGAACTGGAGAAAACAGATACAGGGGATTTTTGAAACTTGAGAATGTTTCATACCACATTTATGATAAAAAGGACCCCTTATATATAATATAAAAACATGTCACAAAGTTCAAATGGCTAATTTACTCATGAGAAAAGGCACTAAAATCTGTATCCTGTTTTTATACATCAGAGGAAATGTTTTAAAAATGGGAAAATGTAGCACAATTGCAAGTCAAAACACCCATCAAAATGGTATTTCAAAATATTAAATTTTTAAAAAAACATATTTGAGATGTTTATGCAAAATGATGATAATAACCAGGTGTTTTTCACCTCTGGGGAATGCACATTAAACCTAAGCTAGAGGTATGACAAGCAAAGCATGAGAAATCCTAACATAGGAATGGGTGGTGCTTACTCCAGAATTCATACTACAGATGCCCTTCACCACCCACATAGAAACATCCTCCCATCTGGGAGAAGAGAGAACAGACGTGTGTGATCCATGTCTCTCCTAGATAAGGCATTGCTGAAGTGCCATGTGTAGAAAGTAAACTGACCGGCCTTCTGGCTGTGCTGACATTACAGAAAAAGTAGTGGGAGTCAGACCAGCATCTGCGTAACTGCTAATTAGCCTGGTGCTTCAATAGTCATATACAATCACTGAATTTTCACCGATGAGATTGCAAAGATTTTTTTGAGCTACCTAAGCCCGTGGTACAAGATTCCATCATTGGAATCCCTGAAAACTTTACACTTAAGAAATTAAAATTATCTTACCACTCCATTTTGAAGTTGAGAAAATTAACTGCCAGAAAGACCAAGACAAAGTTACAAAGACAGAGGAATCACACATACCTGGGCTGGTGCAGAATCTGTTTCTTAATGCAAACCAGACCAGTAATGAGACTACACTATCCCAGTAATGAGACCAAAGGAAGTCCAGGCAAATGAAAGTCAGTAAAGGCATTAGGCAAGTTCATAGTTATCTTTCTTTTTGATCTACATTTATCTGATTCAAATTAACCAGTAAATGCAGTTAAACAAACAAAGCAAACATACTAATAAAAACCATCAAGCTAACAAAACTATAATTTCACCTCCAGTAGAATAAACTCTTCAGTGCTTTATCTAGGATTTCTGCCACAAATTATCTAAATTTTATAAGCATAAAATCTGTTTCTACAATATGCATTTTTATTTGGTTTGAGTACCATTGTGAGCTGAGCCAGCATTCAGAAGATCAGGGATGCATTGTTAATGGATAAATTGTTTCTGACTAGCAGGACATTCGGTATAGAAGTGCTTATGTCTTTGCCACAGAAAGTTCTGGCATTTAGCTGTACAGACTGGTACTGTTAAAGAATGCCCGATGCTGGAATCATATTCAACTGAATTTAATAACAACACTTTTAAATGAATCCAAGCTGTAAAAGCAAGTTCTTCTGTTTAATTACTTTTCCACAACTGCAAGGTACTTAGACATTCTCACTATAAATATTATAGCTATGTGGGGCACCTGGGTGGCTCAGTCGTTAGGTGTCTGCCTTTGGCTCAGGTCATGATCCCAGGGTCCTGGGATCGAGCCCCGCATCGGGCTCCCTGCTCGGCGGGAAGCCTGCTTCTCCCTCTCCCACTCCGCTTGCTTGTGTTCCCTCTCTAGGCTGTTTCTCTCTCTGTCAAATAAAAAAAAATAGTCTTTAAATATTATAGCTGTGTGCATTTATTTGCAGCATCTCTGCCAAGGCTTATTCAAATGTCTTTCCTGGTATCTTTAGGTGATACAAGCGATGGCATCATTTTAATGCCTACGTCAATAAGTTTTTGTGTAAGTTCTATAACACAGAAAGGGACAGAAAGATTCCTTTCCTGACTTTTCAATCTAATACTTTTATTTTTTTCATTTAAGTTTATTTGTGTTTGTTTTTAATATTTGAATAAATGAGTAATATTTGAAAACCACTATTCCTCATGGATGTTTCCTTTTTCTCTCATTTATTTTCTTAGTTACTGCTTATTTTTTCTAAGCAATGCATTTTTCTCTTTGTCTTTTTTATATAATATCAAATTTATGTAAAATATCAATAGTGCTTACCCAGACTCACTACTTTTATTTATTTTTATTTTTATTTTTTTAAAAGATTTTATTTATTCATTTGAGACACAGAGATACAGAGAGAGAGAGAGAGAGAGAGAGAGCATGAGCAGGGAGAGAGGCAGAGGAAGAGGGAGAAGCAGGCTCCCCGCTGAGCCAGGAGCCCGATGTGGGGCTTGATCCCAAGACCCTGGGATCATGACCTGAGCCGAAGGCAGACACTTAACCATCTGAGCCACCCACGCACCCCAGACTCACTACTTTTAAGTATTTTTCCTATTTGTTTTATCATACATATTATGTTATAAACATCAGAGTGACAGTTACAGGCATCATAATCCTTTACCTGTAAGTGTCTCAGGGCATATTTACTAATAAAATTACTTTCCCATAAGAAATTGCAGTACAATTATCAAAAACACATTGACATGAATGTTCTCCAATCCATAGTCTATATTCAAATTCTGCAATATCTCCAATAATGTTTTTCATTTTTATTTTTTATCCAGTATCCAAGTTACTATCAAATATTTCATTTATTTGTCTCCTTAATCTCATTCATCTAGAACCATTCTTTAGCCTTTCAAGAGTTACATTGTAGAATGGCCTCAGTGTCCTCCTGATGAGACTTAGTTAATGTGTTTTGAACAGGACTCTACAGAAATAGTGCCATGCCATTCCCTGGGCATCATATCAAGAGGCAGAGTGTCGATTTCATTCCTGGTGATGTGCACTTTGATCACTTGGTTGAGAGCATGATCTCCAGCATTCTCCGTTGTGTAGTTATTACTTTGCTTTTGGTAATTAATAAGTAATTTTTGAGAGGATACTATATATTTTTGCAGGTGTATTTTATTCATCAAACTAATCCTCTAGTTTTACCTTTATTGGTGATTCTTGCTTGACTCAGTTATAGATGCCAAAATAGTATTTTCTAAGTCTCTTATGTTTTCTACCTTCATTAGTTGGCATTCTACCATAGTAAGAGCATTCTCTTCTTTCTTAATTATTTATTTTAATTAATTAAGTAATTGCTGATATGAACATGGGACTCATGATTGTAATTGTATGCAATGGGTTATAGTACATTAATATTATTAAGGATTCTGATGCTCAGCTTTTATCAGACTTAGATGGTGAGATGTCTTCCAGCTTTCTCCTGTTCTTCATTCATATCCCCATGATTTCTTGACCTCTTCTTAAACTTACGGTGTAACAAAATGGTTCTTTTAATGCAGAATGGTATTAGGAAACAAGTTCTGAGATGAGAGGTATTAGCATTATTAAAACATCCATCGTACCCAAAGCCACCTATAAATTCAATGCAATCCATGTGAAAATTCCAATGGCATTTTTTCACAGAAATAGAAAAAAGTTGTAAAATTTGTACGTAACCACAAAAGACTCCAAATAGTTAGAGCAGTCTTGATAAAAAACAAAGTTGAAGACGTCAGACGTCCTGATTGCACGGTCTGTTACAAGCTATAGTAATCAGCACTGGACAGTACTCACATAAAGACACATGGATGAGTGGGACTCAGCTGAGAGCCCAGTAATAAACGCACACATACACAGTCATCTAGTATTTGACAAGGGAGCCAGGAGTAGTCAGTGGGGAGAAAAGATAGTCTCATCAGAAACAATGTTGATAAAACTGGATAACGACATGCAGAAAAATGGTATTGAAACTCTGTCTTATGCCGCTAAACAAAAATTAACATGAAATAAATTAAAGACTTAAACATAAGACCTGAAACCATAAAACTTCTTGACATTGGTCTTGGCACTGATTTTTTGGAAATGACACCAAAAGCACTAGCAATAAAACAAAAATAAACACATAGGACTACAAACTAAAGAGTTTCTGCACAAGTAAAAGAAACCATCAACAAATGAAAAGGCAACCTACAGAGCGGGAAAGAATATTTGCAAACCATCTATCTGATAAGGGGTTAATATCCAAACTACAGAAAGAACTCATATAACTCAACAGCAAAAAAAAAAAGAAAAAAGAAAAAGAAAAATGGGCAAAAGATGTGAATAGACATTTCCCCAACCTGATTATAAAAATAGCCAACAGATTTATGAAACGGTTCTCAGTATCACTAATCATCAGGGCAATGCAAATCAAAATCACAATGAAATATCACCTCACACCTGTCGAAAGGACAAGCGATAGCAAGTGCTGGCAAGGACTGGATGAAAGGGAATGCATGTACCCTATTGGTGGGAATGTAAATTGGTACAGCCACAGAATAGACATTTCTCAAGAAATTAAAAACAGAACTACAGTATTGTCCAGTAATCCTACTTCTGGGTATATATCTGAAGGAAATGAGATCACTGTCATATACAAAGAGATATATGCAGCACCATGTTCATTACAGCATTATTTATAATAGCAAGACTTGAAAGAACCTAAGTGTCCATCAAAGAATGAATGCATAAAGATGTGATATATATAAATGGAATATCATTCAGCCAAAAATAAAATAAGGAAATCCTGCCATTTGCAAATGACATCAGTAGGTTGATGAAACTCAAAGGCATATGCTTAGGGAAATAAGTCTGACAGAGAAAGATAAATATTGTATGATCAGTTTAACTTACTTGTGGAATCTAAAAAAACTGGACTCAGAAACAGAGAGTTGAGGGGCGCCTGGGTGGCTCAGTTGGTTAAGCGTCTGCCTTCGGCTCAGGTCATGATCCTGGAGTCCCGGGATCGAGTCCCACATCGGGCTCCCTGCTCAGCGGGGAGTCTGCTTCTCCCTCTGACCCTCTTCCCTCTTGTGCTTTCTATCTCTCATTCTCTCTTTCTCAAATAAATAAATAAAATCTTAAAAAAAAAAGAAACAGAGAGTTGATTGGTGGTTGCCAGGGGTAGGGGTGAAAGGGTTAGAGGAAATGGGTACATGTGGTCAAAGGATACAAACTTCCAGTTATCAGATTAATATGTTCGGGGATCCTATGTAACAGCATGGTGAGTAGAGTTAATACTGTACTGTATATGTAAATGTTGCTTAGAGGGTAAATCTTAGATGTTCTCACCACACACACAAAAAGGTATGTGACATTATGGTTGTTTTAATCAACCGTATTGTGGCAGTCACGTATAATAATATATATGATTATATTTGATGAATATATCAAAATGATCAAATTATCATGTTGTACACTTTAAATTCACACAGTGTTGTGTGTCAATTATATCTCAGTGAAGGTAGCAAATAAAGAGAAAACCTGGCTCCAATTTTTTTTGTAATAATGACTCACTTGCTCAATTTTGAAATATATAGAACTTTTAGATTTTTTAACCTATACCAATGAAAAAATAACTATAATTAAATAATTGTGTATACTCTTTCTGTATTTAAAGTGAGAATATGCATATATTATTATATTCAAGATCAAGTTATTTTTTGATAAAATTTAAAACCACTAGTCACATGCAACTTTATCACTTTAGGCATTAGTTAACTAATTGAAGGTGAAACCTTGAAAGAGATTATAAAGTAATTAAAAGGCTTTTGATTGTTCCTCCTCCTGGCAGCACGCTAAGAGAGGTGAGAGACACCTGGAAAGGGAGAACCAACGTTTGTTTTATTGGTGATTAATCTGTCCATTCAAAGTTTAATGATTCCAGTGAATTGTGTTTGCACAAAATTTAAGTCTCAATCCACATGGTCTGTAGCCCTCTTATCTACTTGTAGAGGTAAATGAAAATTTGGGGGGTTATGAGCTGTCACATCAGTGAAAGCTTGCTGAAAAAACCTTTTCCCTCACTTGTTTATAACAGCAGAGCAGTACCTGCAAACTGCGTGCTCTGTGGGCCACGTTTTACCTTCTGAGGCACTTTAGAGATGACTTGTTGTTTTCACAAGAATTCTTATTTTCATATTCCTAATAGCAAGTATTGAGATCTAGAGGATGTTCCATAGAGCCCTCATCAGTTACTCTGTGCTTGATAGTCCAGAGATGGAAATTCCCAAATAGAAAACCAGTATCTGTCATGCATTATTTCATCCTACACCCTCAGTAACCTGCAATTTTTATGGTTGGTTATATAAGTGGCATGCTGAGCCCAGGCTAATGTGTTTTCCATCCCAAATGCCACAGCTGCTTTTTTCCTCCTGCATTAAGCACCAAGCAGGTGGTGTTTTCTAATCATTTATGTTCATTCCATCTGCCTTCGTGAGCAAGAGAGATCTGAGATGTGCTCCCTGGCTCTTGTAGTCAAATGGTGATGAATAGAACAGCAAGAATCTGCTTTGACCCTGGGAGCATCTCATTTGAAAACCATGGCAACAGAAGTGTGGCCCTGTCACACTAGCAGCTTAGCCCTGTTCTCTGTCATCTAGCAGCCATTTGTCTTAACTCTGGTTAAGAAATGATGGGTTGGAACATAGAATCAGTAGTAGAAGTGGCAGGATATTTTCTTTGGTGAAAAGAACAAAGTTTGTCAATGATAATTACAAATAATGATTTATATTCATTGAAACAGTACGGAAGGTAAAAATAATGCACGTTCCATGCTCAGGGTGTCTAAAAGTATCTCTACTTGTGGTTAGAGCTTTTAAAAGCAAAGATATTGGCTTTCTTATCTAAAAGTGTCTTTTTTATTCCCTCATTTCTGTTTAAAGGACACATTTAGAAACAAAGAGACATCATACTTAACGAGAAGGGTATTGACTACCAGATCTTGTGGGCCTTTTAAAAATATATCATGAAGAAGATAAGCTGACATCAGTTTGATTTTTGACTCTTAATCATAGGCTGATGTCTATGTGCAAAGAAAAATGTGAATGCAAGTCACTCTGAATGAAATCAAGCTTGGGAAATAAAATCATAAAAGTGAAAAAAGATGATCACCTTTGTGATTTCTTTATTTTCTGTTTTTCATACTTTGCCATACTAAATATACCATTTTGAATTTACCTTAGTTCTATTGAAGGAGAGGAAATATACCACCCCAAAATTTGCCTTTTGGCATAAGGATTATTTTGAACTGCTTATTTTTTTAAAAAAGGAGACATAGGGGTACCTGGGTGGCTCAGACGGTTACGTGTCTGCCGTTGGCTCAGATCCTGATCCCAAGGTCCTGGGACAGAGCCCCACATCGGGCTCCTTGCTCGAGGGGGAGCCTGCTTCTCCCTCTCCTCCTCCACTCTTGCTCTCTCTCCCCATCTCTGTATCTGTCTCTCAAATAAATAAATAAAATCTTTAGAAGAAAAAAAAAGAACCTCTGAAAACTGAGTAGACATTACCCTTTTGTAAGAGAAATTTACATTTATAAGGGAAATCTCCATCTCCCTTTGTAAAGGTGTCTCTCTCCCTGTATCTGTAAGAGAAAGATGACTGGATCTCTAGAACTCTCATCAATGGGGAAGCCAAGGACTTAAATCTGCACATAAACCTTGCCCTTGTGTACTGTGCTTTTCCTGGTCAGCTCCCCCAAACTGGCTCCCCTCCCTGCCAGAATCTTTTGTCTTTAGTTGGAGGTATTATTTAAGTCACTCTGTTTTCCTGGGTATCTCCCATGTATATAGGAGGTGTGCAAGTTATGAAACTTCTGCTTGTTTTTTTCTTCTTAATCTGTCTTTTATCAGTGGGGAGTCTTAGCCCAGAACCTAGGAAGTTAAAGGGGAAATTATTTTTCCTCCCCTGCACTATCAATAAAGCCTTTGCTGAAGGTGAGCTATTACAAGTAAGACTGCCTAGGAGACTGTCTGGTCCGGGGAGGCTGAAGACAACATAACCAGAATCAGAGTTTCATCATGGGTCAGGGAAGAGACAAAGATACAAACTGTGGGAAGGTGAGTGGTTATACCAGCAGCTGGTAAAGATCTACAAAGAGCCAGATGTCTGTGACTCTGCCTGGGAAAGTTCCAGGAGAGAACAGGGAGTGGAAGAGTTTGTATCGTCCGGGTCTCATTTATTTGTTCTCATTATCCATTCATTCTATAAGTGGATATGTGTTTTGATGCATCTGAGGTAGGCAGGCCAGGTCCAAGGACTCAGAGGGGGTCCTGCAGGACCAGCCAAGAGCCCCTTGGCTTCATGCAGGATAGAAATTAAATGCAAGTCAGGAGGAAGTGAGAGCAGAGTTTACTGAATTGCAGACAGAGTGTCTGGGAGACTCAGAAAGAAAGAAGAGTCTCTCCTTTGCTGGATTTCTGGGGTTTTTATTGAGGATTGTGGTCTGGTGTACATGTCCTCGCAGGCACCCAGGAACCAGTCAGAACAAAGACAAGTGTCCAGGTGTCCTCCATAAGTCACTCACTCCCCGGCACCGGGATCTTGGCATCAAGACGTCTGGCATTGGTGGTCTGGAATACTTGATGACCTCCCGCAGTCGCTCCTCAGATGTTATCTGCTGTGCTGGAAGACTCCAAAGGAGTCATTAAGTCCTTGACTCTTACAAGGAGAATGTATGTTATCTGCACTACAGGCCACCAGCAAGGCAAGGGTGCAGGTCCTCCCAAGAACAGAAGCAGGAAAAGGAGCAAAAGAGCAGTTCTTCATGGAGCGTGTTTCTCTGTCTCACTGCCAAGTCCTAAATTTACGTATGCTATTTTAACTCTATTGATGACTTGAATTAAAATAAAAGTGGAATGAATTCTGCTAAAGAGAGAAGGCTTTTTAGGTTATATCTTTCTTTTTTCCATACTTACCAGGAATCCACACAGTTACGTTTTCCTGGAGGCTGTGGAGTCAGTCTTATCTAATAATCATCCATTTCAATTTTCTTATTTAAATGCCTTTTATTGGTAAAATACCTTAATCTTAGAGCCATAGGACAAAAGAGAACAGGTTAAGAGTGACTGTATTTCATGTGTCTTATATGAATCACAGGCAATTTAAGATTTTCGACGGAGGCCCAGACTGTGAAGCCTGCTTCTGAAGAGCTTGACTGCAAAACTGAGCCACTTACAAGCTGGTGAACATTAGAAAAGTCAGGACTCAAATGTTTCATCCCTAAAAATGGCCTAATGATATGACATGCTTCACAGTAGAGCTTTATCACGTGGTGCCTGGACAATTTTTTATTAGCATCACGTTATTATTCTGAATGCTGGAAATTGAAGGACATTTAGGAAATTAACATAGTATTCATATTATTAACAAAGGAAATCTAAAGTGATTTGAGAAGTAACAATTTTTTTATATTCTAAACCTGCATGATCTCACATTTTTTGAATTAAATAAAATGAGCACGGACAGACTTGTATAATCTATTTTTGCAAATAATACACTAATGCCATTGTACTAATATGCTTTTGTATATTAACAATAAAATAATAATTAAAAGGGATGAGATACTGAAACAGGAGAGAGAGGTTCTTGTCTCAGGGAGTCAAAGAATGAATCTTGCAGACAAAGGAGAGTGAGTAAAGCAGTAGAGTTTATTAAGCAAGGATACAGAAAAAGCTTTCAGGAGTGAGAGGGGTCCCCACTGGGTTGCCAAGGTGGGCTTCCACCCACAGTCTTTTATTTAGAACTGACCAGGGAACTTGGGGCCTCATGATTCTTGTGATGTCTTGGTTTGAGTGAGGATGGTGATAGCATCTTTAATGGCTTACTTCTTCTTTGGGGTCTGGTCACAATGTGACTGCCATGAAAAGATCCCACCTCCCATGCCCAGGGCGGGGTGGTCTGGTTTGTTCCCTTACTTCTGGGAAATGCCTCAGCATTTCTGGGATGTTTTGAGTCTGATCCATAGCCCCTACCTAGCCCCGCCTGTCCTTTATTCAGTGAGACCCTGCAGATGTATATCAGAAGGTCATATGCTTGGAGGATGATTTGCCAACATGTATCTTGGGGGTAGAGATAAAGGAAGTTTCCAAAGGAATTTTTATATGTTAAAGTAGACTTATAGGGTCCTGGGGGTTGGGCTAAGACTGCCTTTTGCCCTTAGCAAAGTGTCAACATCCAGGCAGCTGAGTCCCTCGAGGAAGGTCACTTTGCCTGTTTCAAGGACTTGTCAAAAGTCTGTAGGTAGTAAGGAAATTTAATTATTTTTCTTCTGACTTTGTTTCCCACATCAGTACAAATAATTGTAGGCCAGAACTGATGAATAAAACCATTATGGAAGCTTTCCTCTAGAGAGTAAATGTATACCCACTATGTTTTATTCCAGGCAGCATTAGATCAGTCCTCTCGGTTCCCTGAAAACCACTGTGGTTAGCGGAGGGTACCAATAGCAAATGCATGTTGGGTGAGAATGTTTGGAGCACAAGTGAGTATAATCTTTGACTTTGGGAATTAAGATACCCTGTGGAGGGCACAGAAAGATGTTCATCACTGTAGCTCGAGGAATTTTCCTCTAAACGCAGCCCGTGCGGGAGTCGCCCTCCTGAAGGAACTGCTGCCTTCCTTCTGCCTTAACCGTGGCATGGTCATCGTACCAGCACTTCCACTTGCCCACCTCCCTCAGACTATAAACTCCTTGAGAGTAAACCATTTCCTTTTGTTTCCTGAGCACCTGGCATCACACCTGGCAGAGAGCAGGTGGTCACAGAAATACATGCTGTTGAATACAATATTTATGAACACAAGACACAGCTCTGACACGGCCAGGATTTGCTCAGGAACGTCAAACCTCCCAACGCCTTTCAGTGTGATATGCCCAATCATTTCAATTATTTTAAATGTCTACCTTTATGGGAAGAGGTGGGTAAATAAAACTCTCTAACACAGCTGTAATTTCATATTCCTTAAGTCAACAAGGCAAAGCTGATGACCTGGTCTCAGAAATATTTTACCAGTTACAATTAACTTTTTTCCTCGAGCTGAACTGATAGATAAAATAGAGACAATTTTCTGTTTGGGTGTGCAGGCACTTTACCCTCGAGTGCTCTCATAAACACTACTGATGCAACATTGACCACGTCAGGGATGAGCTGGGTACAGGCACCTACCAGTGTTAACAATGAGAACGAGGTATTAGGGGAATTAGGTATCAACCGGAAAGCCATTTTGGCCTCCCCAAGGGGACAATTTAGTTCAGAGAAGTTTCCTGAAATGCAAATGATGTTTTCCAGCAACCTAGCGGACATATGAGAATCAATATAAGCAATTAACTTAGCCATGTTAATTTTATTTTAATTTCTGACAGGATACACATTTTTGTAGAGTATAAATGATGGGTGAGGTCTAAATAATGGTCTAAAATGATGTAAACAAAGTTGGTCTGACATTAACTGCAGACTATAAACCAGCAGATTGTTAGGATGAATGGCCTCTTTGTGTTTTCTGATCCTTACTATTGGTCTAATAGGTCTAGGTCTAAAAATGATGTAAACAAAGTTGGTCTGACATTAACTGCAGACTATAAACCAGCAGATAGTTAGGATGAATGGCCTCTTTGTGTTTTCTGATCCTTACTATTGAAGGCAAGTGGAATCTCCCAGCTCAAAATATGCCTCTTTGGCATAAGTATTATTTTAGGCTGATGATTTTAAGAAATTGCAGACGCAGGAGAAGCTCTTTGAAAAGACTATAAATTAACCTTCTGTGAGGGAAATTTACATTTAGAAGGGAAATCTCCATTTGTAAGGGTTTCTCTCCCTGTACCAGGAAGAGGAAGATGACTGAATCTTTACAAACCCATATGAATGGAGAAGGCATTAACAAATCTGCACAGCAACCATACCTCTGTTTAATGTGCTTTGCCCCAAAACTCCTATAAACCACATCTTATGTTGTTATTTGGAGATGGTATTCAAGGTGGTGCGTTGGGCCATTTCAGGGAGTCACTCCGTTTTCCTGGGTTTCTTTTTCCTGTGTGTACAGGACACACGCATGTTATGAAACTTCTGTTTGTTTTTCTCTTACATGAAAGGGGGTCTCAGCCAAGAATTTAGGAAGATATAGGAAAATTATTTTTCCTTCCTGACACTATAAAATCAAATATGTAACATTTCTGTGCAGATTTCAAAGTTTGGTGATTTACTTGCACTATTACTAGAGGAAAGCAGTTAGAACGTTCATGAAAAAGACACCACCTTCAAAAAGCAAGTGTTAAATCAGTAAAGAACATCTAAACATTGTGGATAGCGTTTTCATACAAGTAATGCTGTCACCAGCCTGACCCCAAGACCCAACCTTTCCTGACCACCTGCATTTCTCAACGACCTTTGTCCCACACTTTCCCTAAGTTCTTCTCTCTAGCTTGTCTCTTAACTCAGGAAGAAGACCCCAGGGGCACAGCATGGCACACTTTGAATAGCACTACCCTCAGGCAATAGTGACTGACCCGACAGAGAGCTCCGACAGAGAGCTCCAGCCCGTCCAGACCACCCAGACCAGTGTGAGCTCAACCCTGGCTCACACCTGTGCCGATGGACCACGGAGTGACCCACGGAGTGACCACCAGTGACCTCTGCCTCATTATAATACTGAAATCTCCAGCCAAGGAGTAGCACGAGCCTCATTTGCACAATAGACCATGTGTACATAGGCTGGTCTCCTTAAGGTGCATGTGTGAGCCATGCCCACCTGTACATACGACAGGAGGCTTCCCTATCGAAATATCCACCCTAACCCCAAATGGAAGGAACCCATCCACCCTTGCCCGGGAGTCATTCCCTGTGATGTCCTCATTTGCTGCAAGTAAAGTTCCCTTTGTGGGACAATCCCCCTGGTGTGGTTTCTATCTGTAACTCACCAAGGAACGAACTCACGTTAGTTCAGTTACAGTATGAACTATTTATTTTAAAATCAAACAGATTTGTGAAATACTCTCTTAAGAGCAGAATGTCTTGTTACGAGAGTGCATCCTGGAGCGGGACTGTTTGGGTTTGAATGCTCGCTGCATGAACACTGTGTGAGGCCGAGTGGGCTGTCAACAGCCCATGCCTCCATTCCCTCTTACACAAAATGCAGGTAAGGACAGCGTCCACCTTAGATGGCTGGTGTGAGCATTAAAATTGAAATAATCAGCACATAAAGTGAATGAGCATGCAATGAAAGTTAGCTATTACCATTATTGTCTCAGAAAACTCCATTTTAAGCATCCATTTAAAAACATACGGCACAATGTTCTATCCAGCCTTCTTTAGGAGCCACAATCCATAATCATCAGTTTCCCTTAATCGTCCACGTGGCTCACACAAGTCAGCAAGGCTTACGATCTGCACACAAAACCGGCTCATTGTGCTTTCCTGCCATTCCAGTCACCCTTGACTTTTTCTCCAATCCCTCCTGGTCTCCTCCATCCTGTGCTCTTTTTAGTCCTTTAAAATAATCCCTTTTTCAAGAAAGACTTTGCCAATACTGTCCATCTACCCAGGTCCCCTCAACATTCCAACTGTGTATGTGGATAGTCTGTTTGGTTTCTTCAGCTAAATTTTGATGTCACTGAAAGAAAAGATGTATTTCATACAGAATATGAACAGATTTCATATTCCTCCATCCTCCAAAGCATCACATACAGGTGGTAAATAATAGGACTACACCACAGGAACTTCCTGATTTCTCGTATAAAATACCTTAGCATTGAAACAGAGGTCAGTGAGTACGTGCAGATGGGCAGTCCAGGGTTTTCGGGTCAGGCTGGTCACACTATCCTAATAAAATGAAACCACTTAAACACAAGCCAATTTCAATAGAAATACAACCTCTGGCAGGAAGAAATGCTATCTTCGCCCCTCCTGTTCTACTATTTCCAAATCACTGCTGCCAAACTGATCTGCCTCTTGGCACCATGATAGAATATCCGTTCATATTCAGAGCTAATAAACTGAAAACAAGCCTTGGTTTAGTTCAAAGAAGATGGAAATTAGAGAGTATGTGTCACCTAGAAATTCTCTTCTGAGGGGTATGTGTAGTCTCCCCACACGAACGCATCGAACCCCGAATCCTGTATAAGGACAGCCTCTCCGAGGAAGGCTCAGTGTGAGAATGAGAATGAGAGGTTCAGGGAGGGAAAAGCTGTGCTTCTCCATGTTGTAAAGTATACACTGTTACATAAGGAAGCGCCACCTGACATACGACACAGTCAGAAGGAAGAAACTTCCATTTCTGTGCTAGTGAATTCTCCAACTGTGCTGGACCCGGTGGAGCTCCTCACCCTTCTTGGTCTTTACACAGGTAACAACTCTAGTCCTTTCCAGATTCAAGTTCAGTTAGAGCCAAATTACCTAATTAATTGAGTCAGAAGATTGATTCCAAAAATCTCAGGTCTTTCTAAATAAATTAACAGCCGTTATTTCATAGTAAATTTCTCCTTTCTCATTTGATGAGATAGGGCTAAATAAATCAGATTCTAAATCAAATGTGTGAGAAGAGAATAGGATCTTGTCTACTATTCAAGACATCTGATCACTCATGTTAGGTGATGATCCATAGCAACATGATTAATTAATAGTGCTGAACAAGTTAAATGAGTTCCAATTTCTTGCTATTATTTCTCTAAAATTCCCGTTTTATCCTGAAAAAGGCTGTATCTAGGAAAATAATGAAGAGGCTATTAAGTGCTTGTTCTCCCTCCAACTTTTAAACACATAAAAATATGAAGTAATTCCTTAAGTACTTAAATCTACATATGTTATATTCTGTTTGGAGATATTATTTCAATCACTGCTTATATTGTTAAACAAGTTCCAATGAAAAAGGAAATTTGTCGGCACCTATTTAATATAATTGTGAATTTAAAATGGCTGTGTTCAATGAGAACCTTATTTTATTCACTAAAGGAAAAAGGAACACAGCCCATCCATTGTTGGGTTCTATGGGAGGAGAGGCGTATTCATCAGGTGACATAGAGCATATGGGGCCAGCATTTCTCTGAAAGTCTGACAGAGAGGGAATATTAAGCCAAATACCTTTAAGCACATATTAAACAGCCCAAAATGACAGTCATGTATTGGCTCAGTTTTTATGAATGAGGAGCCCGAGCACGGATTATCTGGGCGCTTTGCTCTAAGTCTCACAGAGCTGAAATTAAGGTGTTGACCAGGGTGCAATGTCCTCTGCCACCTCTGTGGAGGATATTGGCAGAATGCAACTCCTTGCAACTGTAGGACTGAGATTTCAGCTCCTGGGAGCTGCTGTCCCCACAGACAGTTCAAAAAACAGGGCTTCTTGCTTTCACCCATGTGCCCAGGAGGAAAGCCTTCTGAGTAGGTCAGACCAGCCCAGGATAATCTCCTTTTGATCATGCAAAATTAGCTGCTTATGGACCTTAGTTGCATCTGTAGAATGCTTTACCTTTGCTATGTAACCTAATCACAAGAATGATGCCCGTCCTGTTAAGGGGTCCTTCCAACACTCGGTTGGGAGAGGACTATGCAGGGTGCAGACAGCACTAGAACTCTCCTGCAGACTAATTAGTCATATACCAAAAGGCAAGTCTGCAATCCTTCACCTTATGTCTTTACATTATTACACAGGAGTGATTGACAGAACTCACATGTCCTCGAGGCAGCTTGCCCTATCCAGATGTGCTGTCTTCTGTCCAGATGCTCTGCCAGGCAATTGGCCTGGCTTTGACTTTCCTGTCATCTCACCACTGCCTGGAGTTTCTTAATTGCCATTCCTGCCTTACCTCTCTGTACCTCTTGTCTAGGGAACCCCCCCCCGCCCCGTCTAGCAATCTCTTCTGTTCCTCTGCCACAGTGAAGCCCCAGAGCTAAGTTTGTGGTAGGTGGTGTTTATGGCCAATTAAAACAAAAAAACCCAAACCTATTCTTTTTTTCCCTACCTCCACTATAAAGCCTGGAAAAGCACATAGTTTTCCTTCTGAATTACCCGGGCAGGTAGAACTGGCCATGTGAGTTTTCCTTCTGAATTACCCGGGCCGGTAGAACTGGCCATGTGATACAATTCCGTTCAATGAGATTTTTAAAAGAAAGTCTGATAAAAGCTTCTGGAAAAGAATATTCTCTTTGTGAGAAGCAGAAGAGCTCCCACCCACTGCACACCCACTCCTGGCATTCTGCCTCTGGGTTCAGTTCTGATGCTGCAAATCTCTGTAAACAACAGGGGCGCCTGGGGTGAAAAGCACGCAGACCTTTAGCAAACAAGCACAGAAAAGCATCTGGATGGAAAGGGACCAGGTCCTTGTTACCGCTGGACTTACACAAGGCTCCTGCTTGGAGCATCCAGCCTTCATAGGGGAGGTTTAGGTTCCTTTAACACAGAGCGGACACCTACTATGTTGCTTTCAGTTTTAGCAAACTTCTCTCTCTTTCCTCGCACAGAAAATTACCTCAAAAAGCTGGGTTGGAGGGCAGGAGGTGCTAGTGCAGTGTGACATGTTCCTGGGAAGCTCCTTGCTTCTCATCTGCAAGCCCGCCCTGACTCCGCTCCACAAAAGTGTCAGAAGTCTTCTCCTTTTGAGGACTGTTACGTTTCCATCCAAACTGGCTTATACCAGCTCTGTCAGTGTATGTTTTAACCTTTAAATTCCTTCCCTGGGAATTGTGGGTTTCACATGACCCATGGCATGTGATTATATACCTATTGATTTTCCCCATGATTGATGATAATTAATGAAGCTATTTTCTGGTTAGAGTACAAGAATTTTTTTCTGGCAATATAACTTAATGACAAATGTCAAAGTTTCAAAGTAATTGCCCCACAAAGATAAGCATTTATAAAATTACGCTCCATATTTTCCAAGGCTGACGTTTAATTGACTAAGAAAACACAAATCATGCCTGCATTTGCAGGTAGACTGTTTTCTAAAATGAGTATTCACATTGCCATCGACTTACATGGAATGACAGTAGGCAGTATAAACCAAACATTAAAGTATAAACATACTGACCAACCATGTACTTACTGGTATGGGTGAGTATTTTGAACATTATCTGATCAAGACAGGAAGAAACTAGTCCAAATATCTAAGAAAAAAATGAGAGAATTGCCTTGTGATTTTAAATGGAGAGGATTGATCCATTAAGTTAACAAGAACATGACAATTCCAATAATAGGAAAGGAGGATCAAGAAAGGGCTGAGCTTGTTCTGATTACAAGGAAAGTAGGGTATGGAATCACCATACGTTAATCTGAAAACCTGCACTTATTTTTTTCCTTCAAAATTTTTTTTCCAAATACTTTAGACATACTCCTTGGAAGTATATATAAAAGATTGGTCTTGAACCACCATCTTTTTGGAGGGAATACTTCTTTGAAGTATTTTTGGCTTATTCTAGGAATGTATAAGTCTGTCTTTGATACTGAAGAAAGTTACATGTTAAAACTCTCCAGAGGACAATTATATAAACAACTGAGGTTGTAGGTAACATTCCATCAGCATTATAAAATGTAATAATGCTGGAACGCTTAATTTCTGTTTGAACAGTGACCTTAAAGTTGTCAGTAACTTCTCAGCTACATGAGGAACCCCCACCTCCTGCATACGTAAATAGCAAAAACATTTTTTAGAAGTTAAGTTTCAAAATAATTAAAAGAACATATATGTGGCTCATATTTACTTCTCTTTAAAGCACAACTATTAAGAAAGTTTTCTGAATGCTAAATATTAGGCAGTTTTGTTTGGAGTGGACTTAGAAAGGAGGGAGGTAGGAAGAGAGCAATGCATTTGGGCTGGAGCCCAGACACGCAGTTAGTGTTCTGGGCTCCAGACTGAGAGGCAAGCAAACAATTCCTAGATGCTTGGCCAAGGACAAGTTCCTAAACGTCTATAAATCCCGGTTACTTTATGTGAGACACATAAGAATGATAATAATTTCTGTTTCATAATGCCATTACAAGGATGAGGAGAGCTATGGGGCTTAGCACCATACCTGCTACGTGCATACGATCACGACTGAGAGCACTCCTCATGCCTGCATCATCCCATTGAAAGTTCATAGCAAGGGCGCCTGGGTGGCTCAGTTGGTTAAGCGACTGCCTTCGGCTCAGGTCATGATCCTGGAGTCCCGGAATCGAGTCCTGCATCGGGTTCCCTGCTTGGCGGGGAGTCTGCTTCTCCCTCTGACCCTCCCCTCTCTCACGTGCACGCTCTCTCTCTCTCTCTCTCAAATAAATAAATAAAATCTTAAAAAAAAAAAAGAAAGAAAGTTCATAGCAACCCTGTGAAAGAGCTTTTGTTTAAATACACTTTCTTTGGTGAGAAAATATGTTTTCCCAAAAGAGCTATAGGTAAACTTCAGACACTTTATCATCTAGAATATGCTCTGATTGTACTTTCCTGTAAGATGTTATATTAGTTGATTCTATGATCCATAAAATCCGTTTAAGATACAATAAATCTGTATTTAGTATGCAGGCTCATCTGGGCGACTCTATTCCACATGTCTGTCATCCTCTTCTGGGACTGCCAGGCCGCCCTGAACGTGTAATTCCCCCGGCAAAGTACAAGAGAGACAGCACCAGGACCTAAGGCCTGTGCAAGCTTATGAACCCATCAGGCCTGCTGACAACGTATTGGCTTCAGTTCATGGCCAAGCCCAGAGTCAAGCGACAAAGAGGAGTTGTCTGCACGTGGCCCAGGGGATGGGGAATGGATATATCTAATCAGTAATGTGATCGACACAGTTGTGTTATGAACGTACATCAACTTCTCCAAGGGAATCGCCCTCGTATGTATAATACTGGGTGTCTGAGGGACTCAAGCATTGTGTTAATACCATTGTAATGGTACTTCTTGTCCCTATGTCAAGAGAGAAGCAACAGCATCATTTCCATGGGAGTTCTTTAGGGCTCACATGACCACATGGATCTTAAAGACTATCTTTCTGAATCATCATATCCATGTAGTAATCCTAATTCCCGTTGCATGGGTGAAGAAACCGAGACTTGTTTGTGTGCTCACTGTTGGCAAGCGATGTCGTCCAAGCTGAGGCCCAGGAACTATTATTCCATGGCTCATGTCCTCTCCCTGCACCATTCCTCTGCTCCGTAAAGGCCAGCTCAGTTGACTTTTCATGTAGCTTTCTATAGGTCCTCAAATTTCAGTCTCCATAATTGTTTCAGCTTTGCTTTTTGTTTTGTTTTTAAAGGGAATATGGGCAGATTTACAAGATATATATTCATCGAACAAATATTTATTGTAAGTCTATTATGTGACAGGCATTGTTTGACTTGCTGAGGATATGGCAGCAAACAAGCAAACAAAAATCCTCTGTATGAGGATTCCATCGAGGAAGGCAGATTACATGAAAATAAGTGAATAAACAAAACTAGCTTTATGTTGCTTTAATTATTTATAAGTATACTGTATAGTATTGAGTATGCAAACACATGTTTTTATAATGTGAATATATGAATGTGTGTTCAAAAGAGGGAGAGACACAGAGACAGAGAGAGAAAAGTTCTATAGAAAATTAATGAGAATAGTCCCAGGAGTGCTACTTTAGATGGGCCATGTGTCAGGAAAACACACACTGAGGATGGGACACTTGAGTGTAAACCTGAGTGGTAATGAGCATTCATACCTGGGCAGAGCTTTCCAGGTGCAGGAAATGGGACGGAGAAAGGCCAGAGCTGGAAATCACTACTTATGGTGGAGTGGGTGTTCTCAAAGTGGGCTCCCTGAACAAGCAGGGTCACCATCATCAGAGAACCCACTGGGCAGGAAAATCTGGGGCTTCTACTTCAAGCCTACTAAATCAGAAACTCTAGAATTGTGGCCTATGGGATCCTGATGTTACTGAATGATTGAGGAGTGCTGTGTTTGAAGAAGAATGAGTAGAAAGCTTTAAGCAATGAGCCTGGGCTACATAAGGGAGGGCTTTGTAAGAGTCTCGTAGAGACTGAACTCTACAGACCACGTGTATTTTCCCCACATAGGATATAGTCTATCCACATAGAGATAACACGTGCATGTTCATAATGGCTGTCACATAGTCTCTTTCTACACCTATATTTGGTATACAAAATGAAACATGTTAACAGGAACTATTTGCATACGTTGCATGTAAGTTATGCCCGCTGAATTTATCATAAATGCTGATGACAAAAATTCACTATAAAAGGGTGAGTTGTAAAGAAAATACTGGCTTTGTTCCCTGATGGTAGCATTAAAAAGAGTTAACATGCAATATAAAAACTTATGTTATGGAACAAACTGACCATAGATAGATATTTGTGTGTGTTCAACCTAAGAAAAGAAATCACATTTTTAGATCTGGCAAGGGATTTATGTAGTTTAATAAGCACATTAAACAGATTGAATGAGCACATAAGCCCTGGAGACCTTAGCTTGCAACCAATAATTTTAATTGGAACTTAAATAAATCATCCAATGCAAAGACAACCACATCCTTTGTATGGTCACTGTGGCTGGCTGCTTTCAGAAGCAGCTATGTTTTCCTTAGTTTCAAAACCAGAGCTAGGACCCTAGAATTTTATCATGCAAGGTTATTTCCTAAAGGATGCCAACGGTAAGAATCTCCAGGGAAAGAGAGTCAAAGAACACAGAAGCCACCCTGATAGTGTTAGGGAGAAATAATTGATCCAAGTTACATGACAATGGGAATGATTTTGGGTGTTTTCCTGGTTCTGAACCAAGTGCCAGAGAGTACCGGAAAGGTAACATAGCAGCTCTTCAAATCATGTCTCAAGTTCTGGATGCTTATATGATGCATTCTTGCAAGAATATAGATGTGCCATTCTGCAAGAGAAGTCATGTCCATTAACAACATGCTCATGATCCTCTCTTGGAGCAACCTAACCTACTTCTTTCCAAATAAGTCCCTAGCCTCAGCCTTCTTTTCTACCCTCAGTTGGTTTGTGTTTACATAATCCATATCTACACTGGCTTGCTCAATTTATTCTGTAAAATAAACTTCCTATGGACATATTTACAAGGAAATGTATTTAATGCAAATAACCAATATTTTGGAAGAGGCATGACCTCATCTCTCTAGTAACAAGGTAACACTTACTTAACTGCTATAGTAAGACTGGGTAATTCTTTTTCAATACTGACCAAAAGAGAAAACAAAACAGCTCTTCAAATTCATGGAAAGGGAGTAGAAACCAGTTTTTTTTTTAATTTTTTTATTGTTATATTAATCACCATATATTACATAATTTGTTTTGGTGTACTGTTCCATGATTCATTGTCTGTTTATAACACCCAGTGCTCCATGCAGAATGTGCCCTCTTTAATACCCATCACCAGGCTAACCCATCCCCCACCCTCCTCCCCTCTAGAACCCTCAGTTTGTTTTTCAGAGTCCATTGTCTTTCATGGTTCGTCTCCCCCTCCGATTTCCCCCCCTTCATTCTTCCCCTCCTATCTTCTTTTTTTAAAATTTTTTATTGTTATGTTAATCACCATACATTACATCATTAGTTTTTGATGTAGTGTTCCATGATTCAGTGTTTGTGCATAACACGCAGTGCTCCACGCAGAATGTGCCCTCTTTAATACCCATCACCAGGCTAACCCATCCCCCTACCCTCCTCCCCTCTAGAAACCTCAGTTTGTTTTTCAGAGTCCATCATCTCTCCTGGTTCCTCTCCCCCTCTGACTTACTCCCCTTCATTCTTCCTCTCCTGCTATCTTCTTCTTTTTCTTTTTTCTTAAAATATGTTGCGTTATTTGTTTCAGAAGTACAGATCTGTGATTCAACAGTCTTACACAATTCACAGCGCTCACCGTAGCACATATCTTCCCCAATGTCTATTACACAGCCACCCCCTCCCTCCCACCCCCGACCACTCCAGCAACCCTCAGTTTGTTCCTGAGATTAAGAATTCCTCATATCAGTGAGGTCATATGATACATGTCTTTCTCTGATTGACTTCTTTCACTCAGCATAACACCCTCCAGTTCCATCCACGTCGTTGCAAATGGCAAGATCTCATTCCTTTTGATGGCTGCATAATATTCCATTGTGTATATATACCACCTCTTCTTTATCCATTCATCTGTCGATGGACATCTTGACTATTTCCACAGTTTGGGTATCGTGGACATTGCTGCTATAAACATTGGGGTGCACATACCCCTTCGGGTCCCTACATTTGTATCTTTGTGGTAAGTACCCAGTAGTGCAATTGCTGGATCGAATGGTAACTCAAATTTCAACTGTTTGAGGAACCTCCATACTGTTTTCCAGAGTGGTTGCACCAGCTTGCATTCCCACCAACAGTGTAGGAGGGTTCCCCTTTCTCCACATCCCCGCCAACATCTGTCGTTCCCTGACTTGTTAATTTTAGCCATTCTGACGGGTGTGAGGTGGTATCTCATTGAGGTTTTGATTTGGATTTCCCTGATGCCGAGCGATGTGGAGCACTTTTTCATGTGCCTGTTGGCCATTTGAATGTCTTCTTTGGAAAAATGTCTGTTCATGTCTTCTGCCCATTTCTTGATTTGATTATTTGTTCTTTGGGTGTTGAGTTTGATAAATTCTTTATAGATTTTGGATACTAGCCCTTTATCTGATATGTCATTTGCAAATATTTTCTCCCATTCTGTTGGTTGTCTTTTGGTTTTGTGGACTGTTTCTTTTGCTGTGCAAAAGCTTTTTATCTTGATGAAATCCCAATAGTTCATTTTTGCCCTGGCTTCCTTTGCCTTTGGTGATGTTTCATGGAAGAATTTGCTGCGGCTGAGGTCAAAGAGGTTGCTACCTGTGTTCTCCTTTAGGATTTGGATGGACTCCTGTCTCACGTTTAGGTCTTTCAACCATTTGGAGTCTATTTTTGTGTGTGGTGTAAGGAAATGGTCCAGTTTCATTCTTCTGCATGTTGCTGTCCAATTTTCCCAACACCATTTGTTGAAGAGACTGTCTTTTTTCCACTGGACATTCTTTCCTGCTTTGTCAAAGATAAGTTGACCATAGAGTTGAGGGTCCATTTCTGGGCTCTCGATTCTGTTCCATGGATCTATGTGTCTGTTTTTGTGCCAGTACCATACTGTCTTGATGATGACAGCTTTGTAATAGAGCTGGAAGTCCGGAATTGTGATGCCGCCAGTTTTGCTTTACTTTTTCAAGATTCCTCTGGCTATTCGGGGTCTCTTCTGGTTCCATACAAATTTTAGGATTATTTGTTCCATTTCTTTGAAAAAAGTGGATGGTATTTTGATGGGGATTGCATTGAATGTGTAGATTGCTCTAGGTAGCATTGACATCTTCACAATGTTGTTTCTCCCAATCCATGAGCATGGAACGTTTTTCCATTTCTTTGTGTCTTCTTCAATTTCTTTCCTGAGTATTTTATAGTTTTCTGAGTACAGATCCTTTGCCTCTTTGGTTAAATTTATTCCTAGGTATCTTATGGTTTTGGGTGCAATTGTGAATGGGATCGACTCCTTGATTTGTCTCTCTTCTGTCTTGTTGTTGGTGTATAGGAATGCCACTGATTTCTGTGCATTGATTTTATAGCCTGCTACTTGACTGAATTCCTGTATGAGTTCTCGCAGTTTTGGGGTGGAGTCTTTTGGGTTTTCCACATACAGTATCATATCATCTGCAAAGAGTGAGAGTTTGCCTTCCTCTTTGCCGATTTGGATGCCTTTGATTTCTTTTTGTTGTCTGATTGCTGTGGCTAGGACTTCTAATACTATGTTGAATAGCAGTGGTGAGAGTGGACATCCCTGCCGCATTCCTGACCTTAGGGGAAAAGCTCTCAGCATTTCCCCATTGAGAATGATATTCGCTGTAGGTTTTTTGTCGATGGCTTTTATGATATTGAGGTATGTACCCTGTATCCCTATACTCTGAAGAGTTTTGATCAAGAAAGGATGCTGTACTTTGTCAAATGCTTTTTCTGCATCTATTGAGAGGATCATATGATTCTTGTTCTTTCTTTTGTTAATGTATTGTATCACGTTGATTGATTTGCGGATGTTGAACCAGCCTTGCAGCCCAGGGATAAATCCCACTTGGTCGTGGTGAATAATCCTTTTAATATACTGTTGGATCCTATTGGCTAGTATTTTGGTGAGAATTTTTGCATCCATGTTCATCAAGGATATTGGTCTGTAATTCTCCTTTTGGATGGGATCTTTGTCTGGTTTTGGGATCAAGGTAATGGTGGCCTCATAAAATGAATTTGGAAGTTTTCCTTCCATTTCTATTTTTTGGAATAGTTTCAGGAGAATCGGTATTAATTCTTCTTTAAATGTCTGATAGAATTCCCCTGGGAAGCCATCTGGCCCTGGGCTTTTATTTCTTGGGAGATTTTTGATGACTGTTTCAATTTCCTTAGTGGTATAGGTCTGTTCAGGTTTTCTATTTCTTCCTGGTTCAGTTTTGGTAGTTGATACATCTCTAGGAATGCACCCATTTCTTCCAGGTTATCTAATTTGCTGGCATAGAGTTGCTCATAATATGTTCTTATAATTGTTTGTATTTCTTTGGTGTTGGTTGTGATCTCTCCTCTTTCATTCATGATTTTGTTGATTTGGGTCATTTTTCTTTTCTTTTTGATCAGTCTGGCCAGGGGTTTATCAATCGTGTTAATTCTTTCAAAGAACCAGCTCCTAGTTTCATTGATCAGTTCTACTGTTCTTTTGGTTTCTATTTCATTGATTTCTGCTCTGATCTTTATGTTTTCTCTTCTCCTGCTGGGTTTAGGCTTTATTTGCTGTTCTTTCTCCAGCTCCTTTAGGTGTAGGGTTAGGTTGTGTATTTGAGACCTTTCTTGTTTCTTGAGAAAGGCTTGTATTGCTATATACTTTCCTCTCAGGACGGCCTTTGCTGTATCCCAAAGATTTTGGACAGTTGTGTTTTCATTTTCATTGGTTTCCATGAATTTTTTTAATTCTTCTTTAATTTCCTGGTTGACCCATTCATTCTTTAGTAGGATGCTCTTTAGCCTCCATGTATTTGAGTTCTTTCCGACTTTCCTCTTGTGATTGAGTTCTAGTTTCAGAGCATTGTGGTCTGAAAATATGCAGGGAATGATCCCAATCTTTTGGTACCGGTTGAGACCTGATTTGTGACCTAGGATGTGATCAATTCTGGAGAATGTTCCATGGGCGCTAGAGAAGAATGTGTATTCCGTGGCTTTGGGATGGAATGTTCTGAATATGTCTGTGAAGTCCATTTGGTCCAGTGTGTCATTTAAAGTCTTTATTTCCTTGTTGATCTTTTGCTTAGATGATCTGTCCATTTCAGTCAGGGGGGTGTTAAAGTCCCCCACTATTATTGTCTTGTTGTCAATGTGTTTCTTTGCTTTTGTTATTAATTGCCTTATATAATTGGCTGCTCCCATGTTCGGGCCATAGATATTTACAATTGTTAGATCTTCTTGTTGGATAGACCCTTTAAGTAGGATATAGTGTCCTTCCTCATCTCTTATTACAGTCTTTGTTTTAAAATCTAGTTTGTCTGATATAAGGATTGCCACCCCAGCTTTCTTTTGGTGTCCATTAGCATGGTAAATGGTTTTCCACCCCCTCACTTTCAATCTGGCGGTGCCTTTGGGTCTAAAATGAGTCTCTTGCAGACAGCATATGGATGGGTCTTGTTTTTTAATCCAATCTGATAGCCTGTGTCTTTTGATTGGGGCATTGAGCCCATTTATATTCAGGGTAACTATTGAAAGGTATGAATTTAGTGCCATTATATTGCCTGTAAGGTGACTGTTACTGTATGTTGTCTGTGTTCCTTTCTGATCTTTGCTGCTTTTAGGCTCTCTCTTTGCTTAGAGGACCCCTTTCAATATTTCTTGGAGGGCTGGTTTCGTGTTTGCCAATTCCTTTAGTTTTTGTTTGTTCTGGAAGCTTTTTATCTCTCCTTCTATTTTCAATGACAGCCTAGCTGGATATAGTATTCTTGGCTGCATATTTTTCTCGTTTAGTGCTCTGAAGATATCTTGCCAGTCCTTTCTGGCCTGCCAGGTCTCTGTGGATAGGTCTGTTGCCAATCTAATATTTTTACTATTGTAGGTTACATATCTCTTCTCCTGAGCTGCTTTCAGGATTTTCTCTTTGTCTGTGAGACTCGCAAGTTTTACTATTAGATGTCGGGGTGTTGACCTATTATTATTGATTTTGAGAGGGGTTCTCTGTGCCTCCTGGATTTTGATGCCTGTTTCCTTCCTCACATTAGGGAAGTTCTCTGCTATTATTTGCTCCAATATACCTTCTGCCCCTCTCTCTCTTTCTTCTTCTTCTGGGATCCCAATTATTCTAATGTTGTTTTGTCTTATTGAATCACTTATCTCTCGAATTCTGCCCTCGTGATCCTGTAGGTGTTTCTCCCTCTTTTTCTCAGCCTCTTTACTTTCCATCATTTGGTCTTCTATATCACTGATTCTCTCTTCTGCCTCATTTATCCTAGCAGTTAGTGCCCCCATTTTTGATTGCACCTCATCAATAGCCTTTTTGATTTCGACTTGGTTAGATTTTAGTTCTTTTATTTCTCCAGAAAGGGTTTCTCTAATAACTTCCACGCTTTTTTCAAGCCCAACTAGTATCTTTAAAGTCATGATTCTGAACTCTAGGTCCGACATCGTATTAATGTCCGTATTGAGTAGGTCCCTGGCTGACGCTACTACCTGTTGTTCTTTTTGCTGAGGTGATTTTTTTCGTCTTGTCATTTTGTCCAGAGGAGAATAGATGAGTGAGAGAACAAAATGCTAACAGGTTTACAACGTCCCCAGCAAATATACTGTATACAAATCAGAAAAGACCTGAAACCAGGGGAAAAGAAAGGGAAAGAAAGAGAAAAAGAAAAAAAAAGATAAGAACAAAAACAGAACAATACAAAAAAAGCAGAATGTGATCAAATATGATCAGGCTAGTGCATAGATCAGTGCCACACACTAGATTTTGGGCGTATTTTGGTCTGTTAGAAAAAAGTGCCTCCTAAAATTTTAAAGGAAGAAAGACATATATGTACAAAATAAGGGTTGATACAATGAAGGGATAGAAGATGACTGTAAAGATGAAAATTATAAAAGATTTCATAAAAGGACTTGATAAGATAAGAAGTTGTTTGAAAAAAGAAAGAAGATTTAAAAAAAAAAAGAAAAAAGGGAGAGAATGTGATCAGGCAGGAGACTAGAACAGAACCATACACTAATGATTTAGGGTATATTTCTATCTGTTAGAAGAAATTGTATCTCAAATTTTTAAAGAGAGAACAACTTATATATATATGCCAAAATTAAGGGTAACTAATATGAAGGGATAAAATATGACTCTAAAAATGAAAAATAAAAAGTTTTGTTTTTTTTTTTAAAAGAGATTGATAAGATGTTGGTTGAAAAAGGGAAAAAGAAAAAGAAAAAAAAACAGTTAACAAAAATTAACTTTGATGAACTAATGAATCATGGTAAAAAAAGCCATGAATTCTATGTGCAGTATTCCCCTAGCGCTGGAGTTCTCCCGTTCTCCTTGATCGGTAAACTTGGTCTTGGCTTGCTGGCTGTTCCTGCTGATCTTCTGGGGGAGGGGCCTCTTGCCGTGGTTCTCAAATATCTTTGCCGGAGGCTGAATTGCCCCGCCCTTTTTGGTCCGGGCTAAGCAAGCTGCTGGGGTTTGATCTCAGGAGCTTTTGTTCCCTGCAAGCTCTCCGTACAGCCTTGGAGGACCAGGGCAAAAATGGCGGCCTCCCAGTCTCCACCCGGAGGAGCCGAGAACTCGGGGCCCCGCTCCTCAGTGCGCCCCCAGAGAAAAGCAGTCACTCCCGTGTCCCCGGTCTCCGGCCGCACTCCGTGCTCACCCGGCCTGTGACCGAGCGTTTCTATCTCTGGCACCCGACCCCGTGTGGAGTCTCCAAACCCAGCAGATCCCTGCGGTGCGCTCCCGCGCCGCTCCTCCCCGGGAAGGAAGGGGAGTCTCCCCGGATCTGCCGCTTGTTGGGTCCCTGCTGGAGGAGCAGTGCCCCGACTGGGCCGCGGATCACAGTTTATGGCCACCCCGAGCTGAGAGCCCGCGCCTCGGCTCCGTCTCTGCAGCCGTCTTTCCCGCCCCGATACCTGGGAGTTCTGGCGCACTCAGGCACCCCCGGTCTTTCTGTGACCCCAAGGTTCCTGAGACCCCACTGTCCCGTGAGGCTTCCACCCCCGCTTAGCCACTGCAGCGCCGTCCCTCCGCGGAGCCGGCTTCTAAAAGGTCCGATTTTGTGCTCCGCGGCTCTAGCACTTGCCAGAAGCGGCCGACGGAGGCCCCTCCCCTGCCGTCTATCCTCCCGAATATCGCCTCGGATTCACTTCTCCGCACGCCCTACCTTCCAGTAAGTGGTCGCTTCTCTGTTCAGAGAGTTGTTGCTACTCTCCTCTTTGATCTCCTGTTGAGTTTGTAGGTGTTCAGAATGGTTTGATCCCTATCCAGCTGAATTCCTGAGACCAGATGAAATCTAGGTCTCCTTCTCCTCCACCATCTTGCTCCGCCTCCCCTAGAAGCCAGTTTTGATCAATAGACCAGTACAACACATTATTTTTAAGATTTGTACAGAAAGACATTACATTCTGTATCATTTTGTTGTAAACGTGTTCCTTAGGCAGTGGTTGCTCTACATTTTTACTTTCCCCATTAACCTGATAAAATGGGCCAAAGACTTCAACAGACACCTCACCAAAGAAGATATACTGATGGCAAATGAACATATGAAAACATGCCCCACATCAGATACCACTACACACCTATGAGAATGGCCAAAATCTGGAACACTGACAACAAATGCTGGTGGGGATTTGGAGCTCAGCGATTGATGGGGGAATGCAAAAGGGTACAGTCACTCCCGAAGACTGTTTCTTACAGAACTAAACATGCTCTTACCATACAGTACGGCAATCACACACCTTGCTATAGACTCCTGGGGGCTGAAAACTTGTGTCCATACAAAAATCTGCACACATATGTTTATGGAAGCTTTATTCATAATGGCTAAAACCTGAAAACAACCAAGATGTCCTTCAATAGGTGTTGGATTGATAAACTTACATCCAGGCAATGGAATATTATTCAGTGCCAAAAGGAAAAGAGCCATCAAGCCATGAAAAGACAGGGAGAAACCTTAAATGCGTGTTACTAAGTGAAAGAAGCCAATCTGAGAAGGCTGTATATGGTGGAATTCCAAGTACGTGACATTCTGGAAAAGTCCAAACTATGGAGACGATAAAAAAGTCAGTGCTTGTCAGGAGTGAGGGGTGGGGTGCGGATGAATAGCAGAGCACAGAAGATGTTTAGGGCAGTTTAAATACTCTATATAATACTATAATGATGGTTATACATTTGTCCTAAACCACAGAATACACTACATCAAGAGTGAACGCTAAGTCAACTATGGACTTTGGGTGATCATGATGTGTCACTGTAGATGCATTCTTGGTAATTAATGTACCACTCTGTTGAGTGATGTTAATGATGGGGAACACTATGCACGTTTTAGGGCAAGGGGTCATACGGAAAAATCTCTGTAATTCCCTCTCAACTTTGTTGTAAATCTGAAACTTCTCTAAAAAAATTCTTAAAAAAAAAAACCCAAAATAAATCTTTGTACTTTGTTTTCAGAAAGCAATCAAAATTGAAATTTCAAAAGTAGTATCATATATAATAACATCCAATTATGAAATACATTGAGATGTATCTCAAAAATATAAGACATAAAATGAAGACACTAAAGATGACATAGAGAAATTATTAGGAAATAGAACCCCTTTTCCATGCACTGGAGAAGTCAATATTATTAAGACATCAGTTCTTTCCAAATTCATCTAAAATTCAATTCAATACCAATCAAAATTCCAACATACATATTGGTAGAGTTTTTAAAGTGATCTTAAATTTTATATAGAAATGCAAAGACATAGAGTAGTCAATCCAACATATAAAAAGAAAGAAAAGTTGGAGGACTTACAAGACCTGATTTCAAGACTTACTATAAAGCCACAGTAATCAAGACGATGTAACGTTGGTGTAAATATGGGCAAACAGATTAATGGAATTGAAATAGATGCACATATGGGCAACTCAACTTCAACAAAGTGAAAAGGCAATTCAGTGAAGAAAAGATCATCTTTTCAACAGAGGTGCTGAACAATTGTATATCTCTCTGTAAAAAAAGAAACTTCAAGCCATATTTCACACAGTACAGAAATTAATGAAAAAAAAACGGTACATGAAGCTGAATATGAAGCAACCAGGAGTGAACAAAGATGTTTTCAGAAATGGTACATTAAAAAATAATGATAAGTTTTACTTTCTTCAGTGAATGTAAAGACAATCCAAAGTCTGGGAAAATATTTTTTTTCAAATCATAGATCTGATAGAAATCACATATCCAGGATATACAGAGAATACTTCAAACTCAAAAATAAGAAAACAAGTAAAAAAAATGGAAAAAGATTTTGAGTAGACACTCTATCAAAGAAGATATACGGATGGCGTATAGGAACAAGTTCAACACTGTTAGTCATTAGAAAATGCAAATTAAGCCCATGCTTTATACCTCTTCACACTTAACTAAGAAGTGAAAGAAAAAAAAAAAATAGAAAAGAAAGGGAGGGAAAGAAGCAAGACACACCACCACAGCATGTTCCGAAGAGGTGAGGGAGAGGACCATCAGTCACTACTGTGGAATTAAAATGTCAGAACTGCTTTGGATAACAGTTGGGCAGTTACTTCAAGAGTCAAACATGCATGTGCCATATGATACAGCCATTCCACCCCTAAATCTTTACCCCAGAGAAATGAAATCACGTGCTTCTACATAGGCTTGGATGTTCATGGCTGGTTTAACCATCAACAGTGCTGGTTAAACACCCAGTGGAATAGTACTCATCAGTTCACCAGAATGCACCTGGATGGTGGCAACAATGTGGATTAATCTAAAAATCCTTATGCTGAGTGAAAGAAGCCAGAAAAAACATACTATATGATATGATTCTCTTTACATGAAAGTATAGAAAATGCACATTAATCTGTAGTGACAGAGAGCAGATGGATGGCCACCTAGGGATGAGGGTGAAGGGAGGGAGGGAGAGGTCATAGGGAAGAAAATTCTGGAAGATCACTGTGAGTATACTCATGATCTCGATTGTGGTGATGACTTCACAAGTGTATACTTAAAGCCAAAGTGTCAAATTGTACATTTAAATAGTATAGTTTATTGAATATCAACTACACCTGAATAAATTTGTTAAAATTGTATAATAAAGAGAGGAAGTCAGAAGAATGAAGCCTCTTTTATAAACTCACCCTAAGATTTGTTCTTCAATTATTGGAGTTTAGCAAGATGGCACGAGAGAATATAACCAAATATAAACCCTTACTCTCTTACTTATTTACAAAAAGTTTCCCACCATAGTCTGTACCATCCTTACTCATTTGAGCTGATGTTTTAACATATTAATTAACATATTAATTTGCCTACATCATATTGTTTTCAACTCAGTACTTTCTCCTAATAAACCATCAGATTTTCTTTCTAGTTATTTTTTCATGGATAAAATTGAACACTGTCATATCGTATTTGAGTATAATCTTTCCCTTGTGAATATCAAATCTAATTATTTGTTATTTGTTTATTTGTTATAAATAATATGTGCTCTTGCCTAAGCACTTTGAAAATTAGTCCTCTGAAGACTTCTCTTTTACATAAGTTTCTCCCTTGTGCGTTGGATATATATTATTCTATAGTATGAGTTCCAAGGGCAATATGCAATTAACCCATACGCGTTCTTAGGAAACACAGGCACTGGGAGATGTGTTTGACTCCTGTGCCACTGGGATGGGGGCAGAAGCCTGCCATGAACAGTGCTGGTTCCCGTCCATTTCCCCAAAGCCCCGGGCAGGGTTCAGGTCACACACAGACACTCATTAGTACACAGAGTGACTGCGCGTTGACGGCATGAAAGCTCGTTCCTCGCTCCTCTTTGCTCTGCTCTGGTTCATCAGACTCTCTTCTGGCCTCTGTCACCAGTGAAGGACCCACGCGGGCTGAAGGTCCTGCCTTCTCTCCCCTCTGCCTACAGAACCAGAGGTCAAGGTAGCTTCTAGGGCAGGTTTCCTTCTAATTCGAGGTAGAAAAGTAAAGAGTCCCATTCTGGTTTCCCATCTTCCCCGTGTCCTCCAAAGCAGTGTTTACCAGAAAAAAAAACAAAAAACAAAACCCTCATTTCTCAGTTCCCTATAAACTGGACACTTACAGTCACATCTAACTTCAGTTCTTTGTATTCATACTTTTATTTGTAGCAATCTCAAAGGGAGATGAGAAAGTCTTCTAACTTTCTCAAGTTTTGGTAAATCGAATATACTCTTTATTATGGACAAATGGTGACCCACCTGAATTAAGGGGAAAAAAAACGTGTATTTTTTTGTGTCTTCCCCTGTGCTGTATGTTGAACATGTGCTGGATTTTACCTTATCAACTGTACTGTGCTGAGAAATATGTTTTTCAGGACCCCCTTCTAAGTATTGTTCCAGGTAAGAATGAGCCAAAGGAGGGCTGGTACAGGATTTTGGGAAGACCTTCAGTGGTCAGGCTGGGAGGGCTGACACACATATGCCTGGGCAGGCCCAACTCCATCCACATCCACATCCACCTCTTCTTCTCCAGCAGCCGGTCCTGCCTGACCGGCTCCCAGGCTGTGGACCTGCAGAGATGGGGACGCAGTCTCTGCACAGAGCCAGCAGCCTTCCACAGCCCTCTCCAAGCCTCCCTGTCACAATCCTACCTTCGCAGCTGTAACTGCATGGCTCCCCGACTTCCCTGCAAACATCAGCTGTGTCTGCCTGAACCAGTTGGTTCATGCTGGTTAGCGCCATCCCTGACGCTCTAACTCCCCCTTCTAGACCTTTACTCGACCAGCTTCATCCACAGGTTTTTAAAATCTAAGCCCTATTTAAAATTTCTTACCCCGCATTGCAGGTGACAGTTACTACATGCGGATACTAAGACACTGTTTTGAAACAGCAACAATTATCTCCTTGTTTACAGATTTGAGATTTTGGACAGATTTCACTGGAACAGCTCAACTTTGCTCCACAAACTATCTGGGCCCTTAATCAGAATATCTCAAATGTGTAGGGCCAGGAATAGTTGGGGCCTAGTCTGTTGGGCACCTGTCTCCTTTCATGGAATCTCAGGTCCCACGGGGTGGTATATCTCACTGCTCGTGGGGTCTCCAGGAGTGACTCTTCCAAGTAAAAGGAAATGGAAGTCGCCAGTCTCTTGAGGCCTGGACCCCAAAGCTAGAATAGCATCCCTGCTGCCCTGTTCGAGGAGTCAAAGCAGTTCACAGCAGACCCACATTCAGGAGGAGTGACTTAAATCCAAACTCTCACGGAAAGCAGTGTCTAAGAATTTGTCGCCATTTTTAATCTGTCACATCTCATGGTTCTGCCTCAACAGAGTTTACAAAAATTTCATAAAAGAGTCAAGAATCAAATCAACTTCCCTTAGAATAGGGAGCCCAGCTTGAGAAGTGTGTAAAGTGAGTGCCTGGCAATGTGCTGTCCACGTTTACAAAGGTTCATTTCATGACAGTCATTGACATCACACAGCAGTATTTTTTAGAGGTGACAGTGTTGGGGGTCAAGCACATTAACTTGTGCCCAGCCACATAAATCTCAGAAGATCTGGTACTCAAGGCCAGTCCTGTCAGGCGGCAGAACTCCCTTACAATCAGTCCTTCAGCAGAGACGTTCCATTGTATCTGCAGCTCAGCAGCGCACCATTTCCCGAATAACCAGCAGGCTTCATCCTTCCTCAAGGAGGAGGACATTTGTACGTATGGAAGGAATCCTCTGAAAATAAATGCATGTCATTTTCTCTTCCTTCAGAAGACTAGGCAGAGGTCATTTCCTCTCAGTCTCAGACACAGGTCTCCCTGCCTTTGGGGCATGCAGGTGCCTCCAAGCTGTGAGGGCTTGCTGCCTCCCCGCTCCCTTTCCATTCCCAGGAGACAGGTGGCTTCCCCCGTGAGCAAACTCAGGGTCTGTGGGGAGGTCGTCCACAAGGTCACTCAAGATGAAGTTCAATGGATTTGATAAGTTGCCCTTATCATTTGGTCATAAAAAACTGTATTAACCTTCTAAGCTTCCCTGGTTAAGAGGAAGAACATGACAAAACTAACTTGATAGCATTATTGTTGTATTAATTTTTATCAGATAAGATTTGAGTGTGAGAGCAGATGAGTTCCCTGATCTTTTCTCAATGAATCACTAGCAAGGGGGGATCCATTACCATGATTGACTGATTCTAATCTCTAGAATGGATATTGGGAAAGACAGCTACCTGGGCTGCTTTACTCTACATCATGGTACTGAGCCTCAAGTGAGGTGCCCACACATTATAGGGTCTTTGATCGAAGTCTGCAGTGTCATTAAGCGGTAGTAGTATAGAAACATATCCACAATGTCACTGGAACTGAGATCAAGACAATACAATTTACTCTCTGTATCGAAGGGATGCATTGAATCAGATGGATCTCATTTCTGTAGAATTTTACAACTTTGGCTGGTTAAAATCTATTCCAGTCTCAAGATAGAGAATGTTTCAGCTAATTATTTATTTGTGTCATACACGGTGATGAATGCTTTTTAAAAATTCTCTATTTAAATTCAATGTAGTTAACATATACTGTATTATTAGTTTCAGGGGTAGAATTTAGTGATTCGGGTGCCAGGGGGCTCAGTTGGTTAAGCGACTGCTTTGGCTTAGGTCATGATTCCAGAGTCCTGGGATCGAGTCCCACATTGGGCTCCCGGCTCAGTGGGGAGCCTGCTTCTCCTTCTAACCATCTCCCCTCTCATGCTGTTTCTCTCTCTCTCTCTCTCTCAGATAAATAAATAAAATCTTTAAAAAAAGAATTTAGTGATTCATCAGATGCATATAACACCCAGGGCTCATTACATCAAGTGATCTTCTTTATGCCC
Source organism: Eumetopias jubatus (assembly GCF_037043125.1). NCBI lineage: Eukaryota > Metazoa > Chordata > Mammalia > Carnivora > Otariidae > Eumetopias > Eumetopias jubatus. The sequence goes on along the minus strand of NW_028274823.1, from coordinate 87,941,073 downwards.
ATCACCCAGTTACCCCATCCCCCCACCAACCTCCCTCCAGCCACCCGCAGTTTGTGTCCAGAGTTCAGCATCTCTTATGGTTTGCATCCCTCTCTTTTTTCATCTTTTTTTTTTCTTTTTTCATCTTATTTTATTTTTCCTTCCCTTCCCCTATGTTCATCTCTTCTGTTTCTTACATTCCACATATGAGTAAAATCATATACCATTTGTCTTTATGCCGTGCAAAATATCTTCTAGTTCCATCCTTATCCTTACAAATGGCAGATTATATACTTTTTGATGGCTGAGTAATATTCCGTTGTACATATATTACTTCTTCTTTATTGATTCATCTGTTGTTGGACATTTGGGCTCTTTCCATAGTTTGGCTATTGTGGACATTGCTGCTATAAATATTGGGGTGCATGTGCCCCTTCGAATCACTGTGTTTGTATCTTTGGGGTAAAAAATTCCCTCGCAGTGCCATTGCTGGGTCATTGGGTAGCTCTATTTTTAACTTTTTGAGGAATCTCAGACTTTTTTTTTTTTTTTCCAGACTGTTTTCCAGAGTAACTGTTCCAGCTTGCATTCCCAGCAACGGTGTAAGAGGGTTCCCCTTGCTCTGTATCCTCGCCAACATCTGTCATTTCCTGACTTGTTAAATTTAGCCATTCTGACTGGTGTGAGGTCATATTTCGTTGTGCTTTTGATTTGTATTTCTCTGATGCTCTGTAATGTGGAGCATTTTTTCATGTGTCTGTTGGCCATTTGGATGTCTTCTTTGGAGAAGTGTCTATTCATGTCTTCTGCCCATTTCCTGACTGGATTATTTGTTTTTTGGATGTTGAGTTTGATAAGTTCTTTATAGATTTTGGATACTAACCCTTTATCTGATAAGACATTTGCAAACATCTCCGATTCTGTAGGTTGGTTGCCTTTTAGTTTTGTTGACTATTTCCTTTGCTTTGCAGAAGCTTTGTATCTTGATGAAGTCCCAATAGTTCATTTTTGCCTTTGTTTCCCTTGCGTTTGGCGATGTTTCTAGGAAGAAGTTGCTGCAACTGAGGTCAAAGAGGTTGCTGCCTGTGTTCTCCTCTAGGATTTTGATGGATTCTTGTCACACATTTAGTAAGTCTTTCAACCATTTGGAGTCTATTTTTGTGTGTGGTGTAAGAACATGGCCCAGTTTCACTCTTGTGCATGTGGCCATCCAATTTTCCCAACACCATTTGTTGAAGAGACTTTTTTCTATTGGATGTTCTTTCCTGCTTTGTTGAAGATTGGTTGACTGTAGAGTTGAGGGTCCATTTCTGAATTGTCTGTTCTTATTCCATTGATCTATGTGTCTGTTTTTGTGCCAGTACCATACTATCTTGACGATTACAGTTTTGTAATACAGCTTGAAGTCTGGAATTGTGATGTCCCCAGGTTTGGTTTTCTTTTTCAACATTCCTTTGGCTATCCGGGGTCTTTTCTGGTTCCATACAAATTTTAGGATTGTTTGTTTCAGCTCTGTAAAAAATGTTTATGGTATTTTGATAGGGATTGCATTGAATGTATAGATTGCTTTGGGTAGCATAGACATTTTAACAATATTTATTCTTCCAATCCATGAGCATGGAACATTTTTCCATTTCTTTGTGTCTTCCTCAATTTCTTTCATAAGTGTTCTATAGTTTTCAGAGTACAGATCCTTTACCTCATTGGTTAGGTTTATTCCTAGGTATCTTACGGTTTTTGGTGCAGTTGTAAATAGGATCAATTTCTTGATTTTTCTTTCTTCTGCCTCATTGTTAGTGTATAGAAATGCAGCTGACTTCTGTGCATTGATTTTATATCCTGTGACTTCGCTGAATTGCTGTATGAGTTCTAGCGATTTTCAGGTGGAGTCTTTTGAGTTTTCTACATAGAGTATCGTGTTGTCTGCAAGGATGAAAGCTTGACTTCGTCTTTGTCTATTTAGATGTCTTTTATTTCTTTTTCTTGTCTGATTGCTGAGGCTAGGGCTTCCAGTACAATGTTGAGCAACAGCGGTGATAGTGGACATCCCTGTCATGTTCCTGACCTTAGGGGAAAAGCTCTCAATTTTCCCCGCTTGAGGATGATATTCACAGTGGGTTTTTGTATATGGTTTTTATGATATTGAGGTATATTCCCTCTATTCCTACACAGCAGATAGTTTTTATCAAGAAAGGAGGCTGTATTTTGTCAAATGCTTTTTCTGCATCTATTGAGAGAATCATATGGTTCTTGTCCTTTCTTTTATTAATGTGGTGTATTGCATTGGTTGATCTGTGGATGTTGAACCACACTTGCAGCCCAGGAATAAGTCCCACTTGGTTGTGGTGAATACTCCTTTTAATGCACTGTTGGATCCTATTAGCTAGTATCTTGGTGAGAATTTTTCCATCCATGTTCATCAGGGATATTACAGGGTCTGTAATACTTTTTAGTGAGGTCTTTGGTTTGGAGATCAAGGTAATGCTGGCTTCCTAGAAAGAGTTTAGAAGTTTTCCTTCCATTTCTATTTTTTGAAACAGTTTCAACAGAATAGGTATTAATTCTTCTTTAAATGTTAGGTAGAATTCTGCTGGGTGGTCATCTGGCCCTGGATTGTTGTTTGTTGGGAGATTTTTGATTACTGATTCAATTTCTTTGCTGGTTATAAATTTGATCAGGTTTTGTATTTCTTCCTGTTCCAGTTTTGGTAGTTTATATGTTTCTAGGAATGCATCCATTTCTTCCAGATTGCCCAATTTGTTGGCATATAATTGCTCATAATATTTTCTTAAAATTGTTTGTAATTTTTTGCTATTGGTTGTGATCTCTCCTCTTTCATTTATGATTTTATTTTTGGGGGTTCTTTCTCTTTTCTTTTTGATAAGTCTGGTTAGGGGTTTATCAAGCTTATTAATTCTTTCAAGAATTTAAATTCAGCTGTTAGTATCGTTGATTTGTTCTACTATTTTTTTATTTCTATATCATTGATTTCTGCTCTAATCTTTATTATTTTCTCTTCTGCTGGATTTAGGCTTTATTTCCTGTTCTTTCTCCAGCTCCTTTTGGTGTAAAGTTAGATTATGTATTTAAGACTTTTCTTGTTTTTTGAGGAAGGCCTGTATTGCTATATACTTCCCTCTTCAGACCACCTTTGCTAATCACAAAGGTTTTGAACTATTGTGTTTTCATTTTCATTTGTTTCCATGTATTTTTTTTTAATTCTTTAGTTTCCTGGTTGACCCATTCATTCTTTAGTAGGATGCTCTTTAACCTCCATGTATCTGTGGTCCTTCCAATTTATTTCTTGTGGTTGACTTCAAGTTTTAAAATATTGTGGCCTGAAAGTATGTGTGTGTGGTATTATCTCAGTCTTTTTGTACCGGTTGAGACCTGATTTGTGACCCAGTATGTCATCTATTCTGGAAAAAGTTCCATGTGCATTAAAAAAATATGGAATGCTTCATGAATTTGCATGTCATCCTTGCATAAGATGCTAATCTTCCCTGTATTGTTCCAATTTTAGTAAATGTGCTGCCAAAGTGAGCACCGTTGAATGCTTTTTAACTGTTTAATTTTCTGAAATACTTTATCTAAGTATTAAGTGACAATCTTGTCTACTCTTTGTTTTAAACCCCCTTTTTATTCATCTTTGTTTTGTCAAATAATAGTTTAATTCAAAGCAAACAGCCAGAGAAGGGCAAATTGCTATTATTTTTCCTTCCCTTGGATTCTTCATTGAATTCAATTATAATTGTGGCTAATTCTCAAGTGTTTGCCCTGATATTTGCCCTTCAGTAACTATAAAGCAGATGCTGAAATATTAAATCATGTGTAAAAACAGCTTACAGAAATTACAAAGAAATTTCTGCCAAATGATACATTTGGAATTGGAGACTTTGGAGCTTTCCTGTTGGCACTGGAGTTGAAGTCCTGACAGGAAAATGTCGTCTGACCTTGGCCTTTCTTTTCCATATTCTGGAATCAATTCTGTTATGACATCATTACTTGTGCAGCAAAAACTGCTAAGCTTTTGGGTGAGCTCTGTATACTACATGCCAGAGTTATTTCATATGATTGATAGTTGGAGTTTAGTGAAGAAAGATTTTATTTCATTGTTTTCTTAATTTTATCATCATGAAACAAATACATGCTTCCATATCACAAGAGTCAACACCAAGTAGGGAAGTTTTAAGACAGGTTGGTTTCAGTATATTATTGATGAAGCCAAAGAACCTCCTAAATCCCTATACTTTTAGCAAATTTGCTTCACCTGGAGAAAGTGGGTTCCATAAGCTCTTATGACTTGTTTCTCGACATTGGCTGGTTCTCTCATTGGCCATAAGGGAGTTCAGAGTATGAGAATTTGCTAGCACATACCATTAGTCTTGGACCCACAGGAATCAATGGGTGCTTAGGACAAACGATATACAAATAAATGTTTTGCTAATTTTTATATTTGCATGTGTTGCCTCAATAGACGATATTAGAAAAATGGCAACATATAGGTGATTCTATAGGTTAGAAGGTAGGTTCATAGTTTAACAACTTGAGTCATAAATATTCAGTATCATTAACTTCTCTTATTAGCAGTGAGAAGTGCTGTATAAAATATAGTCTGAACAACAATGTGTTTTAAGTCTAAGTGACTGGTTTTATATATTCATTAATTAATACTGAATCATTGCTTAAAGGGATATTCATAGTTCTGATTTTATGTTATCTTTCCTTGATCAAAGAAGGAAGCTGTATATGTTTTGTTTCCTATTTTCTATGGAGAAAAGAAAGACCTTTTTAAAAAGAAGATTCCATAACCCCTTACTAGCTGCATGGGAAAAATTCTTAATCACCCTCAATCTTAATATAGTTGAATAACTATACATTGGAGATGACAGTATATTCCTCTATAGTTTATTGGTGAATAAAATGAAATATGCCCAAAGATAAAGTGCTTAGAACAGTTTCTGGAACAAAGTAGTAATAATTATTAAATTATTAAAGTAATAACAATCATCATTTTTGTTATGTTATGCATTATCTTATTTGAAGATTTTCAGGAGAGCTACCACTGGTTTCTGTACCATATGCAGAAATTCTTCTCCTGAGCCATCTGTGTCTTTTTATCACAAGGCCTGTGAACTGTGTAATGATGACATTTGCCTGAGAACCAGAACTCTTAAAGCCAGATTGATGTCCCAACCCCCACCCCTCAAACATATTTGTACAAATCAAGACAGGCTAGACTGTTTCGCAGTAGCAAAGACATCAACATTTCAGGGGTTTCATGAGACAGTAGTTTAGCTCTTTCTCCCACAAAGAACACTGTAGACTCTACAGAAGTTGTAAGCCGTAAGCTGTGAGCCAACAGTCAAGCTGCCCTGATGTCATTGCTGTCTTTCACACTGGAGCTAACTCACTATATCTCCACCAGTTACTATCATCTCTTCCCAACATGAGATTCAGTGGCATAATGTTGGTAGCTTGAAATCAGGAGTCATTTACTCCTCAGAAATCAGCAAATGTTACTAGAGTTGTGTTTTCTTGTTTCAGAAAGCTGGTTGCTGAACATTTAACAGCATACTTTACGTTAATAAGCACTTTTATGAGCTTCCTTGCAAAGTGAGAACATGGAAGTTCCCACACTGGCTTCTGAATGCTTCCAGCTAGAATTTGAATGATTCAAAATAAGTAGAGAAAGTTATGGAGGTACTGTTTAAGATGGGGTGAATAAGGAAGGCCTTTCGTCAAAGAACAAAATTTGAGTAAGGAGGCAATCCACTTCCTCAAAGGGAAAGTGGAAATAGAAAAATTCTGAAGTATGTTTGAGAAATAGTGGGGATGCAGCACAGTTAGAGAATTATATGAAGAGTCGTCAGAGATGAAGTCAGAGAGGTAGCCAAGAGTCAGTTCTTGTAGGGCTTCGTGTGCCTACGTAAGAAATCTGGACCTTATTCTAAGTAAAATGAAGATCCACTGAACAGTGTTGAGAAGGGCAATGACATTATGTGACTGCAGATTTTAACCACCACTTATAGCTGTCCTTTTAAAGAATGTTGTCCCTGTTTCTGGATTAAGCAATGGCAGGGTGGTTAAGTATGATTTCCTGAGCCACAAACACTAGAGGAAGAGCAGGGTTTGGAGGGCTCAAGTGCAGGATATTCGTAAGCTCAGTTCTTTGTGCCTTTGTCAGACCAGGATCTGAGTGTTGTACAGAAATAGGAAACTATAAGATATGTTGATATATTTTATTCATATATGTTGACCTACTTTAGTTTGAGCAATAGACTGTGATGAGAATAGAAAATAGAAAGATGTTCAACATTTGTGTGAGGGGCAAGATTTGTACGCAGTATATTTAAGACAATTTCCTACAATGACCTTCACAGAAAAGGAAAAAGATTGAAACCAATAAGCTTGGAAACTCAGTGGCTCTGAGGCCATTCAATCAGGATAATAGACTATTTCAGATATGTCCTTGAATAAGTACGCAGAATGATTCACTCTGTGAAAGAATGCATCCATGCCTGAGGTTTGGTCTCTGACTAGTATGCTTTCTTAGATTCTCCTCAAAGAATATTTTCTCTGATTTAAATTTTTTTTCTCCCAGGTGCCATCACTTATTCATCCCATTTATCTGAATTTTATTTATGAAATTCTTTTAAAACTTGGTCCAGGGACCATTTTTTTTAATTCAGTGCATTAGTGGGCAAAATATGGACAGTTCCTGTTCACACCAAAACAGTTTTCTATTAGTGCTTCTCTTCCATCAAATCATTAGGCATTTTTGATGCTTTTGTAATTACACAACTTGACTGTTATAAATTGCTACTTGCCCAGACACTTCTGGGGATATTCTCAAGGTTTGTTTTCATTTGTTATGTTTGAATATGATGGACAGATCCAAGATTATTATCTATACTCATTCACTTTAATTGAATATAATTTTGAATGATTATTTTAGTTTTAAGAGTTTCCAAACACTGACGTTATCATTCTCTTTGTGGTGAAGGAGGGAAAAGCATCCCTTCCCTTTCCTGTAGCAGGGCTTTTATCCGTGTGCAGATGGAGCTCAGAACCCAACATGGCCATCTTCCTGAAGGGCCACAGCCCTCGATAGTGTTTTCTGTGGTGGGGAAGCTCGTGCACCTGAGGATAGGGGATGTTGATGGAGGCTTTTGTTCATCTTTCTGTTTTGCTCTTCATTCTTGTTTTTTGATTCAAATACTGTCTTTTCTCTCAATGAGTCTTTGTTTTGCAGTACAAATTAAAAAGAATAATGGATTTTTTTAGTAAATGTTAACATAATCAAAGAAGGTATAAGCTGACATTAATTCATTAATTCTAAGCAACTTCAATGCTATATTATTTCTGAACTCAACCCTATGAAGTGATTAGTATCACTGTTACTATACTGTAAATACAATGATGCAGGCATAAAATTAAATTTGTTATAGATCACACAGGTAGTATATTGAGGAGTCCTCATTTGAACCCAAGAAATTTGATGCTGAAACTCATTTATTAGCCATCAGCATTCACTGTTTGTTTTACTCTGTGATGTGCTGGGAGGCACATCAGACACAGGTAGAATATCAAAAAAGTGTCATATGTTATGAAGAAATCTGACAACACATAAAAACTAGTAAGTCATGTTTTCCAAAGCTTCCTACTCCACCAACTGCCACACCAGCATTTAGGCAGAAGAGTATATTTCCAGACTTCAAAATCAGTAAAATAGCTGATTCCTCCATTAAAATAACTCTTCTTACTCTTCTTGAATTTCAGTAACATCTCCAAACCACTCATTCCTCTACTTTGCCCCTGATGGGCTTTATTCACTCCGTAAAATTCATGCTGTTCTTTTACACTCTCGCTATCTTGCTTTAGTTTGAGAAAAAAAATGGCAAGGGGCACCTGGGTGGCTCAGGCAGTTCAGCTCTGCCTTTGGCTCAGGTCATGATCTCAGGGTCCTGGGATCCATTTTGTACAAATTGTGAGACTTTTTTGCCTGTGGACATCCAGTAGTTCCAGCATAGTTTGTTGAAAAGACTAACTTTCCTTCATTAAGGTGCTTTTGCACATTTGTCAAAAATCAGTTGGGTGTATTTATATGGGTCTATTTCTGGGTTCCATTGCTCTTTGGACTTATCCTGTGCTAAAACACATAGTCTTGATTAATATAGCATTATAGTAAGTCTTGAAATTTGTTAGACTACTTTTCCCTTTTTATTCTTCTTTTTCAACTACCATACAACCCAGCAATTATACTCCTGGGCATTTGTCCCCAGGAAGTAAAGATTTATGTTCACACAAAAGCCTGTCCATGAATGTTTATGGCAGTTTTATAAATAATAGTCAAAATGTGGAATCAACCCTATCCTTCAACACTAAACTAATGGCGGTGGACGACATCTCAGCAAGTCAAAGTAAACCAAATGAACCACTGATGGCAAAAGCTAGATGAACTTTCTGAGAATTATACTAAATGAAAAAGCTGATCACTAAAGATCATTTAGTGCATTACTCCCTTTATACAACATTCTTAAAAGAGCCAAATTATACAAGTGGAGAAGAAGTTAGTGGTTGCCAGGGTTTAAGGAGGGTCTGGGTGGGGCAGACAAGGGGGCTTAGCTGTGAGAGGACAGACTGAGGAACACTTGCAGTGATGAAAATACTCTTTAGCTTGATGGTAGCCATATCAGTATCCTGCTCGCTCTAGTTACTGCGGTACTGCAAGGTATTAGTACTACGGGAGAAATGGGGTATAGGACATGAGATGTTTCTTTTCGTTTTCTTAAAGTGGCATGTGAATCTACAATTGCCCTGAACTAAAAAGTTTAATTAAACAAAATGTGCCGATGCAAAGCAAACAAGGGAGCGGACGGACCTGAAATGTAGAATGTGAATAGAGAATGAGTAGTTACAAGATACAAGATACAAAAGGAAAAGAGTTTCAAGAAATGAGGAATGACTGGGAGTGCCTGAGTGCAAAATCAGAGAAGAGAGGGGCCATTTTTTCTGTGTCACGCTTTGTATTACAATTAGGTATTCTTGTAAGGAAAATAACATTCTCCCCCAGGTACTCAACATAGTTTCAAGTAAATGAAAAAAAAAAAAATCAAAACCAAAACCTTTTTCTAAGCTGTGTTGGTACCCAAGATATGTTAATGTGAGGAATAGGTATCCTGTTATCAATTTTCCTTATATACAGATTTTTTTGTAGCGTCAGTTAATCTGCAGGTTAAATTTTATACCATAAGCTCAGTCAGTACACAAAACACTGATGGGGTGAACCCATGTCCACCACACAGTTGACCGCCTGGAGTCTAGATTTAGAAGAGGATTCACAGCTTTGTGCAAAATGGGGCATGGATTACCCACCAGCTCATTGTGACTCAGGAAATGCCGTCAAATGTGATAATGAACACGGCAGTCGTCTGTGATGACTGAAGAGAGCAAGACGAATACATATGGTCCGATGTATTATTTTACTCTTTTTCACCTTGTATAATCCTAATCATTTTATAGCAGTTTGTAGCTTATAGTCTTAACATTATAACTACTGCATAATTTAATTAAAATAACTAGGTCATCTCATTTAACCATCATTACTTTGACATTTTTTAAACTCCTAGTCCTTTGGAATTATCTCCATTTTGCAGGTCATTAGATATGGGTCCATTTTAGAAGTTTAAAAAATCATTACTTTTAGATTCTCTCTTTAATAATATGTCTGAAGCTCAAACCTTTTAGCTTTCAAATATTTTCCTTCTTTAAGATAGTCTAACATAAATCTATTAAGTTTGGGTCTAAGGAATATTTATTTCTATGAATGTTGAAGTAGATAAGTCCATAAAAAAAAAAAGAGTCTCAGTATATCCCCACATCCAAATAAATGGTTAGAAATGCACTTCAGTGAGGCTCACCAATTGATAATATCTGCACTTGCATGCCCCAGTGGTGCTCACTCCCTCCTGATTTTGTTATTCCTACATAAAAATCAATAGACAAGATCTTCAGAAAATATTAACTCCAAGATGTGACTCTGGGAAGGAGTGCAGATCTCATTAAAAGCAGTAACCTTGACATAGTTCAGATTCCCTTTCCTTAAATTCAGCCCTGAGTGCTTTCCTTTAGTAAGCAGATAAACAATCCAGCTATCCTTCCTCCAATGCATGGCGATGGAGTGCCAGGCACGTTTCTTCCAGTTAAGTCTTTATGTCGGTACAAGCAGCTAACAGGAAGCCTGTACTGCAGGACCTCTTGTGGATACTTGCAATTTTTTTTTAAAGATTTATTTACCTATTTTGAGAGAGTGAGAATGAGAGAGAGAGAGAGAGCACATGAGAAGGGGGAGGGTCCGAGGGAGAAGCTGAGCAGGGAGCCCGATGCGGGACTCGATCCTGGAACTCCAGGGTCATGACCCGAGCCGAAGGCAGTCGCGCAACCAACTGAGCCACCCAAGCGCCCGATACTTGCAATTTTTATACAGGAAGCTGAAGTGTATGAAACGTTGCAAGATGGTAGTAAAGGCAAAATCTCCACCCAGCCGGGAGAAGACTTCATGCTTTTCATATGGAAACAAGTTAGAGTTCACTCATGTCTACCATGTTGCGAAGTGATTTATTGTTCAGTCTGCTGGCTTCAAACAGTCAGCCAGCGAACCCACCACTGCACCTGGATCCAAGGGATGGAGCACCCCACTGCACCTTGAAGCACCCAGGGCCAGGTGCTTATCCACTCCCTGGTAATATTAATCCCAGCTCCATCTGACACACTTGCACTGTCCCTGAGTTACTGTTTACTGAAGGATGTGTAGAGCCATTCATTCATGTTTTCTTCTTTATTTTTCATTCTTAGCATCACTTCTGTGACTGCATAGCCATACAGCCACATCAGCTGTGGCTCTGTTGTATCCAAGTATGCCCTCCTGGGCTCCTCAACCTTGAAGCTGAACGTGGTTACAAAACACACACACACAGCTTTCCATGGCTTGTCTCATTTTAAGTTTATGACCACACGAGCGGTTGTAATTACGTCCAGAGGTGACACACTGTATTTATCTGTTCACTCTCCACTTTCCCAGATGAGGATCTCAAACTGATTCCTGATACTGTCTCAACCACAGTTCCCTAATCTTCATTTTAATTGGTGTCCTTGCTAATCATTGAGAAAATTATAGCAACAGAGAACTTTTACAGACAGTCATCACCACATCCACCACCTAACAGCATCTATGCCCATAACTTCCGCTTCCCTGTTCCCGTAAATCATGTGTGCGTGTATGTGTTCGAGTATGTTACTTCCAAACCCAGTTTTGGGCTCTGTACTACTGCACCATTCCCACGAATACTTCTCTCGTCTCTTCCTATTATTCCCACTAATTAACTCTTTTCTTTACAGTGTTATTACCATTGGTACACAAGAATACTCCTATTTCTTCCATTAACAAAAAGGCATACTCGAAATTATGATCAGAAAATCACTTTCAGATCACATAGCTGTGAACACAAATTCTAGCCTGGGCACTTACTAGTAGATGACCTCAGATAGATGATTTAATTTTTCCAAGACTCAATCTTTTTAGTTCTAAAAGACAGATGATAATTCCTGTCTTACAAGGTCGTTGTGTTCGTTCGTTGAAATTGGATCATATAAAAAGTGCCATTTTATAGCATATGGCACCAAGAATATGTTTAATAGATGGTAGATGTTGTTTTTCAAGAAAAGAAAAGAAGGCACGCTTCCTTAAATACCACTTTTCCAATGGCCATCCAACCTTCCCTACCCGCTTCCAGCAAATTTCCCATCATGATGTATCTTCACTGTCTGCAGATTTACTCTGATCTTTCTCTCAAACTTGAAGTAATTATGTGTTTTCCCTTCAAGACTCTGCTGTTAACTGCCTTTTCAAAGTCCCTGGCATCCTTATGGCCCCAAACCGCTTTGCCAAGGTCACCATTCTCTTTCATTTTGCTAAATCCATTGGTGGGTTCTCAATCCTCTGGTAACTCAAGCTTCTGCACTCCCTCAGTTTGATAGATTTCCTTTTGGCACCTATGTGCTTACAGCTCTGCAAGTTACGCCAGGTCCCAGTACAAGGGGGGTGGCTTCCTCCGTCATGGCACATCTGTCACTTACACAGACATTTCCCGACAGAAGGCAGCAGGTGCTACAACGTAGAGATTGTTCTCTGTTCCTGCCGCTGGCCCCACCGATGCCAGAAGTGTCAGATGAAACAAGGTGTCTCAGCTTCCTGATTCGCCTCCTGTCTGTGGCCTACTGCTTCTTCTCTCCTCCAAGTTTCCTTCCCACCTGGCCCTTCCAAAGTCAGGTGATTCTAGGGCTTAGTCTAGTCTCTCTTTACTTACGTTATGATTTATAAAACCATGTGACAGACATTTCCACCTGCAGATCCACAGCCCGGTTTTCTCTCCTACTGTCTACCACATTTCCGATTTTATGTATTGCAGATACCTTGGTATGTAACTCCAGCATCACATGCTTAATGTTAAGTCCTCGATTTCTGAGCCACTCGGGCTTGATTTTCCTAGATGTTGGAACAATAATTGATAGCAACTCCAAATTTCAATTGTCTCAGGCCCAAAACTTCACGTCCTCTATCATTCATTTATTTTTGTTTGCTCATGTTGCTTCTAACCCATCGGGAAACAGCCAGAATATATCCAGATACCACTGTTTACTGCCTCCTTTATTCCACCAGCTTACTACCTGGAACAAGCCTCCATCATCCCTTCTCTGGATTTCTCATCTTCTACCTGATCTTGTTTCCCCACCATTGATTTCTATGGTTCGTTCTCAGCCCAGAAACCCAAGGGATGAAATGAAATCATACCTCTCTTCTGCTCAAAACACTCCCTGGCTCCCCATCTCACTAAAGTAAAACAGAAAATCCTCATCACAGGCTCTGTGAGGTCCTACGTAACCCAGCACTCCGTTTGCTCTCTGGTATCTGGAACGTCTTAATCCCTCTTCTCTGGTTCAGCCACCAGGGATGCTCTGCCTGGGGGATCTTGTGCAGCAAGTTCCCTCTAACTGGGATATTTTTTGCCCAAATATCTGCACAGTCAAGTTCCTTTACTGGAGCCAGAGTGCTAAAAAAAGCTAGAAAATGGCTTTTCTTTCTTTCTTACAGGGAGGACACGAACATGTACACTAAATGCAACTGGTCAGATGCATAAACGGAATGTTCCCTAGAGGGCTCGCACACAGCATGCAAAAAGGACCCGTGGTTCTCTGATTCTCCTGGCAGCAGCCATGTGTTATTTGGGACATTTCCCCTCAACTGTGCAGCCTTCACTGTGGTCCTCTAGCCCTCAGAACGGTCGAATGAGCTATTAAGTATCCCTAACTCCATTTCTATTTAACTCAGCGCAGTAGGTCCTTTCCGAAGAAGGCCTCCTAATTTATTATCCCTCCCAGTATTCTTAGCCTCGTCTAGTTTTCTTCTCTTGAATCTGGCTTACAGCTGACAGAATGGGGTGGGAGTTACACGGTGTGGCATCTAAGGTGAGGATTTAAGAGGCTTGAGGCTCTGCCTCTGTCCCTTGAAATACTGGCTCTGGGGAAAGTCAGGTGTCCTGTAAAGAGCGTGCCTACTCTGAGCCCATCACGTTGTGAGGAAACCTACGCTAGTCCTGTGAAGAGTCTGTATGGAAAGGCAGGGAGAGAGAGAGAGAGAGAAGAAGGGAGATGGAGGGAGGCAGGGAGGAAGTGGGAGGGAGCGATGCCTGGACATCCCCTGCCCCCAGCTCTCCGAGGGCCTGGAGGTGAGTAAAGAAACCACACAGTATGTTCCAACTGCCTGAGACCCCAAAAAGAATGTCCCAGCTGACCCTCACTAACCATGAAGAATAAGAAAGCTGTTGTTTATGTCACTAAGTTTTAGGGTTGTTTGTTGTAGAGCAACGAGTAACGGGAACACTTAGTTATCTGGGAAAATAAACCTCATTGATAAAATATTAATAATACACAAAGAAATCTTAAAAAGTGATGAGAAGAGGCAAAAAGAAAAAGATGATTATAGTTATTAAAAAGTTCAATATGCCTATCATTTGATTCAGAAGTTCCATTTCTGTGAACATATGCTATAGAAAACAATTCTTGTGGGTGGACAGGCAGACGGCGAGGTGAATAGGTGGTAGGTAGATGGATACAGGTGCTGTTAGCTGTGCAGAGATGCGGGCCTGTGAAGAGAGACAGCACAACTCTAACACTGTGGTGTCAGGGAATAAAAAACCACACATAGCCCAACACAGAAAGGTTATAACCGAAAAAACATTCTACATATAGGACACTTAAATGTTGAGGTCTCAGCAACTCTATTCTGCAGCCAAAAAAAAAAAAAAATACTGCAGAGAAATATTAAGAGTTTAAATGGAGGCATAGTGCTCATTCAGAGAAATGCACAGATTTTAAGTATAGACTTTGCGGAGTTTGGCAAATGTCTCCTACTGTGTGCTCTAAGCCCAGTTAGGATGTCCTGTAATTCCAGTCAAAGGAGAAGTTCTGTCATGCACGTTTTCTGATGATCTCCCACCCCAGAGGTAACTGCTGTACTGAGTTCTGTCGTCATAAACTACCCTCGTCTGTTTCTGGGTATATAGAAGTGAAATTTAAGTAGGGTCTCTTTTGTTTTGGCTTCTTTTTCCTCATTTATGTCATTCTTTTACACCAGTAGTTTGTATCTTTATATTGCTGGATATTATTCCATTCTATGACTACACCGACATTTGTTGTTGTTGTTTTTTTTTTTTTTTCTTGGAAGGGGCATTTGGGTTGTTTCCAGTCTTTGATTATGCATAAGCCGAATATGACATTCTTACACAAAAGTCATTTTAGTGACGTATTGATGGGGTTTTGGAATACAGGTGACATTCGGTGGAGTGAAGTCCAGAGCCAATGGCCAAGAAAGAATTCTTGAGACGTTTCTCGTGCAAAAAGGTGGTTTTATTAAAGCACAGGGACAGGCCCCGTGCGCAGAAAGAGCTGCCGCGCCGAGGTTGTGAGGGGTAGCTGATGATATACTCTGGGGTTGGGGGGAGGTAGGGAAAAGGGAGGTTCCGAAAGGATGTCCATATGTTAAAGAAGACTCACAGGAGACCGGAGGCCTTGCCATTGTCAAGTTAAGGTTGTTGACCCCCGTAGTAAGGCTTTAACATGAGGACAGTTGGGAGCGTCCTGGAGGAACATTACACTCGGCCCTCTTCAAGTATCCGTCCGTGGGCTGCAGGTTATAAGGACGTTTAATTGTATCGACTACATTCCCTTCTGGAAGCTAGGTAATTGATAGAAATGCTTCATTCTTGTAGATTGCTAAGACATTTGTGAACGGAGGGAGACTCCTGTCGTGCAGAATGGTGGTCTCTGTAACTGTTTGTTTTTCCTTTAGGGCAGCCAGGAGTGCCTGAGGAAAGTCACCTAGATCCCACGGGAGGGGGTGTCCGCTTCTGCCTGTCCTCAGCTAGCCTTCTGCTCCCTCAGGTACACACGTGTTTGTTTTTATAAGTAAACACCAACCAGTTTTCCACAGTTGTTGTACCATTTTACACGCCGTGTAAGAACGTCTGAGAAATGCTGGGCTACCCCTAGAACCTGGGATTCCTGGCATTTTTGATGTTAGCCCTAGCACAGGCTTGGACATTTTATTTCATGGCCATTTTCATTTGCACTCCCCGATGGGTAATTCTGACAGGTTTTACCTGTTTATTGGGCGTTTGTGTATATACTTTACTATAGCATCCGTCCGAGCATTCCCCCTTCCCTTGGAATATGTAAACCTTTCATTATCAGTTTACAAATCCAACAATGACAAATTTGACCACAGGAATCAAGGTGAATTGCAGTGTGAAAGGAAGTGGAGAATGGACTTCTGAAGGAAGTGCTCCCGGACTTTCAATCCTACTTTTAATCTTCAAAACACTTTATACTTTCACATTACCTTGAGCTGAGTGTTTTTAAGAAACTGAGACTCTCTGGAAACAGAGTAGAAGTTACCCTTCTGAAAGAGATATTTACATTTAGAAGGAAGATCTCCATTTATCAGTGGTCCTCCCTTCTGACTGAATCTCTATAAACTCTTATCAGTGGAGAAAACAACTGAAATCCGCATAACAAACATACCCTTGTTTACCGAGCCTTTTCTCAGCACCTTCCAGAACTGCCTTCCCTCCCCCCAGCAACACCTTCTCTTTGTGGCTGGGGACGGAGCTGCAGGTGGTGGCTCAGACCGTTTTGAGGATCACTCAGTTCCCGTGGTTATGTCTCATACACACCGGAGGTATCTGTGTTGTTTTACTTCTGTTCGTTTCCCTCCTGTTAATCTTTCGATTACAGGAGGTTCTCAACCGGAAACCTAGAAGGGTAGAGGAAGAATTATTTTTCCTCCCCTACAAAGGCTATTCCCATGTAAGAAGCGATGAAATAGATGGGCAATTCTAGGCAACAAATGCAGACCTTCTTAATACCCCCACAGAACTTTGAACATTAGTGGACTTCCAGGTGTACCTGCAAGTGGAGACCACAAATTGCAAACCTGTTAATGGTTTAATCTCAGCACATTTGGGGAGTAACATTGGGATTCTTATTACTAAGTTATCTAATATGATCTAGAGATACTGGCATATTAGGTTGGCTATATAGAGATTATCAGCCCCACATACAGATGAATATATTATTCCTCATGGATGCATAGTTCCGAAATAACAGTGCAGGATGCATAGTTTACAAATGAGAAAAAACTTTTAATGTAGCTAAAACGGATAACATGTAATAATGTGTGCTATAGCATAACAGTTTTATTTCTGAGTTGCCTTAACGGTTGGCTGATTACCTCCTGATAATATTCATGAGTGTTTTCTTGATTATTTAGTAAGGGAAATACTTAGTGAAGTCTTTGATGTGGGAAACGAAGGCAAAAGAAAAATTAAATTTCCTTACTACCTACAGCCCATTGAGAAGTCCTTGAAACAGGCAGAGTGACCTTCCTCCAGGGACTCAACTGCCTCAATGTTAATACTTGGCTAAGGGCAAAAGGCAGTCTAGCCTGAGCCTCTCCTCCCCCGCAACCAGGATCCTGTAAGTCTACTATAAAAATTGCTTTGGAAACTTCCTTTATCTCTAAACCCCCCGAGATACGTGTTGGCAATCATCCCCCAAGCATATGACCCACCGATATACGTCTGAAGGGTCTCAGGACCAAGGTTTTATTAGGCGGTAATAAATGACCTTTTCCCAACAACAGCTAGCCCCTCAAGGTCCTGGAAACCTTGCTTCCGTAGTTCCTTAGAGACCTACGCTCTCCCTGACCCCCTCCCAACTTGAAAGCATATAATCAGTCCCCTCTCATGACCCCACTGCAGCTCTTTCTGCTCACGGTCCTTTCCCTGTGGTTTAGTAAAATCACTTTTGCACCCAAGACGTCTCAAGAATTATTTCTTGGCCATCGGCTTTGAACCCTCATGTCTTTCCCACACCAGAGTCTTGGATAACTGTAAGTGACTCCCTGAAACTTTGAGACTTCCCACTTCACATTTTCTCAGCTGTCAATTGCTACACAAATAACCTGGGATATAAGTAAGCATTGAGGTGTTTAAGCTTTAGAGAACAAGCGTTTATGATGTTACTGTCATTTTGTATCATTCAATGTAACTCGTATTTCCCAGCTAAGAATTGTCTAATACGGAGAGTATTCCGGTTTTAGGATCTTTCTATTTTCATAAGTTGTTTCATTCTGGGAACAAAAATATACTTGTTGAAATGGTACAGATAGAATAAAAGAAAGGCAAAGGTTTGCCACTTAAGGAGGTAAACATGGATAATTTGTCCACACGTCTGAATTTGCAAACTAGAGAGTCCAATAATTTTTAAATGAAATAGTAATAAAAATAAACAGTCTGAACGCAGAGTCCTCACATGAGGCCTCTCTGAGGGCTGGTAGCATCCACAGGGACCTGGCAGCCGTGCGGGAGGAGGGAAGGGACACGCTGGGTGGTGGAGATTCAGGGGTCTCACTCCCCGGAGCTCGGTCCCCTGCCAAGCGGTGCTCGGCAAAGTTTCAGTTTGGCCTCAGGAGTGAGGTTTTTCCCCCTACGATAGACTTTGATTCCATTGACCTTTAGAACTTTAACCCAAATTTTATTTTTAACCTCCCTCTCACCTGTAAAACCCAACACCTTTTTCTAGACTTTTCTCTACAAGCAAAAAGTACTGAAGAATTGAATTTTCTGCATAGTTCTCTGCGTGTGTGGCTAATCTGTTCAGTTTCAAAAATTAGGCTCATGACGTTAGGTTTTGTCCCTGACGGAATAATACATATTAGAGTCCTCTCGCACTAGAAACAACTATACAGCTGGCAGATATATGTGACAGAAAATAAGATGAAAAATTCTTTACAGTTAGTGAAGAGTGGATAGCATGGCACTAGATGCTTGACAGATGGGAGGAACCTACAATAAACTCTGTATACATTCTGACTGTTCCCTCAGGGCATCTCCCAAACAAGTAGATGTCAGGGCCAAGCAGTACAGGATGGTCTCACGGGATTGATTGGGATTGCAGGGGTGCAGTCCCCACACCCTGTGCCTACTGCCCCTGGGATGTGGGAGAAACCCTAAGCTACACACACAGAGGACGGGTGCCAGGATGCCAGGATGCCAGGATACCAGGATGCCAGGAGCGAACGCACAGCAAACCTGACTGCAAAAGAGAGGGCGTGTCAGACGCTCTCTGACCACAATGTCAGCTAAAAATCAACAAGACAATGCCTGGAAAATTTCTAAATACTTGGAAGTCAAGCAACACTTAATAAGTAATCTATGGGCTGCTAATAAACAAGCAGAACAATACATACAGATGGAGATAAATGAGAATGAAAGCAAAACACACAAATCATGGATTGCAGGCACAGGTAAGAATGAAGCTGCCAGAGCACATAGGAAAATAGCTAAAAATGAACAGCCTGTATTACCACCTCGAAGCTATAGAAAGAGCGAATTATCCCCCCCAAAAAAAGAAAAATAAAGGAACTGATAAAAATCAATAGAGAAAAATGAAAAAAACAGAACTAAAAGTTGCTTCATTGAAAAGATTAATAATATCGATGAATTCCTGCAAGTCTGATCAAGAGGAAGGAGAAATAACTGATGTCAAGAAAGAGAAAACTTACTAAATCTTATAAAGATTTATGATATGAATTGAAATTGTGAGTCATTATGAACTATACCTTTGACAACGTGATGGAAATGGGTGAAATCTTTGAAATACACAGTTTTATCAAA
Organism: Eumetopias jubatus; assembly: GCF_037043125.1. Lineage (NCBI taxonomy): Eukaryota > Metazoa > Chordata > Mammalia > Carnivora > Otariidae > Eumetopias > Eumetopias jubatus. Next base: position 87,921,799 of record NW_028274823.1, on the reverse strand, counting down.
TTGACACAAAACACAAGATGTCTGGAGTGACCTCTCAAAGAATCTGAATCTGTAATTACAAACTTTACACCAACTGAATGCCAGCACCCAGATGGTTTCATTTGTAAGTTCTACTGAATGCCTGAAAATGTAATAACAACCTCAAACTCATTTAGAAAACAGAAAAGGAAGAAACATTTCATGAGGACAACATATCACTGACATCAAAACCTGCTACAGTATTTCAAGGAAAGAAAATTACTCTCAGATACTTAGTCACAGAACTCCTAAATTCAGTATTAGAAAATCAAATGCGGAATAATATACAATAATACCTCTGCCCAAGTGGGTTTTCTCTCACTTCTAGAACTGAATAAGTGAATTTAGTGATGTTGTAGCATCTATGAGAAATCTACAAATATCAACTGTATTTAACTGAATTAGGTCAAACTCTATAACCCTGATTTGACATTTCCTAAATCCCTACCAGGGCACCACCTTCCTTTCCTTTTTTTTGGTGTATAAAATACATAATCTCCATAAAATACACTAATCTTAAGTGTACAACTCAAAGAATTTTTACATAAGCGTGTATCTTTTGTAACCTCCACTTATCAAGATATTGAATGATTCTATCTTGTACACGTCTTCCAACAAATAAAATATAGTCTTGACATAGTGTGACAATTGGAATCAAAATTCCAATAGTGTAAAATGAGATGTTTCATTCTTTTTGGAGTTAACAAAATGGTGGATCACCTGCAAATATAGCTAATTGGCCAAGAGTTTGGGAGTGCAGTTGCAGAATCAAACTCTACCCTGGGACGTACTGTGAACTGGCTCCACCCAGTGATGATCATCTATTTCCCTTGAAAAAAACCAAGGATATAGGGGCACCTGGGTGGCTCAGTCCTTAAGCCTCTGCCTTTACCTCAGGTCATGATCTCAGGGTCCTGGGATCAAGCTGCGCGTAAGGCTCCCTGCTCCACAGGAAGCCTGCTTCTCCCTCTCCCACTCCCCGTGACTGTGTTCTCTCTCTTTCTCTCTCTCTCTCGCTGTGTCTTTCTGTCAAATAAATAAATAAAATCTTTTAAAAAAATAAGAAAAAAAAAGGGAAACCATGGGTATAATTCTGGGTTGTGTGACTGGTTGGGATTTCCAGGAGAGTGCTTAAGATTTCTAGAGCCTTCCCGTTGGTGCCCACCAGACTATTCTGGGTAGACTGAGCCAGAAGGACAGGGGCATGTGAAGACCTATCCTCAGTCTCTGGTTTTAGTGTTGGGGTTGCATGCCGTTGCTCGCTACTTCCTTGCTCTCCCCCCCCACATCCTCTGACCCCACCTCACAGAACAAGCTCCTTTGAGGAAAAGAAGGGCTGGACAGAGGATGGGGCCTCATCGCTAATCACATTATAACTTACTGTGCATCAAAGAGGTAATGTTATTGCAAGGTTTTTATTTTCTACTTAGAATGCTTGGAAACTTGAGAGATGCTTATTTTGTCACCAGTCATTTTTAAGGAGAATATTTGCTTTTGCTTTTGCTTTTTTCTCCTGAAGAAGAATTTTTTCAGACTGTAAGATTATTCACATCTCCTGTTACACACACACACACACACTTCTTAATATGTAAATCTATATCTCTATTTATATTTATCTACACATCTATACCTATATAAAATATCATATATATAATACGAACTGCTAGAGTGCTGAAGGGGTTTAGTTGAAACTGGCTGAAAATAGCAGGGACTAGAAATTATTTAACTCCTAGTATTTTTCTCACTGCCGCTGTTCCTATTCTAAGTTATAAATATTGGCAACTAATACTCATACAGATTGTCTTGTGATACAAGTCCATACATAGCCCAATTTAGGCTGTCTGAATTTTCACCTCTGCAGTATAGGGGATGACCTTGGTGCAGCCTTCCTTTGGTGATTAGTTTGGCTTTAAAACCATAGCTTTAAGGTAAACTTATGGTAAACACACATTTTTGTAGGTTTGCAAATACAGTAAATGTGGCCACACTAGGGTTGATGGGTGTCAAGTACTGATTGTCTACCTTCTTTTGCCCAAACCTGTTACCTGCTCCAGAGAGCAAAGAGGTGGATTACAGGGACATTTAGCAAGTGACTGCCTCCTGAAAACTTGACAAACCCTTATTATATGGTGAGTTGATTCCCTATCTTCAATTTTGAGCTTTTCAGTGACCGAAGATACTGGTAACAAATTCTTGGTTTTGCTAAGCTCATGTTTTTGTGACCTTGGACCGCTGGGATCGGTTTTCAAAACCTACTTATTAATATGTGTTTTCCAAATAGACAAAGATATCATGCAAAACTAATTTTATTTTACTGTATATCTACCAGTCTAATCGCCCACCGGAGGAGGAAAGAGTTAGAATAATCCAAACACGTGGAAGGTCTACAAATATCAGTAGCATGGAGCCAAGTGGAGAAGGGTGATATGCACACACGAGGGGAATAGGAGAGCCTGACACAGGGGCTGAGTAGCAAGTAAGGAGAGCAAGAGAGAACTGGAGGGGAGAGGTCTCGCTGCAAAGGGCAAACTTTCAGGAGTTTCAAAGAAATTCAGAACTTTTAAAGAAATTTAAGTTCTGATATTGTAGAGATGATTTTCTGTACCAGTGGGATTATTGTGAATGTATCACAAATACATTCATATCTTTATGTCTCTTTGACTTCATGGACTACAAAGTGTTGTTACTTTGTGTAGCTCCTCATATCAACTTAACTTAAACACATATTTAGATAATCCCTGGAAAAATAAAAATATAAACAATTATCTTTGATCAAGCAGGGAATCTTAGTGGCCAGATTTTTATTTTGTTTACTTCTTCAGCATTTAAAATCATGCAAAGAATGGGGACGCCTGGGTGGCACAGTTGGTTACATGTCTACCTTCAGCTCAGGTCATGTTCCTGGGGTCCTGGGATTGAGTCCCGCCTGGTGGCGGGGGTGGGGGGTGGGGCCCTGCTCAGTGAGGAGCCTGCTTCTCCCTCTGCCTCCAGCTTTCCCTGCTTGTGCTCTCTCTTATTTGTCTCTGACAAATAAATAAATAAATAAAATCTTAAAAAAAAATTATGCAGGGGCGCCTGGGTGCCTCAGTCGTTAAGCGCCTGCCTTCCGCTCAGGTCATGGTCCCGGGGTCCTGGGATCCAGCCCCGCATCGGGCTCCCTGATCAGCAGGAGGCCTGCTTCTCCCTCTCCCACTCCCCCTGCTTGTGTTCCCTCTCTCGCTGTCTTTCTCTCTGTCAAATATATAGATAAAATCTTAAAAAAATAAATGCAAAGAATGCAGATAAACCATCAACATCCCCAGTTACTCTAAATGTCAGTTGAGCTCAGTTTTTGAAATCTGAAGCTGGTTTTGTATTGCCCTTTTCAAGAAAGCACTCATGTGTACTGCACTACCTGGAAAGTAGAGCCACAGACCAGTCTGTCCGTCACCACCCAGATCACTGCAGGACAGAAGGAAGCAGTGAAAGTAACTGGAGTCTATTCAGAATGTTGACAAATGCCTTCCGGAGAAAACGTCTGAAATAATGACAGTCTTCAATTCAGACATTATATTTTATATAGAATTGATTCATAGTTCTTGGCATCCTCCTTAGCCCAGATAAGTTCTTGTCAAAATTCCTGTATCCATTTCATTTCTGTTTTTTTAAAAGATAGCTAAGAATATGCAGTGTTTTAAACATTTATCATGGCTGGAAAAGAGTCTGTGGTATGTTTGCTAATTATTGGGATAAGGTACTAAAGATTGAAATCCCGGACTTATCTTTCTACCTTGGCCATTAACTCACCAGTATGTAAGCTTGCATTATAATGAAGTAAAGCCAGAGAATAAAAGAGAAAAATAACAATACTTCATATCTCTTTTAAAATGCATGCATGTGTATATCCTTTTGAGACCCCAAATAATCCTAAGAGATGGGAGAGACTGCTTTTATTATTATATTGTCAAAGGGATCTCAGTTCTGCTTTCCCCAGGCAAAACAACAAGCTATACAACACACGAGGCAAGGGTTTGGATATTTGACTCTCAGAGTTCTAATTTCTCCCTGCTAGCATTCAGATTGCCGGCCTTTGCACAGTCTATTACACAGTCCATTTCCAGACAGATCTAACACAAGGCTTGAGGATTCCAAGTAAAAAACCTTGACATAAAAATTTGGAGTCTGAGTCCCTTCTATGAGGAAGAACTAGATGCAGGAGAAATAGCCTAGAGCAGTCAGTGGAACCACAGATGAAAATAAAATGCTTTTATGTAAGCACAAAGCTATTTAGGTTTGAAATAGAGTATTCAGTCTCAGGAAAAATGGAAAGGAAGAATTTTCAAAATCCTTTACCCTTTAACTGCCAGTTCACTGTGGTTGTGATCAAGTATCTTCTAGAAGTTTCCTTAAAATGTTTCCTACCTCCTCAGTTCTTTTTTCCTATTATTCAACAAGCCATGCTAATGATTTTGTTTGTTTGTTTGTTTGTTTAGCAAACTCAGATACAGATACTGATACAGATCTCTACTCCATTATTTCCACAGTGATCAACCATGGCCAAGGATTTGTCTCCTCCCCCGCAGACATATAGTGGTCCCAAAATTCATCTTACTGTTGTTTGCTCCTTGCAATTCATTCTGCTTCCGCTGTCAGATTGATCTTCCTCATATATGGCCATCAGAGTATCACTCCTTTTTCAAAGAAATCACCTTGATTATTTAGAAGATAAAGGAAAAGATATTTCTTCTTAAAATCTTTCACAATATGATTGCAAATTAACTTTCCTCTTTTATTGCCAGATACTCCCAGAAACATCTTTATTTTGGCAGGTTAGTGCTCCAAATGTCCCTGTCATGAAAATAAGTTCTATGCCTTCCTTCTTCTCTCATTCAGGTGTATGAAACCATTTCCCAATGGACAACCCATTTCATAAAATTCAGGTGGGATCTTCCTCCTTTGCCACTAGAGAGATGAGCTTATAGCCCAGACTAAGCCACAATATTATATTATTCAGATCACAATAATTAGTTCACTGATCGATTATAGAATAAATCAAGTTTTCCAAATGTTTAATATACGAATTTTGCATCTGTGAATATAGCCGCCTGCCTTCCTGATGCTCGGGCAGATCCGCTCTGAAAAGAAAGCCAATGAATGGAAGGAATTGGACCCCAGAGATGAAAAGAGAGACAGTCTTAATCATGCTGTTGATGCCCCAGGATTTGGCAATGCCTTCCTTCATAGTTGTGGGACCCAATAAATTTCTTCTCTTCTTTGCTGAAGTTCGAGTCAGGCCTGGTTATTCGTAACTAAAGTGTTTTGGATTAATATTTCTTCCAAACTCATTTTGAACATTCGTGTACTCTTCTTCTATCCACACTCTCCCTTCACTAGGACATTGTCCTCCTTTTTCTTTACTGAAACAAACACTGAAAACAGGGTTTTCAGTGAAGACCCAGATACCCCCTTTACATCGTATGGACTTCCCTGATCATCCCCAGCCAGCAGAAACATCAGCATCCTTTGATCTGTCTACCAATTTAACTGATTTACTCTTGAAATAACTTATGTGTTAAACAGATTTACTTTACTATCATGTAGCTTATACTCCCAAGTGTAGTTCGAGCGCTTTGATGGACCAAATAGTGTCACTCTTTTTCTAATTCAACAGTGTCTAAAATGGCGCCTTAAAATAAGAGACTAATAACTTACTACCCACTTAAATACAAAAGACAGTCGTACTTGATTTGTTGTTTAGGAACATAATTCCTTCTCTTTATTCAAATGTGACCACTGATTTCTATAATCTTAGGCTTTCATAGTCATTAGAGCCTATCAGCTAGAGATGAAATCTTCATCATTGGAGATGTGTGACTTCTGTACAATTATTATATAGGGTATCATCATGGCTATAATGTTTTCCTTTCATTATTCATTTCTCTCAAGGACATTCAGATTAATAGCTAGAAAGATTTAGTTTGATATGAGCACATTAAAAACAAAAGACAGGTGTGATCACTGTATTCTAAGTACATTGAAAAATGAAGTCTTATCTTAGTGGTTGCAGGATAAAACCCTAACCCATATTTATTTTGATGCATGTATGTAATAAGTAAGTCAAAGCAATGTCAACAAAATGTTAAAGTTTATTTAAAACTTAATTCTGTGATTGTTAAACATCTATCACATTTAAAATGCGGTAGAAAATAATTAGGCTTAGAAATTCAAAAGAATAAAATGGCTTGTCAAAACCATAGAGTTTTGGCAAATTATTGGGGCCCTGGAAGGAGCAGGTGAGCGTGTAAATTGCAGCGTGCCTACTTTATTGTGAGCTGCATGAAAAGAGGGTAAAAACGTTTCGTGGAGACTCTTTAGCACTCCCTCCTCGGCTCTGTCAGCCTCCTCATTCACCGTCCCACCCCAGCCATGCCCGCGTCCAGTGACACCACAGGACCGTACCAGGTGGCCCTTCAGGAAGGTCCCCTGCTTCCCTGTCAAGGCTCCGTGGCTCTTGAGCCTTCCCACTATGAGCGCTCAGAAGACATTTGAGAAATCCCACACAAATGGAGAAAAAGGGGTGAAGGAAGGAAGAATGAAAGAAAAAGGAACATAGGAGTATATCGAGAAAATAAAAAATTCACTGACTCAAATGTGAGAAAATACCCAGGGGTTTTTGAACGTCTGTATTTCATTCTGTGACAGCAGTTGGCAGCCCTTGTTTCCTCTTTCTTTTCAGGACTATTGGGAGATAGCATTTCTGTTTGTTTTTTTTTAAGATTTTATTTATTTATTTGACAGAGAGAGAGAGAGAGACAGAGCATGCAGGCAGGGGGAGCAGCCGAGGGAGAGGGAGAAGCAGACTCCCCGCCGAGCAGGGAGCCCGATGCGGGGCTCGATCCCGGGACCCTGGCATCAGGACCTGAGCCGAAGGCAGCCGCTTCACCGACTGAGCCATTTCTCAGCATTTGTGGTCATTTGCTGTGAGCAGGAGCAACCTGGGCCCCTTCTAAGCTTGGCTCATTAACAACAATAATAAGAGTAATAATAACTCCTAACGACAGTCCCTCACTTTCCCCCCTCATTTTATCTACATAGTGCACATGAAAGCTACCTGGCAATAGGGAATTGAAAATAAGATCATCTTTTTGATTCTATAGCTGTTTTTCAATATACCTGGTCATATTAAAGTCTCTTTAGGTTGGTATAAAACCAATCAGGGAAATAGCATCTGTTAACATATTATAAAGAGAAAATATCTTCCTTTTTCCTGAGACCAGAGCAAACAAACTAGTTAGCAGTTTAATACTATTCCTTCTACTTTCTCGCTTTCTTAAAGAATCAGTCTTCTAAAAATGTTCATTTGAAACTATACAAACCTACTGAGTTAACAGGGTGTTTCTCTGTCATCTAAAATTGGCTATATACATTCAAAACTAAAAAGTTAATTCACTGAGAAGCTCTGTGGTATATGGTTAATTATAGTAAACTGCCATCTTATTATTTGTTTTGTAGATATGATTTCAGAGCTTCTGTTTTACCTATGAGGTCTCGTGACAGAGCCCATATATATATAATGCAAGAAATCTGCATCCTATTGGAACTTCTTTCTTCATTTATTAATTCATTTAGCAGATATTCATTGTGCACCTCCTAGATGGAAGATCCTGTTAGCAGCACTGTGGATAAAGCAATGAGCTAAAATTAGTCAAGAATCCTACTTTCACAGAATTTATATTCTGGTTTGAGATGTGGCTTTTGAAAATGGGCAAGGTATAAATAAACAGCCATGCCTGAAACTGAAAGTGAGTTCCCAAGCATTTTGGCACCAATCATGGTACGCTTTACTGAGCAAGTCTGTGTGTGTGTGTGTTCATTGATCAGTACAGTAGAAGCCTTATTTCTAACAAATGCTCGGCTGGAAGGGTCTGGCTAGTGGAGTTATTGCTAATTATTGTATGTGCGGATTCTAGAGAGAGCTTTTAGTTGCATGTCTTCAGCTTGTGAAGAGAATCAGTCAGTACCTTTTCCAGAAGGAATGATGTGTCCTGGGTTATCAGATGGGTCACTTAGGTGCAAATCATGTGAGAGAGCTTGTACTGAATGTTTCTCTTCCATGCCATATTTTGAGTTGTGATGAATACAAAACATAGTGTATCACAAATCATGTGGTGCTTGGGATCAGAAGATCTATGTGCCACGCCTCGCCTGGGTACCAAACAGGAAAGATCTGTGTCATCTTGAGACCTCTCTGGGTATCATTTCCCACAACTTGGGTATCATTCTAATATTGCACAGTACTTGCAATTTGCAAATCATGCCAACATCCGATTCCCTCCCTGAAAGTGCAGGCAGGTCAAAGTGGTTGGGGATCACATGACAAGGGCTGGTGAGCTTCTTGCCACCACCCACCTATTAGTGGAACCTTCCTAAAGGAGTGACTTAGTGTTTCTGAGCGTCCTTGCCCTTCTCATAAAATGGAATAGGATTCCAGGAACCTTTTTTAAAGGCTTATAAGGATTAAATGAAATAAGCGGGAAAATAACTTGTTTCAAGTCTTCAAAACTATATGGTGCTATGGTTATTCACCTCTTTGGCTTGTGATCTGGGAATTAATGAAAAAGTATAGAAAAAAAGTACATTAAAAACCACAACCACTTTGTGAATGCCATATATTCTTATGTCATTCAGTTACAGAAATCTAAAGTGCAAAAGTATTAAGTTGCTTTCGATTCTCTAAGCGCACCGACATTACTCAAAGTGTTTCTAAATTAGTATTCCCTACTACCTAGGAATTGTCCGGTTCTCTCATTTCTGGGTTCATGATGAATCTCTTAATGATTTATTTGCTAATTTTAATCTAGCATTTTTCAAGTTATTTATTAGTTCTCTTTAGATTTGTAGGTAATATCAGAATAGTTTGCTGATTGAAAAAGTAATGAGTTTCAGTTTGCTGCAAATGGGTCTTGAAAGCTTCAGTAATTACAAATGTCTAACTATAATTGTTTTTATTTCAGAGGCTAAGATAGAAGAATACTGAAGATTAAGTTTGCTGAACCCCCCTAACAACAGCCTTATGAGTTACAGTGGTTTGGGGAATGATATGTAACCTTTGAAACTGTTTAGGTTCCATGTTCTTGGAATTGGACAACTGTGGCTTTGGGGGGACTTCCAGTCCACTAAACTAAACTTTTAGTTTAGTGACCAGAAAGCGGAGGCCAAGGGTTGGTCTGGGCCACAGAAGTATTGTGGAAAAGGCTGGGAGAAGAAACAACAATCAGATATCTTCTCACGCTTTATGTTTTTCCTGTACCTACACATGTACGTAACGTTTAGTGTATAAATCAGGCACAGGAAGAGATTAACAATAAGAACTAATAATAAAACAGAACGATTATAACCATATACTATAATACAAATTATGTGAACGTGGTCCCTCTGTCTCTCAAAGTATCCTCTGGACTGAACTTCCCCTTCTCCTTGTGATGGTTGAGCTGCAGGGATATCTGTGGGGGGACAGAGTGAGGTGAGTTTTGGGGGCAGGGGATGTCCAGGGAGGCCACTGCTGACCTGACCTACACCAGCAGCAGGACCACCTGCTTCCCGCGGGACGGGCACTGATACCATGGGAAGCAAAGTGTAGGATGAGAGGGGACTCCTGTATTTCTATTTTGCCCTAAATTACTTAATGTAAACAATTATTACTGTTAACCTGGAGCAAAAATGGCTTGATTGTTTGTGGAGCGTTGACCCCCGTCTCTCCTGCCCCTGCACTAGGAAAAAGAAAACACTGTGGTGAAACCCACAACACTGAGAATTTCTCAGCAAACTTCAACTGTAATGACTTAGAGCTTCAGTGGTTTAATTATTATTAGCTATTATTATTTTGATCGAAACAAGGTTTTCCAAGTTTTCAATAAGCTCACGGACAATGTCACTACACAGCTGTTCCAACGTAAGCGGAGATACATTATTTCCTCGTTATCTCCTTTTGTTTCATTGTGAAATTGTGTAGGTTGTGCGTAATGAATGTGTTTCACATACTCACAAAGGAGAGGTAGGTAGTTCCCTCAGTCTAAAACTGACTCGTGCATTACTCTTAGTTTTGGAAAAGTATTACCTTGTTCACGATAGGTGGATGCTGCAGAGCCTGATTTACTGCGTCTCCTTGTCTGAGACCCTGTGAAGACATCGCAGCTGATTGTATTTGTGTATGTATTTATTTAAAAAGATTTTATTTATTTATTTGACAGAGAGAGACACAGCGAGAGAGGGAACACAAGCAGGGGGAGTGGGGGAGGGAGAAGCAGGCTTCCCGCCAAGCAGAGAGCCTGATGCGGGGCTCGATTCCAGTACCCTGGGATCACGACCCGAGCCGAAGGCAGATGCTTAACGACTGAGCCACCCAGGCGCCCGCAGCTGATCATATTTATATTAGAACCGTCAGAGACCTGTAACACAGCCGGTGGCCAGTAGCATTTCTGTAGAGAGGACATTTCATTTATCAGGTGACCCTCAGTCCCTTCTGAGTGAATTGCAAAGATATGCCACCTGGACCATGAGCATTCAAATCTAGGAAGAAATAACAGCCTCGAATATCAAAGTCACTTTTCATTTTTTTAAAAATAACCTTTCAATGAGACATCATTGATTTATTTTTAGAAGACAACAAACTTGGTGTTTCATACTATCAGTTTATCACTCTTTATGATAAACAAAATGCAAAATTGGGGCCCAAACACATCCATTTGTCATAATTTCTTCTGTCCTTCTGTTACAGACAGTAACAGTAACATAGTGTGGTAACACAACCAACCACAGCTCCTAAGAATTTCTCATCTTCACATTTATGTTTTCTAAACACATAAAAAAAACTGCAGATTCTAAAATGATTTTGACATTTTTCATTCTCTTTTTAACTCATTACTGTATTTTATCGTAGCAACCTGAAGAGCTTCTAAACTGTGAGCAATGCTAATTTAGTTCCCTGAGGATAACTTTCATACTTATTTACAAAGCTCTTTCTTTGGTAAAAAAGAAAGTGTTTACCATCCTTAAGAAGAGAGCATGGGAGGGCAGGAGGAAGGTTAGTTAGAAAGAAGCTTAATCTGTAGGTAACAAGCGTACTTATTGTTATTCATAAAATCGAAATCTTGTTTCTTTGAACTGTGCTCACAAAGGTTCACAAAGTCCTAGAGATTGGGTTTGTTGACACCGTGAGCTCCTTATTTGATTGTAGAGATACAAATGTACCATGTTCCCAAAACAGACTAGAGATTTTGGTCTAGTTTCTGCTTTCACTAAAGCTCAGAGGCAGCTACAGTTACCTAGCTGTCTCAAAGATCACAGCCCATTGGTCTAAAATGTAAAATCAAGCTCACAGTCCCGTTACAAGTTGTTTTATAGATAATTCTACGTCTCTGTTCACTATGTTGGCAACCACTGTTAGAGTTCCAGAGTTCAGCACAAGTTCATATTAGAATGCTAGTGTTACATAATATGCAATATTACATTTTCCCCAAGACAGTATTCTTGTGTCCCTAAGCTTCAAACTTGAGAAGACTCTCAGAAAGATTTGAATAGGATAGACTCAAAGTCAAAAGGTCCTATCCAGGGGCGCCTGGGTGGCTCAGTCGTTAAGCGTCTGCCTTCGGCTCGGGTCATGGTCCCAGGGTCCTGGGATCGAGCCCCGCATCGGGCTCCCTGCTCCGCGGGAAGCCGGCTTCTCCCTCTCCCACTCCCCCTGCTCGTGTTCCCTCTCTCGCTGTCTCTCTCTGTCAAATAAATAAATAAAATCTTTAAACAACAACAACAACAATGGAATATTACTTCCTTATGGCTCCAGCAACACATTATCAGTGCCTTTAAAAAATCAAACAAAAAATGTTTTTTTAAAAAAGGCTTCTGGGGTGCCTGGATGGGCTCCCTGCTGCTTACCCCTCTCTCACTCTGCCCCCCACTCGTGCTCTCTCTCTCTCTCTCTCTGTCAAATAAATAAATAAAATCTTTAAAAAAAGGCTTCTAGTGAATTAAAGGTTTCGCTGTTATTCTGTTCGTTTTATTTTATTTTTTAAGATTTTATTTATTTATTGGAGAGAGAGAGAGAGAGAGAGCACGAGCAGTGGGGAGGGCAGGGGCAGAGGGAGAGGCAGATTCCCCGCTGAGCAGGGAGCCCAACGCAGTAATTACTATGCAGCAGGCAATACTACAAGATGTAAATTCAAATATGTTCTTACAATTCCTATCAATATCCAAGAGACCAATAGAGAAATACTAATCCTAAGATTGTGACACTTTATTAGAAATACAGGGAAAAAAGAATGGAATAGAAACGGTATTTGGACATATCTGACAGAGGACTTCCAAAACTGTTGAAGGATGTCAGCACACAGATTTAAGAGATGTGTCAACATCAAGCTTGCAAAAAGGACACACTAGCCGTCTACAGGCGGCAGGAAACGATTTCCTGATAAAAACATGGAAATGTAAGAGGGAACAAAGACACCGGAGAGGGTAAATATGTGAAATAAAAAAATACTAAGTCTTGTAGAATTTAGAATGCAGAGAAAAGTAAAATACCTGAAAAAAATATTAATTAGATTTGGGGAGAAGGGAGGCAGGAGGCTCATGGGTGCTGGGTCCATGGGTGTTTTCAGTTCGTGAAAATTGATCAGACTTTTAATTTGTTGCCCTACTGTGTCTCTCCTCCTATCTTCCTACCCAGGGTGCTGCTTCCAGCATCCTCGGCTGGGGGATGGTGGGGGTGGCCGAGCACAGCGGTCCCTGCACTGTGGCTGTGGGCAGCTGCAGGTTCTCTGGGTTCCCGCCTGGCTGCTCAGAAGTCCCTCTGCGGGAGCCAGGGCCCCTGCCTATTCCGTCACCTCTCCATCCCAGGTCTCTGGGATACGTCTTTACTGTTTTGATTTGCATGATCAACCAAGCCTGGATCGCTTCCTTAGAGTCTGTCTTTCGAAGTGGAAATATGCACGGGTCCCAGCAAACCTGGAAATACGCACGGGTCCCAGCAAACCCTGCAAGGACAAGTCCCTCCAGGGCACGCGTCTCTTTACTCTGCCTCCGGGAGCTCTCCCTGCAGCCTGCAGTCCTGAGGATCTTAAGCATGAATCTGATTAGTACCTGCCACATTCATTACGTGGATTGGGATAGGGAGGGAGGAAACACCTGTGTTCTAAGGGTAGCAGATTCGTCATGGGAGCTTGGGGAGAAGGGAGAGAAGCCGTAGCGTGTGCTTTTCACTCTGTTTCCAGAGGGAGGAAAGCATGTAAGGACTGGGAAACTGTTAGTGTCCCAGTCGGGTTTAAATTTCTCCCTCACCCCTCCAAGCAACGCTGCCCTTCTGGGAATGAGGAACACAAGCCACGGTTTTGGAGGAGGAGAGATGGAGAGAAAGGCGGAAGTCGTGGTACCCCAGTCGGCCCGCTCCTGTGTCCATTTCCAATCCAGGCTAGTCACGGGCGTCCTGAAGGTTTCCAGCTGGTGAGGTCCGGGCACTTCTGCTTCTGCGCCTGACGTTGGAGAGAAGTCACACAGGAGAGAGCAGAGCTGGGGAAAGGGCACAGCCCATGAGTTCTGTGGCAACTGGCCTCTCCTTCTATTGTCTACCCTTTGCCTCCAGCACTAGAATCTACATCCTCAACTGTTGCCTCAAGGTTTTCTCAGTTTCCCATTTCTGTAGCAGCTTCAGGGTTGAACGTGGTGCTCTTTTCCCCTCTTGTTCTGGCTCTGAACTTACTTTGACCCGAATAATCCATTCAATACCAGTATTTTCAAATAAAAGGGGAAAGACAATTTCGTCAAATGAATGTGGTCATTTCAGATTTTACAGCATGAGACAGCAAGTTCATTAACAGAAAGAAGAACGCAGGGAGGGTCCCTGCAGGTTTTCCCTTGAATCACAAATGGTTAGAACAAATGATGTAAACTAAATTGTATCACAGGTTGGCTGACAAAAGACAATGGTCTGTTAGATAACTCAATGTACTAGGCAAATAATTTTTAGAGACATTTATTCTTTTCATTTAGATTATAAAATATTGCTGCCTCACAGAACGATGAGTTTGTATATATTCGCGGGTTGTCAGAGGAGACACAATGATGCCACACACTTACACAGCACCTCAAGGTATTTCCACATTTTCCCGGAGTCTGAGGCTAACGATGCCGTGAAGTAGGTAAGATGGGCGTTTTAAGTCCCTTTTTCCCTGCCGAGGAAACCAAACTTCAGGGTAGTGAAGCTACTTACCTAGCATCTCAGTGGAGGTGGCCACACAGAAGTTAAGCACAGTTTCTGCCCACCCTGTTTTTCTCCTATCACATGCTCTCTCTCGGAGGGTGTTACGATCATGAGTGAAGCGTTTCACTTTCCTTTTCCCATCTCTAGCACAGAACGCACAATTTCAGGGCTAAGTGGCTTCTGTGCAAAGCTGTCCCTACCACTAGCAATCCCAGAGTTGCATTTTGCTGAAGGTATTTTGACAAAAGTTTCGCTGCCCTGTTCTTTTCAGATGAAGGATTGCAAGCAATGTGTTCATGCAGATATTTGAGATAAATTAAAATTATTCTGATATTTATACCCATTATCGGATTTTTAAAACCAGTTATTCTGTCAGAGACATTTCTGTAATCCAATCTTTGGTTTTCTGTTGGGAGTTCACAATTCCGTGTCAGATGTTTGTGCCAGAGACGGCTCAGTTGTCATTAAAATGGAAGATTGCTATTTTGAGTTTATAGAGGTTAGTGCCATGTGGGGGAAAGTAATGCATATTTTGCTGAATTTCTGGCACATAATAGAAGAAAAAATGTTTAAGCTGTCAAAGTTGATTGCTCAGTTTTGGTGGAACAATAAATATGTGTTGGTCAGATAGCAGTGTGTGAAATAAGAGAGTAATAAGCAGGCATCCAAAAAAAGCAACCTTTTCAAGAAGGTAATTACTTGCAGGGTAATATGCATTATGTATGCCTATATTCCTTCAGCGTCAGGCTTTCTGGACCACTCTTCTCCTCTTATCTCTAAAGGACACACCCAGTCAACTGTGCTATTTGTGGACACAGGCGGATTGGCTGTCAGAAGCCACTGGCAGACCGTCCAGCAAATCTGCACCCACTCCGGGAAGCCAGCGCTGGGGAGCGTGCACCCTAACTGCAGGAGCCTGAAATGACCAGCGGGGGGCAAGTGTCCAAAAGCCAAAGACTGAGGCAATAGGAAGATCCATTGAGTACATATTTTCACTTTGCTTTGTGAGGTACTGTCAAAGCAGAAATATCTACTACAATGGAGCAATAACTTAAAGGAAAATCTTTACAATGGTAATAGCCTTTGTCAGTGATTTAATTTGTTCAAAAACAGTTGAACCACTACTACTATGTGCAAAACCTGGCGTAAGGTATTTGGAAGGACATAAGAGATCACACAGGTCAAGAATGATCAGGGCAGGGGATAATAACTGTTCATCTGTGAAATATCATCCAAGGCTGACTGTGCTTTGGGTATCAGTTGTGTAACTTTGGTGAGTTGATTGAATGCTTATTGAGGTGGGTTAACACACAAAACTACCGTATTTAGAGTGCACTGTTTAATAAGTTCTGACAGATGTATACACCCACGAAACCATCGTGACAGTAAAAATAGTGAAAGTGCCATTGTTTCCTACAGGCCTCCTTACGCTCCTGGGAGACCCTGGCCATCCAGGCAACAACATCTGCTTTCTCTCAGTAGAGGTAAGTTTGCATTTTCTAGAACTTTATATCAATGCAATCACACAGTATGCACTTTCTCCCCCTGACTTCTTTCACTCAGCATAATGTTTGAGATTGATCTCAATCATTTGTTTCCTTTAATTGCAGACAATTATTCCATTGTATGTATATCTTTACGTGTTTCACTTGTACAGACAAATTATCTGGCTCATGGCTGACAATAAATATATCTCCTTTTTTTTTTCTTTTCCCCACACAACCTTAGATTCCTAAATCATTTTTCAAGTAGAGTTAACGAGTTGAATAGTGTTTGAAATTTTGTAATCTCCATTGTAAATGAATACACTAAAATTTCATTATGTAATAATTCTCTTAAGAGTTTAATTTGCCTGAATGTTTTTGACAGAATCTGATTTCTGCCCACATTATGCCTAATAGTCAAGCTGAGAAGCATACAGATTTTCTAAAAGGCTCTACAACCTCTCAGTTGATGTGGTAATCATTTAAATTGGTTAGTATTTTTAAGTGGTTGCTTGCAAACTCCAGTGACTCTTGTGGCAACGGAAATGTGTGAAGCCAGATGGGAAGTCCTTCAGTCAGGCTAGTAGGTTAGCTGCCGTGCAAAAATAGAGGCCAGTGGTTTTGCAAGAGAAACTATATTTCAGGTGTTTATGTGAAGACATCAGATCATACCATGTTAGCACGAAATTCAGTCACAAAGCAGAATGTGTGTGTATTGCAGTTTTATAATTGAAACATATAGATACATATATAATGTATGAAGTATATACACACATACATTCCCCATCATAGCTCTTTCTTCTGTCCTGATCGTTGGCTGATGAATTATACGCAGAACAGGAGGCATGACAATGCTTGTGTGAACCGTAGAGCTAACTGATACTTATTCAAGTCTTTAATAAGCTTATATAAACCCAATGCATTTAAAAATAGCCCTTGAGTAATTTTTTGTCTAAAGAAATACCATTAATTTGTATGAAGTTATTTAATTTATCTTTTACTTATTCTGAACCCACCCATGATATGTGAGGCTTGTGTTAGAGCATCAGGATATTGGAAGGTAGCAAGTTATTAACAGGGAGGGAGAACAGCAGTGACTCTATCATCAGGATGTTCCATTTGGAATGCCAAATATGCATAATATTAAAATTATCTGTGAACTCTGTTAGCAAAAGAAATTACTCAGATGCCACAATATTTCCTGTAAGGCTTGTGTAATAGGATTTGAATTTAGAACTTTAGATGAGTTATAGTAAATTAAAAAAAAAATCTTCATTTTCTTGTATCCTTATATCAATGGTGTAAAAAAATCATTGTCACTAAAGAAAATTGTTAATGGTCCATCACACTGGGATAAAATAATGAGTAGCTACACATTATTTATCATAAAAATAAGAATCACAAATTTACTAATGAAGCAACACTACAGAGCTAATGCACACGTAGGTCTGATTCTACACAGAGCATAATTTGACCTAGTGAATAAATTATTTCCTGTGTAACTCAGTTGTTTTAATAAAATAGTACACTGAATACTTTCTGTATGTCCTTACAGATCCACTTTCCTCCTTTCTCTGTCTTTCAACTGATAGCATCACTGGACTCTGCCCTCCTATTAGATTGTGCCAATGAAAACGTCCAGCAGAAATCTGGGTGAGGAAATCAACGGGGAAAAAAACAGAAACAAACTGTAAGTGCACAGTTTATATAATTGTGAATTCTAATCCAAGACTTTATATATATATATTTATATATATAATATATAAATATAATATGTATATAGTTAACACGGACATACTTAAAGGTGATCAGCAGTCACTTATTAGAAAAGGATATAAAGATTTGAAATGTTATTCAACTGATAGTTTCCATCACGTTGATAATGTATAAGCATAACTCATATAATCTGAAATAGCTGGGTCATCCTAAGTCATAAAATAATGTTTCAGGGTGAGAAATTTATTTCTACCTTACATTCCTAATTTTACAGTGTGTCATTTGTGATATCCAGTATACAGTCATAAATGCCTAGACTGTAAAAAACAAGAAAATATGACCTTTAATCAAGAAAAAATAGGTTATGAGAAATGGATCTCAACATGACTGTGGTACTGGAGTCAGCAGCAAAGGATGTTAATACAGCTGTTGTAACATTTATGTTCAACTCTAAAATAAATCATTCTTAATGTGTGAGGCACCAACCATAAAAGAGTATCAAATAGAACTTGAACAATTTAAAAATACAAGACCTGACATAAATAATTAGCTGGTCATCTGAGCAAGTAGGAGAAGGGGAGAGTAAACTTGAAGACAGACATAGAAATTACGCAATTTGAGGAATAAAGAACAACGACAATCACATGCACAGAGACTTGGAGGCCTTGGTACAGTGTTAGGTGACCAAACACACACGCCATGGACATTCTGGAATGAGATATACGTTAAGTACAATTATCAGTAGGTTGAAAGTGCTAGGATGGAAAAAGATAGACTTTGTGAAATATATGACTAAGAAAGATTGCGCGGTAATATTAATGTCAGAAAACATAGAACTCGAGGAAAACACAACTACCAGCAGTATGGGGAGATAGTCCTGGTAATAGAATGGTTCATTTCCCAGTGAAACAGAATAATGCCAGAACTTCCGCGTATATGAGGCAAAAGCTGAAGGCACTAAAGGGAGAAAAAGATGGCCATGGTAGGTCAAACGTTAACATCCCTGCATCGGAGATTAAAGGGAAAGGTAGAAAATGCATGTAGGAGGCAGACAGTCTACAGAACATGATCGATCCGGCGGTACAAAGTGCAGCATTCCAGACCACAAGATACATGCCGCCAGGTGCTTGGGGCACATTTCCCAAAGAGGCCTTTAGCTCGGCTCCGCCACTTGCCACTAAATGTCAGAAGAGGGAAATCTTACAGAGGAGCATTTCTGCTCTGTAAGGAGCATAGCGTATTAAAGCAGAAATCAATAATAAGATTTCCAAAAGATTTCACAATTTTATAAAAACATACATCTGTAAAACTCATGGGTTGAAAAAAATTGAAGGAAAATTAGAAAGAATTTTTAGTGCATAGTAATGAAACTCAATGTATCAAAAGATACTTTGTGCAGGCCAAACAAATGAGGGAAATTTCAGTGTTTATATTAGAAAAGAAAAGCTATAAAATCAGTGCTCAGTTTCCAAAGAAAGAAGCTCGAAGAAATGGAGCAAACTGAACTCAGAGTGATTAAAAGAAGGAAGTGGCTAGGGTAAGAAAAGAGAAGGAAACGGAAACAGCCATGGAAATTACTTATGCGGAAGTGGTTTCTTTGAAAAGGTTAAGTTGAAAATATGTATTGAGGCTAACCAAGGAAAGTGAGAAAAGTACACTCCTCGACATCAGACGTAAAAGAAGGGCTCCAACTGGAGACCTCACAGAATAAGGGATCATGAGAGAACGCTATGAACGTGTACTCGTGTTTGACAGCTGGATTGGATGGGCATACTCTATGGAAAATAAGAAACAAAATCTGCATGGCTTTTAAGGAAATTGGATTTAACGAAAATTTTTACGTCAAAGAACACATCAGGCCCCTATGGGTGGTCTGTCAGAAATTTAAAGAAGCAAAAGTAGCAATCTTACACAGACCCCTTTGGAAAAATCTATATAAAAGGGAAAGTAGAATGCCTGGGGCTCAGGCGAATGGATGGCCATTGCAGGATACAGACCCACGTCTGGACCGAGAGGGGCCCGTGTGGAAGGCCGAGGGGGTGCTGGGTCAGCTGCGGCCCGGCCCGGCCTTGCATTTCCTCATTAGCGACAACACTGCTTTAGTAAGGAGTGTAACGCAAGCCCCTCTCACATAACAAGGGTAAGAGGAACCTTCCAGGGATAGGGAAGGTATTTTTCCATTATTTATTTCCTTTTTGCTTGTTTATTAGGCTAGATACTTATTTTGTGTTATGCATTCTAACAGACAACGTGCAGACAGGAGACAGGTGTTTGTATAAGAACTGAATGTGGCAAGTCAAAAAACTGTGAAAGTTTTCATTTCCCCCCGAGGCAGCATGGCCTCTTTGTCTCTGCAAATTTGTTCCAATTTTCTGTTTTGTCTTATGGTCAAGTTTCCTATACTTATTGGTTTACACGGGGGGCAGGAATGATGGGAAGTCCTAAATCTATAGAACCTCACAGATCAAATGTCCACAACTAGTGCTCTGATTCCATCTAAGGGAGTTATTGTTAAGTCTTAAAAAATGAATGGGGTTTTGGCGTCTGGGTGGCTCAGTCAGTTAAGTGTCCGACTCTTGTTTTTGGCTCAGGTCATGATCTCAGGGTGGTGGGATCCACCCCTGCCTCAGGCTCTGCGCTGAGCATGGAGTCTGATTAAGATTCTCCCTCTCCCTCTCCCCTCCACTCACATGCTCACTCTCTCTTTCTGAAATAAATAATTAGATCTGTAAAAAACGATGAATGGGGTTTATATCGTTAGGTTTTACCACATTTCATCCTTCTCCAAATAGCACTGTGGCAACTTGAGGATGGAGTAAACATATGGAAGGACGGGTCTATGTAAGTGATCTCCTTTATAAAAAATATAGTGGGAAATTATGATGAACAATTCATGCACATGGAGTGTGGGCTGGCTTGACTTCAAAGCGGATCATCATACACATCATGCACACAAACACTACGCACGGGTGAATTATCGGGGTGGGGACCTGAAGTATTGATCGTGTAGATTGTTGCAAGGATTGGATGCATTAGAATGAGGAATGAACCCCCCCCCCACGATATCAGATTAGGACGCAGAGCTGTGATGACAGAACGTAAGGAAATGTCCCAGAGAAGGAATCTGAACAGCAGATGTACGCTCTGCATGTGGGATTTACTACGTGGTGAAGTTCCCATTTTAATCTTGTAGTGAACTGTAGCAACTTATTAACAAGGATTAAATACTCCAGAGCAATCAATCTGACAATAAGACATAAGTTTAACTTCCATACTAATATATGTAATTGTCCATTTAATATGTGTACTTGGATTTAAAATTAATACGTGCAAACTAGAGTTTTGAGTCCTAACATCTTTTAAAACTATTATTTTCCTGGTTATCTCCACCTTAATAAGTAAAATAAAAACTACTCAATGGTGCAATTAAAAGCATCCCTTCCACTCTGCATTCATATTGGCTAAATTAAGTTTATTAGGGTAACTACTATCATTTAAAATAATTAGGTAATCTGCACAGTTACTTCTAGAAAGATTGTCTGAATGTGGTATTAAGTAGTTGAACAAAAGAAAACAATAGTGTGCATCAAATGATCATCTTTACTTAAGTTTTTATGTAGAATCAAAGAACAAGCTATCTGGAGTGATGTACACCCACACTTAGTAATTGGTTGTCAGAGGTAGCATCTGCGTAGGTCCCGGCGGCGTCTCTTCCTGGACACCCAGGAGCCTCTGGCAGTCCGTTCCACCCAGTGGGGTGGGGCGCACGTGCTACAGGAGAAGCTTGGCCCCGTTCACCTGTTCAGCAGTAACCCTGGAGACTGTGTTCTGATGGCGTAACTACAAGAAGGAGAAAGGGCTGTGTCCACACAAAATGAACTAACCTTTTAGAACTTTCTTAAACACTAAAGAAAAAGGAAGAGGGTTTTATTGGAGCCCAAGTGAGGATAGCTGCCCAGGACACACAGTCTTCACAAAGAAGAGACAGCTCTGGAGAAGGGACGTGTAATACAGGGTTATATCTGGTTTTTGTTACGTCAAGAGTTACAAATCATCATGATGAAGAACGTTGCAGAAAATTACGGACTTTATCTTAGGCTCTTAGTGTGTGCAAGGGTGCAGGCTTTAGAGGTGTGGGAATGGAACTTAGGGAGATTTTTATTCTTATCTTTAGTTTGAAATGTTTCTTTTAGGTTACTTGCTAATGAAGCAGATGCACAGTGTGTGCTCAGGGTAGAAACAGAGCGCATGCTCGGAAGTTCAGTGAAGTCATTCTGACCTTGGTAAAAAATATAGCTTCCCTTGAGAAGTTGAAAATTTCCTTTATCAGCTGCCTGGTCATTATAAGACTTTATGCAAATTAAAAGTAAAACTTTATTTTTCTATGACACTGAGCATAGCATAGCCTCTCCTGATTCATGCTTTGGGGAAGTGAGGTGGTGGCGAGGATGTCCACTTCTTAGCCGAAGTGCTACTGAATTGCATACAGTAAACATAAATAAATCGAGGCACACATTCTGGAATGTGTATATGTACCATCCTTGCACAAATCTGGGTGTTAACGTCCCCAGAGACAGTGTGTGTGTAATTGAATGCAACTCCCTTTTAAGCATCTCCCCATGGTTGCGTTACTTATCTTTATATCATTACCAGTCACTGAAAACAGAAAGTTCCAGGCCATCATGTAATTCTCTCACCTACGAAAGCTCCACATAAAACTTTCTTTCCCTTTTTACCAAATTCGCTAGAATCTGCTCCCACCATTTCCCCTGAACCTCTCTTCCCCTCTGCCCTGTATTCACACTGTTTCTGTTCAGATCCTGGTAGCCTCTGGTCTGGATGTGTGTCCCAGCGTCACCTTGCTCCCTTTGCCAATGCAACAGCCATGACCGATAACCCAAGGACTCGAGGGGGCTCAATGACACAGTGGAAGTGTAATTGTATCATGTCCTTTGTGTGTAAAGTTCATGGATACTTGATATTTTACAGTGATTTTTATGTGTAAAAAAAGATCTTTATAAACTTATCTCAGTCTGTATTTCTCCCATCACCTTAACTCTTAGAAACGACCCTACAGGGAGACGCAGTCTGGTTGTAAGACACAGCCATGTGAGGCCATGCATCATATTTAGTGGAAAGAGCAGTGTTCTATTCATCTTTGCACTAGCTACCATCTGAGGATTGTATAACTTGTCAGACACTTAATAATTATGTGTTGCATTAATTAATGAATTATTCATTCACTGTTAGACTCCGCTTACTGCTCTTAAAACAAATGAAGTGATTCCAAGTTATTACCAACCCAGTCCTGATATAAATAAGCATTATCATATTATGATCGCTATGCCATATTATTTACCTGCTTTGATTAAATCTTTCTATTTGAAGTTTCTCACTTACTGAAGTAAGTGTGCTGCATATTTCAACTGTCTATATGAGGACATCCAATATCCATGATAATGTCTTTTCTCGAGAATTACTTGATTTCAAGAACCAATCTGATTGTACTTTCTTAGCAAATAGTCCAAACCTGTACCATTGAATACAGTAGCCGCTAGCCACCTGCAGCTACGTACAAAGTTAATTAAAGTTAAACAAAATAAACAGTTCTTTTCCTGGTCACACTCAAATAGCAATATTTCAAGTGCTCAGTCCTCCCCTCAGCCCATGGCCCGGATGCCGAACAGTGCAGATGCAGAACATTCCCACCATTGCAGGAAGCGATCTAGAAGGAGACACTTCATAAGAAGAATGCGTAATTGCTGGGGTAAGCTTGCAGAGTTAAGACTTTGCATTTCCTCTGAGGGGGTAGGAAAGGCGTTCCCTGTCACCGGCTATGCCTTGGCCCATTCCTGGAGCTCTGCACGCTGATTTCCCGCCTGCGCTCTCCTCACTTGCTGGTGTAATTGCAGCCGTGGTGAGGATGAAATTCTCTTTCCACGTACAACCAGGATTTCTGCCTTTCCTGCTCCACATAATCTCACGGAAAAGGCCAATTTGGGCGATCACTTCCTGACTGCTGCATATTGATAATGGTTACATCAAGAACTATCAGAGCACAGAATAAAAAACTTCTTTTGCAAAGGTCAGAATCATTTTATATGTCACTCAGAAGATTCTTCTCAGATTTTAAAGTAAAAGAACTTTCTTATTGCATTAAAAGCAAAAAGTTCAACACCATTAGAGATTGGCAGTATCTGGAGTCACTGCATGATAGTTTGACTGCCTGGTATGGAAATTTGAGGGGTGTCTCTTTCTTATACATTAAACCCATCACAAGCAAATCTCATTATAGTTACTTTGTCCTTTTAATTGCTACCAAATTTTATTAACTTTTTATATGGGTATATTCTTCTATCTTCTATTTAGGTAAAAATATTACTCACACAGAGAAAATATTCCAGATGAGATCTTTGTCAGAATTATATAAGACAAATATATCTCTTCCAGTTCTTTTTATTTGAAGTCATATTAGAAACAAAAAGGAATAATGACATGAATGTGGATTGTGAAATAAAAGTAGCAATTTTCTCTATATAAAAATAAAGTTTGATGAAAAAATTTCATATCAGATGGTGGTAATTTGGAGGAAAAGTGATACATTTGGTCAGTAATTTGATATTTGCCTAAAACCAACTTTGTTGTTGACTAAAGAAATGTCCACTCTGCAATAAGTGAGTTTAGTATGAGACCAAAAAGTTACATTTTCTAAAAATTGTGTCTGATATAAACTCTCAATGAATGATATCCAGTACTAATATACTTTATGTATATTCAATAAATCAAATACATAACTGGACTTCTGTCACATGTGTGGATGAAAACTGAAATGGAAATACCTGAAAATTATCATAAGCCCTCTCTGGGCCCAGCAGCCTGCGTTGTTCAAACCAGTTGCATGTCTTCTATAGATCCCGTTTGTTGGGACAGAAAGCAAATTCAGGACTGTTGGAGAAAATTAAGATTCCCACTGCTATGATTTCTCAAATACATTCACAGATTTATTCTGTTAGACCAATGGCCCTGCAATCAGCCATTTATGTCTTTTTCTGTAATTTATCTGTTGTTAACTCAGTACTGATCTCCTTCAAGTTTGTGCTGCTGATGATGTAAATTCCTCCTGATTTAAGAGTATAATTCTGTTTCTGGTCATGGTGGCTGATTGTTTCTTTGGGGCCTCAGTAATGTTCCCTTCTCGACGTTCTCACAGTCCAGTAACTGCTCCCAAAGATGTTCAGTCTTGAAGCATACAAAACCAACTCCATCTGGATGCCCTTTGCCAGTGTCCACAGCGAGCTCCAGGCATGCTAGCAGAGGGCAGGGACCCACTTCTAACCATCAGGGGCCTCAGGGAATTCCCTGCATCGGGAAGCCGGTCCAGAGCATCCTCTGACCCCTGAAAGCAAAGCTCTTGCCCAGGAACGCCGAGCTGGTCCTTCTCAGAGTTCACAGTCCTAGCAAAGTCCACGGAAGTGGCTCCTCACACAACCGAAGGAACCTCACAATGATGTTTCCTTCTTTCATAACGTTATTGTGAAGTTTGTTATCCTGTAAAAACAGATATAGA
Organism: Eumetopias jubatus; assembly: GCF_037043125.1. Lineage (NCBI taxonomy): Eukaryota > Metazoa > Chordata > Mammalia > Carnivora > Otariidae > Eumetopias > Eumetopias jubatus. The sequence goes on along the minus strand of NW_028274823.1, from coordinate 87,896,784 downwards.
ACTGACATAATTAGGGCTCCTTGACAGTGAAGGGACGTTTTAAGGAGACACATTTTTATCAAATAAGCCGCTTTATTTAAAGTCGTGTGTTTGGGTCAGTGATTCACAATTGTTGAGCTGTCTGGCCCTGCGTCCCACTCTGCACACTTTGCACACCATTTCTTCCATGCAGGAACCTCACCATTTTTAATATTAGTGCTCTTTTCTTTTCACTTACACATTCTCTCTTAGAGTCTTTATCTTCTCCCACGCCCAAGATGGATAACTTCTGTCATTTATGTCTTTACATTTGAATATGCACAGGTGGGCCACGCTTCTAATGGAAGTTGGCCTGTTGACCTCTCTCTCTCAGACACGGCAAATGCACCATGTCTGACACCAGTCTCTGTCTCTTCCCCTCACGCCTGTTCATGTCGTGGTGCTTTGGTTAACATACTACAGTAAATTTTGTAGCAAAGGCTTCACAACTCAGAATTGGTCTATATGTGCTTTTCTCCCTTACCCACCATGTTAAAATGGTCATAAAATACTGCAAATTCTACGTTCTCGAAATTCTTATATGACATGTTTTTACATCAATATGCTATTTCGCAGAATTATGGCTGCTTGTGCATTAAATTAATATTAAAATATGATAACTCATTTATTGCAATAAAAATGTTGCAGCACTTACAAAACTTTTTAATAAAATAGAGCATTAAGATTTAGTAGGAAACTCCTAAATAGATGTAAGCAAATAGGGAAACTGAATACTTGAAAAATTAAGCTGAGAAAGAAATTTTATTGTCAAAAGGCTCTATTACCTCACAACCTAGAACATATGCATACATTAAAGACTTGAATCTGAAAAGTAAAATGTTAGAAGAAAAATTAGATGAATATCTGTATAATATGGCACAGATGTTCCTAGATAAGAAAATAAACTCAGAAAACAATACAAAATACCAAGTATTTGACTATAGAAAAATCTTTGGCAAAATATATCTTAAGTAAAGTTAAAAGACAAACTGTCGCCTGGAGAAGAACTTAAAAAATAAATGAAAAAGTTGGACCAGTATCCTTAACATTAGGGGGAATGAAAACCAAAGTAAAATGGGCCAAACTCAACAGCAGTTGCAGGAAGGACATCACATGAGCTGTGTTCTGTGTGTGTTACTCTGGGCAACTTCCGAGTTACTCCTCATGTGCTCGGTGACCTCAGTGTGGATGCAGGCAGCCCGGTCAGTTTGTGGGTCTCTGAGCTGGTGTCCAAAGATTCACCTACGGTAGCTAGGGGTCTGCTCTTATCTCACCTCTGTCTATGTTTTGTAATTATTTGCTTTTTTATTAATTAATAATTGACAATTTTAGCAATGTCTAATGAGTCTCATAAACCAATGAATATTATAAATTGTTCTAGGTCTGTTTTATAAAATTGATTTTATCAGAGTTAATGGGTAATGTTAACTGTTAAGAGTTAATACTTCTTGTTTATTTTATGGAATGTCTTTCATGGAACTAGGTGTCATACCATGATTTAGAATCTGGGTCTGTCCACTCCATTTTTGTGTGTTTGCTTTTGTTTCCTAACTCCCTGGGGACTTCACTTTCTCTATAGGGGATTTCTGATTTATTACTATTGTCTTGACCCTCCCCAGTCCAGGACAAGCTCCTCTGAAAGCAGTGAGGTTTCCCTGGTTGCTGCTCATACTGAGGCCGCCATAAATCCTGCCACTAATCCAATGGCATGGTCGGTTCGAGCCCGGCTCCAGAGGCTGGGTCTGTGTGTCTTCTCGGCCACCGTCAGGCCTACACAGTCTCAGGTAATTCTTGGCAGCAAATTTGTTTAAGTCTTTCCTCCTGAGCAGCTCTCACATCCTATCACTTGATCCTCATTCTAATCCCTTATTCTAAGTGAAACATTTGTTTCCTCTGTGTTAACACAGCATATGAGTTACCATAGCAGCTACATTCCTGTTACCCTGCATATAAAATGAATGCGTCCAGGGAAAAGAGTTTAAATAGGAAGTCTGAATGTTATCACGAATGATTACTGGACAGTTCTCCTTGGATGCATTCATTTTATATACAGAGGGTGATCTGCCTACTCATAAAAAATAGCCATTATCTTGTATGACATGTCACATATTTTGATCGGTTATATCATTTTTTTCCCTAGACAAAGAACTTTATTAACCTTGTTTCAAACTTTATTCCCAGGCTTCTTCAGCTTAATTAGCTGCAAAGAACGAATTGTGTTTTAGCAAAAGCTGAAAAGAGCAGCATTGTCCAAGGGGCTTGGGCTTAAAAATATTAGAGATCTAGATTTTATCAGATCCATGAACAAAATTTTAAAAAGTAGTCATAATATAAAATAGCAGCTCCCAGTAACTTCTTCAAGTTTTATCTTCTTCAGAAGTTGCCTCCATTCAGTTTGCTTCATTCTTGGAAGCTTCATCAAAATTCTCCACAAGATCTGGAACTTCATCATCATCATCCTCTCTGGTAGCAATTGGGCAGAGTTTCAACCAGTCTTTCTTCAACTAGTCAGACTGCACCAAGTTGGTTTAAGATCCTGGGTAGCGTTTCTGTCAGCTGCTTTGTCCCAGCATGGCCTGTAGTGGTGAAAGTGTTCACTGCCAACAACGCCTGAACTTTGGGGTTGTTAGAGTGGATCATCGTTCCTTGGTTTGTGAACATACTCACTTCTTCAAGACCAGAGATATTGTTTACCCCTAACTTCTTTAAGGAGAACTGAAGTTTTTCATCATCTGCTGTAGCCATTCTATGAACCACCTTCTTCTTTTGGGGAGCAGTTCCTTTCCCACAAATGCGCACTTGTGCTTGCAGTTTGGTGAGTTTCTCCTGGTTCATGATAGCTTCTTTCATCTTGCTGGAGCCGAAATGGGACCGCGCGGGGGGGTAGGGTTGGCGCTCAGGGGTTCTTGGGCAGACCAGCTGAGATTAGGTGCACATACGCAGGGACACAAGATGGCCTTGATTGTTTATATTATTATTTCTAAAGCTTTTATGAGTTAGTATTGTCATTAATCAGTGTCATTAATCAGGGATTTTTCTGATTTAGTAATTTCATCAGGGAAACTACATTTCTTCCTTATGTACACATTCTCCTTTCTTAATAATTACCTCGAAGTTGGCCTCGCTTATTCATAATGTGACTGATTAAATAATCATAGTATTAGTAATATTCTATTACATTTACATCTATTAGTGTTTATGTGCACAGAGTTTATTTTTGTGTACGTTGTGAGAAAGTGATCTAATTTCATTCTTTTGCAGATATTTATCCAGTTTTCCCAGCACCATTTGTTGAAGAGACTGTCTTTTTCCCATTGGGTATTCTTTCCTGCTTTGTCAAAGATTAATCTGCCATGTAATTGTGGGTTTATTTCTGGGTTTTCTATTCTGTTCTATTGATATATGTGTCTGTTTTTGTGCCAGTGCCATGCTGTCTTGATGATCACAACTTTGTAATATAACTTGAAATCCAGAATTGTGATGCTTCCAGGTTTACTTTTCTTTTTCAAGATTGCTTTGGCTATCCAGGGTCTTTTGTGGGTCCATACAAATTTTCATAGTGTTTGTTCTAGTTCTGTGAAAAATGCTGTTGGTATTTGATAGGGATTGCATTAAGTGTAGCATAGATATTTTAATAATATTTGTTCTCCCAACCCATGAGCATGGAATTTGTTTCCATTTCTTTGTGTCATCTTCAGTTTCTTTCATCAGTGTTTTATAGTTTTCAGAGTAAAGTCTTTCACCTCTTTAGTTAGGTTTATTCCTAGATGTCTTATGGTTTTTGGAGCAATTGTAAATGGAATTGTTTTCTTACTTTCTCTTTCTCCTGCTTCATTATTGGTGTATAGAAATGCAACAGATTTATGCACGTTGATTTTATATCCTGTGACGGAATTCGTTCATCACTTCTAGCAGTTTTTTGGTGGAGTCTTCAGGGTTTCCTATAAAGTATCATGTCATCTGCAAACAGTGAAATTTTACTTCTTCCTTGCCAATTTGGATGTCTTTTATTTCTTTTTCTTGTCTGATTGCTGTGGCTAGGACTTACAGTATTGTGTTGAATACAAGTGGTGAAAGTGGACATCCTTGTTTTGTGTCTAAGCTTACAGGGAAAGCTTTTAGTTTTCCCCCATTGTGTATGACGTTAGCTGTAGGTTTTCCATATATGGCCTTTATGATGTTGAGGTATGTTCTCTTTAAACCTACTTTGTTGATGGTTTTTATCATGAATTGATGTTGTGCTTTGGGGAAGGCTTTTATCAAGAATAAACTTACCCATCAACTATTTGGTTGTCCTGAAATACAGTTTGTATAGAGAATATAGAATTATATGTGATCCTTTACCGGTATTTGTTGTAAAACAAATTCTGAAAGAACTTAGAGTTGTAAAAAAAAAAAAAAATGAGCCTTTCCAGAGTATCATTATAAACACATGGTTTTTATTCATGTTATGTGTTTTCTTTAGTTATATTCATTATTATTTTTTTATATTCAAATACTCTAATCTTAAATTACATTTTCTTGTGTTTACTATTACTGTGACCCCGGTAGTGCTTCCTTAGTTTATTATTATGTATTCCTCACTCCAGCCCTATAATTTACCATTTCTCCAAGGAACAATGGAGCCTCATCATAGGAAAAATCTTACAGGATTAAGTAGGAAAAGCAAAACCAATTTAAATCTTGATTTTCGATCAGATCATTTCCAGCTTTCTTGAATGCAAATTGCCTGGGACCAAGGGAAAGACTATATATAAACTTTTCCATATTCCTCCATAGTTCTTTTTAAATTCAAGGATGCCACACAAAATAATCCATTAAATTAAACATGTTGCTCTATGTTGGTAACTCTGAACTTTTCATCAAAATAAACAAACTAAAGTAAAACAAGAAAAAAATCCAATGAAAACTTTGGAATCAACTGAAACTAAAAACAGACTAAATATTGATCTAGAGTAGGATAACATAAAAATATTCTCCAAAGCAAACCTTAAGTGGATTCCTATATTACCAAATCTCTGCTTCAAAATATATATTTGTATATTCAATGAAAAAAAATTCAGAACTACCTAAATTTGTCTATGTTATAAAACTGTGAGTGCAGCTAACAGTAATTGGTTTAATTACTCAAAATGAAATTGATTCATTTTCTCCTTCCCTTGCTCTCTCTCATGTAAGTGTGTCTGTGTACGAGCATGCACATTTATACATGCACACATATGTATAGATGCACACAAATAAACACACAAAAGTGTAGGAACACTGTACCAGAGAGATGGGAAGATCAGTCCAAGGGCTGACCTCAGTTTTCCAGACAGGTAAAGAATTGAACGTGTCTTTTGAACTGTTTACTCTAACCGATTTCATGGTTTCCCACTATTCTAGCTTTGAAAACTTGCTTACTACTAATACTGGGAGCCAAAATACACTAAATAATTATTTTGAAGGATACTTTATTTTAAAAAATAGCATTTGTGTGTTTTCCATATATGTGCCCCTTTACACCATTTCAAATGTTTAATCAGACCCATTGTGTTCCCTTGACCAAGGAATTTTTGTATTTTTTTCTGGAAAATAAAAGTAGGCAAGTTAATGGTTCATCTTGTCTTTGATAAAACCCTACACCTTTTGAAAAGTCAATTCTGGGTGTTCTAGTGGAGAGGGCTGGTGAAACGTTTGGCAAGGCAAGGGGAAGGGAAGGTGGATATTGGAGAAAGGACTCAGGTTTCTAAAGGCAGTGGGAGCACACACTGTGCTCCCTTTGAAGTCCTGGCAAGCTGATAAGACCAAAGAGGGATGGTTGCAGAGCTTGATGTAGGAGACAGGCTGCTGATATCTCAGGGCCATGGGATCGAGCCCCCATATCAGGCTCTGAGCTCAGCACAGAATCTGCTTCAGATTCTCTCTCTCTCGCCTTCCTGCTCTCTCTCTCTCAGATAAATAAATAAACAAAATCTTTAAATCCCACTTGACACATTTTTTGAGAAAGAAAAAGTAGAGCTAACCAAGTACCTGTAAAAGACTTTACATGATTAGGTCTACCTTTACAGTGGCTTTATATTTGGTCATTTTAATTGTATTTGATTTCCTTTCAAAACTTCATATTATATGAATGTGAGAATCTATAAATGTATTTTTTAATTACAATTAGTAAACTCAAAACTGCAATGTTCCTGACAAGTGAATAATTTTATTTTAAGAAAGAAGCATTAGGTTATCAAATACTTTGGCAGTTTGACAAATAACTTTATATTAAGTTTATATTTCCCCTAAAATATGTATTGCAAAATAAATGAAGAGAAGGGACAGAAAGTTTAAGTCAACATCTATTTTATAAAAACCCATCAATTTATATATAGAGTTATCATTAAGAATTGCCCAGAAGTACTACTAAGATGCTGAAATACTATTTAGCCAGTATACAAAATTTAGTAAGTTATTTGGTTATGTTTTGGGGCATGTCCTGGAATATTTTTGAGTTCCGTATTTGGGTATGTTCTTGAGTTACTGAGTTTATGCCCAAGAATAAAGTTGTAGGTTAATACTAGATTATGTATGGGGCACCTGGGTGGCTCAGTTGGTTAGGTGCCCAACTCTTGATTTTGGCTCAGGTCGTGATCTCAGGGTCATGAGATTGAGCTCCAGGTTGGGCTCTGTGCTCAGTGTGGAGTCTCCTTGAGATTCTATCCCTCTGCCCCTCCCGTCATGTCCTCTCTCTCTTTCTCTCAAATAAATAAAATCTTTTTAAAAAATACTAGATTATGTACTACCTCTAATTTACATGATCTCTAATCACAAAGATCTCTGGTCATTTACGGACTCATGCTTTGGAATAAAGTTATGCAGAATATTCCATATATTGTCCAGAGTCAGAAAATCATCAAGGTAATTTTCATAGGTTGGATTTACAAAATTCATTGGTTGTTACCAGAGAAGGATGTTGCACAAATCTACAGTAAATGCAATTTATGAATAAGCTTAAGTAAAGTTTCTCTTTCAATGCTTAATGTCTTTAAAAGTTCCTGTTATTTGAAATGGTTAAAAAATTCTTATTATTTGAAATGAAACCTAAAAACTGTAACAGAAGCAGATCTGTTTCCTTTCAACCATTGAATTCTCATCTTCTTTTTCAAATCCTAATTAAAGGATAAATGCAAAGAGAACTGCAACAAATCATATGTGGGCAGTTTGCTACATTTTCACAAATTTAAGATGTGTTAACCTGTACGCAAATGAAGAGAAAGAATAACACCAGCTCACTAGGTGCCCTCTGTGATCCCTTCCACTCACTACCACCCAGAGATAACTACTATCCTGACTTTTTATACCATAAATTAGGATTGTTTTTGAATGTTACACTATATAAGGTCAAAGAGAAACTGTTAGTTATATCTGATACATTTTGCTCAACACTTTGTGAGCTGTGTTGTTTGTAGTTGTTTCTTCATTTTCATTGCGATATAGTAATACATGCCATGAGCATCTCACAGTGTCTTTATCAGTTCTATTCTTTATCCACATTTGGATTTCTTCCTGTTTGGAGTCACTGCAAAGAGTATTGCTATAAACATTCTAGAGTATGTATTTAGTGAATGTATATGCATTTTGGTGTATGTACCTAGAAAGGAATTGCTGGATCACTATAATTTTCCAAACTGGTTGTACCAACTTAGACTGAGCAATGCGTGGGCGTTCAGTTAATTTGCAGGCTTTCCAACACTTGCTATTTTCCTTCTTTCTCATTCTAGCTATTTTAAAGGGGGGGTAGTGGTATTGCATTGTGGTTTTAATTTTTATTTCCCTGCTTCTCTGTTTGAAGGAAATACATACAACCCTCACGTTTAATCAATCAATGCTCCACTTTAAAAACTCCTGAGAAAGAGAGGAAATCTATACATGTTTATCAAAATGGACAACAAATTACTGTTGACCTAAAATAGAGTTAACATTACACAGTATTTCTGAAGACTATTAAAAAGTATTTTGTTTCTTCTAATTTTTTGGTCATGAACTAAACCAAAATTGAAAGGTCATCAGAGTTGTAGATTTCAGAAAGAATCCTTTTGAATTGACTGGCAGGCATTGAAAGACTTTTGGAGATACATAGTATCATGTAATGATCTTTAGATATTTTATCCAGCAATATCTGACCTCAAAGTTTTTCTTTACAAATTTTACTGTAGTTGAATCAGCATTAAGGATCAAGTTCCTAGTCTTTCAAAGTTTGAAAGCTGGAATTCTTTCTTGAGTTCACATTTTATCATGACTAGAAATCTAATCTTGAAAGACCCACTGAACTTTAAAAGACATTATCTGACTCTTCTGAGTTTTCCATCCCATGATCTCTTGCCATACTGATGTTTTGCAGGGGATTAATAAAAAGGCCTCTAAGTTTTGGCTTGAACTCTGACAAAAAAAAAATCCTAAAATTATAGTTTTTATAATTTTTGTTATTCTATGACTTTTTTTTTCATTCTGAGAGCATTGAAATATTTACAAATAGATAATTTGTTTTTAATCATTCATATTAAGCACAGTGTTAGCTACATAGTACATACATAGTACATATTTGTGAATTGGTGCTTGGCTATCAAGTTCATCGTTTATCAGGATTAGCAAATGTCTTAGAAGGCTCACTTAGACTTTAAAAGTCATGAATCAACTCCTCCCCTTAGTGAATTACTTATTTCTGAATCCCTCATGAAACAAGTACTCTCATTTGAAAGAACATGGATTAGTATTCCACAAACGTTAGTTAAATGAAAGAATAAATTAACACGTGAAGGGAGCACAGTATTCTGGATTTTGAATTGCTTATCTTCAGACTGGTATTATTGAACTTCAAAAGACAGATGCAAATGCATGTGGTTTGAAGTAACTGGGTAAATTTTTTCTTGGAGTTATTTGAATTGGGCTATGAATAAAAGGAAGTATTTGAAACTGAAAGAATTTAGACCATATTCCTATACCTATAAAATGCACGATGGAAGACTTCTCAGATGAAGCAGGAGAAAGAGAGGAAAGCAACTGATACCTACTTTGCTTCCTGCCTGACCACACAGGAATCTTCTGTCCTTGTTTCTGCCATTATTCTTGCTCCTTTCTTAACTACATTGAAGTCAGATTAATACTAACTTAAAATAACTCTCTTTCTTGAATACCTATTGAATGACTAAAATAGAGAGAGAATTCTGACAAAGTTCTACAATGGCAAACAGTAACTAATTTTGGAATCTTCAATAAGCTCTAAGGAGAGTCAAATTCTAATTTACTGGCTTTGCTGATCCATTGGGAGAATTAAAGTTATTTTTTTTAAAAAAGCTCAATTTATAAAACATTACCAAAGCAAGTGGCTTGTCATATTGAAAATACCAAAAACATATGTAAATGTGAAAACACATACTGATATACCTTCCAATACAATTAATTGCATTTATGCCATTATATATCTGATTTGATTAAGAGAATATAAGAATTTTTAAAGAAGAATAAAAGCTACATTATTTGGAGATTCCTTAAGTCTCTAACTTATTCCAAAGTGGGTCCAATTGTCTAGTCATAATTGTTGAAGGAGTAAGAAAGTCTTGAGTACTTTATTTATTTTCATGTTTTGTATATGAAATATTTTTTGTACTAAAACCGTTGTAGTTTAGGCCAAACTCTTCTTCTTTCTCTTTTCCTTTTTCTTCTACAATGAAGTAAGAATAACAGACCTCATCACTATTTCTAAGGGTTAATTCACATAAATTCAAGATATAAACAAGAATTCCCCCTTTTTGTGTAAGAGGCAAAGGTGTTTGCGGGATGAATTTTGGGAAAAGTAATACAGCAATAACAAGGAAACAGTTCTTTCAAACTTGTAAATTTTGTCCTGTGTATTTGTTAAAGTTACAGAAACCATGTCTTATTTTTCCTCAATGCAAAAGTTTCAGAAATATTCTTGTCATTTAGTAAAGGATCATCTCATGCTCCTTTCCCCTTTTTCCATTCATAAACCATGTAACAAGTAGGCTAGACAGTATCATCCATACATCTTTCCTGCCTTAAGAAGAAAATAAATGATTGAAAATAAAACGAATAGTATTAGGAGATTTTTTCTCTTGGCATACATGTTAGTAAAGGCTGTGAGAGGACAGGAATTCTTTTGGTCATCTCCTTGATAGTAAAAGGGTCCACAATGAATAAAACATTTGATTCCTTCAACCGAGATCTAGCTGTAGACTGCGGTGCACCGTCTGCTGTGTGAAAACAAACCATCCTGTCACTCGTGACTTCTTTTTTTTTAAATTTTTTATTGTTATGTTAATCACCATATATTACATCATTTGGTTTGATGTAGTGTTCCATGATTCATTGTTTGTTCATAACACCCAGTGCTCCATGCAGAATGTGCCCTCTTTAATACCCATCACCAGGCTAACCCATCCCCCTACCCTCCTCCCCTCTAGAACCGTCAGTTTGTTTTTCAGAGTCCATCGTCTCTCCTGGTTCCTCTCCCCCTCTGACTTACTCCCCTTCATTCTTCCTCTCCTGCTATCTTCTTCTTTTTCTTTTTTCTTAAAATATGCTGCATTATTTGTTTAGGAAGTACAGATCTGTGATTCAACAGTCTTGCACAATTCACAGCGCTCACCATAGCACATACCCTCCCCAATGTCTATCACCCAGCCACCCCATCCCCTCCTTCGCACCCCCGACCACTCCAGCAACCCTCAGTTTGTTTCCTGAGATTAAGAATTCCTCATATCAGTGAGGTCATATGATACATGTCTTTCTCTGATTGACTTATTTCACTCAGCATAACACCCTCCAGTTCCATCCACGTCGTTGCAAATGGCAAGATCTCATTCCTTTTGATGGCTGCATAATATTCCATTGTGTATATATACCACTGCTTCTTTATCCATTCATCTGTCGATGGACATCTTGGCTCTTTCCACAGTTTGGCTGTTGTGGACATTGCTGCTATAAATATTGGGGTGCACGTACCCCTTCGGGTCCCTACATTTGTATCTTTGGGGTAAATACCCAGTAGTGCAATTGCTGGATCGAATGGTAGCTCTAATTTCAACTGTTTGAGGAACCTCCATACTGTTTTCCAGAGTGGTTGCACCAGCTTGCATTCCCACCAACAGTGTAGGAGGGTTCCCCTTTCTCCACATCCCCGCCAACATCTGTCATTCCCTGACTTGTTAATTTTAGCCATTCTGACGGGTGTGAGGTGGTATCTCATGGAGGTTTTGATTTGGATTTCCCTGATGCCAAGCGATGTTGAGCACTTTTTCATGTGCCTGTTGGCCGTTTGGATGTCTTCTTTGGAAAAATGTCTGTACATGTCTTCTGCCCATTTCTTGATTGGATTATTTGTTCTTTGGGTGTTGAGTTTCATAAGTTCTTTATTGATTTTGGATACTAGCCCTTTATCTGATCTGTCATTTGCAAATATTTTCTCCCATTCTGTTGGTTGTCTTTTGGTTTTGTGGACTGTTTCTTTTGCTGTGCAAAAGCTTTTTATCTTGATGAAATCCCAATAGTTCATTTTTGCCCTGGCTTCCCGTGCCTTTGGGATGTTTCTAGGAAGAAGTTGCTGTGACTGAGGTCGAAGAGGTTGCTACCTGTGTTCTCCTTTAGGATTTGGATGGACTCCTGTCTCACGTTTAGGTCTTTCAACCATTTGGAGTCTATTTTTGTGTGTGGTGTAAGGAAATGGTCCAGTTTCATTCTTCTGCATGTGGCTGTCCAATTTTCCCAACACCATTTGTTGAAGAGACTGTCTTTTTTCCATTGGACATTCTTTCCTGCTTTGTCGAAGATAAGTTGACCATAGAGTTGAGGGTCCATTTCTGGGCTCTCGATTCTGTTCCATTGATCTATGTGTCTGTTTTTGTGCCAGTACCATACTGTCTTGTTGATGACAGCTTTGTAATAGAGCTGGAAGTCCGGAATTGTGATGCCGCCAGCTTTGCTTTTCTTTTTCAACATTCCTCTGGCTATTCGGGGTCTCTTCTGGTTCCATACAAATTTTAGGATTATTTGTTCCATTTCTTTGAAAAAAGTGGATGGTATTTTGATGGGGATTGCATTGAATGTGTAGATTGCTCTAGGTAGCATTGACATCTTCACAATGTTGGTTCTCCCAATCCATGAGCATGGAACATTTTTCCATTTCTTTGTGTCTTCTTCAATTTCTTTCCTGAGTATTTTATAGTTTTCTGAGTACAGATCCTTTTCCTCTTTGGTTAAATTTATTCCTAGGTTTCTTATGGTTTTGGGTGCAATTGTGAATGGGATCGACTCCTTGATTTGTCTCTCTTCTGTCTTGTTGTTGGTGTATAGGAATGCCACTTATTTCTGTGCATTGATTTTATAGCCTGCTACTTGACTGAATTCCTGTATGAGTTCTAGCAGTTTTGGGGCGGAGTCTTTTTGGTTTTCCACATACAGTATCATATCATCTGCAAAGAGTGAGAGTTTGACTTCCTCTTTGCTGATTTGGATGCCTTTGATTTCTTTTTGTTGTCTGATTGCTGTGGCTAGGACTTCTAATACTATGTTGAATAGCAGTGGTGAGAGTGGACATCCCTGCCGCGTTTCTGACCTTAGGGGAAAAGCTCTCAGCCTTTCCCCATTGAGAATGATATTGCTGTAGGTTTTTCGTAGATGGCTTTTATGATCTTGAGGTATGTACCCTCTATCCCTATACTCTGAAGAGTTTTGATCAAGAAAGGATGCTGTACTTTGTCAAATGCTTTTTCTGCATCTATTGAGAGGATCATATGATTCTTGTTCTTTCTTTTGTTAATGTATTGTATCACGTTGATTGATTTGCGGATGTTGAACCAGCCTTTCACCCAGGGATAAATCCCACTTGGTCGTGGTGAATAATCCTTTTAATGTACTGTGGATCCTATTGGCTAGTATTTTGGTGAGAATTTTTGCATCCATTTTTATCAAGGATATTGGTCTGTAATTCTCCTTTTTGATGGGGTCTTTGTCTGGTTTTGGGATCAAGGTAATGGTGGTCTCATAAAATGAATTTGGAAGTTTTCCTTCCATTTCTATTTTTTGGAACAGTATCAGGAGAATAGGTATTAATTCTTCTTTAAATGTCTGATAGAATTCCCCCAGGAAGCCATCGGGCCCTGGGCTTTTGTTTGTTGGGAGATTTTTGATGACTGCTTCAATTTCCTTAGTGGTTATAGGTCTGTTCAGGTTTTCTATTTCTTCCTGGTTCAGTTTTGGTAGTTGATACATCTCTAGGAATGCACCCATTTCTTCCAGGTTATCTAATTTGCTGGCATAGAGTTGCTCATAATATGTTCTTATAATTGTTTGTACTTCTTTGGTGTTGGTTGTGATCTCTCCTCTTTCATTCATGATTTTGTTGATTTGGGTCATTTCTCTTTCCTTTTTGATCAGTCTGGCCAGGCCTTTATCAATCTTGTTAATTCTTTCAAAGAACCAGCTCCTAGTTTCGTTGATCTGTTCTACTGTTCTTTTGGTTTCTAGTTCATTGATTTCTGCTCTGATCTTTATGATTTCTCTTCTCCTGCTGGGTTTAGGCTTTCTTTGCTGTTCTTTCTCCAGCTCCTTTCGGTGTAGGGTTAGGTTGTGTATTTGAGACCTTTCTTGTTTCTTGAGAAAGGCTTGTATTGCTATATACTTTCCTCTCAGGACTGCCTTTCCTGTATCCCAAAGATTTTGGACAGTTGTGTTTTCATTTTCATTGGTGTCCATGAATTTCTTAAATTCTTCTTTAATTTCCTGGTTGACCCATTCATTCTTTAGTAGGATGCTCTTTAGCCTCCATGTATTTGAGTTCTTTCCGACTTTCCTCTTGTGATTGAGTTCTAGTTTCAAAGCATTGTGGTCTGAAAATATGCAGGGAATGATCCCAATCTCTTGGTACCAGTTGAGACCTGATTTGTGACCTAGGATGTAATCGATTCTGGAGAATGTTCCATGGGCACTAGAGAAGAATGTGTATTCCGTTGCTTTGGGATGGAATGTTCTGAATATGTCTGTGAAGTCCATTTGGTCCAGTGTGTCATTTAAAGTCTTTATTTCCTTGTTGATCTTTTGCTTAGATGATCTGTCCATTTCAGTCAGGGGGGGTGTTAAAGTCCCCCACTATTATTGTATTGTTGTCAATGTGTTTCTTTGCTTTTGTTATTAATTGCCTTATATAATTGGCTGCTCCCATTGTTCGGGGCATAGATATTTACAATTGTTAGATCTTCTTGTTGGATAGACCCTTTCAGTAGGATATAGTGTCCTTCCTCATCTCTTATTACAGTCTTTGTTTTAAAATCTAGTTTGTCTGATATAAGGATTGCCACCCCAGCTTTCTTTTGGTGTCCATTAGCATGGTAAATGGTTTTTCACCCCCTCACTTTCAATCTGGGGGTGTCTTTGGTTCTAAAATGAGTCTCTTGCACACAGCATATTGATGGGTCTTGTTTTTTAATCCAATCTGATAGCCTGTGTCTTTTGATTGGGGCATTGAGCCCATTTACATTCAGGGTAACTATTGAAACGTATGCATTTAGTGCCATTGTATTGCCTGTACGGTGACTGTTACTGTATGTTGTCTGTGTTCCTTTCTGATCTTTGCTGCTTTTAGGCTCTCTCTTTGCTTAGAGGACCCCTTTCAATATTTCTTGGAGGGCTGGTTTCGTGTTTGCAAATTCCTTTAGTTTTTGTTTGTTCTGGAAGCTTTTTATCTCTCCTTCTATTTTCAATGACAGCCTAGCTGGATATACTATTCTTGGCTGCATATTTTTCTCGTTTAGTGCTCTGAAGATATCTTGCCAGTCCTTTCTGGCCTGCCAGGTCTGTGTGGATAGGTTTGTTGCCAATCTAATATTTTTACCATTGTAGGTTACATATCTCTTCTCCCGAGCTGCTTTCAGGATTTTCTCTTTGTCTCTGAGACTCGTAAGTTTTACTATTAGATGTCGGGGTGTTGACCTATTATTATTGATTTTGAGAGGGGTTCTCTGTGCCTCCTGGATTTTGATGCCTGTTTCCTTCCTCACATTAGGGAAGTTCTCCGCTATTATTTGCTCCAATATACCTTCTGCCCCTCTCTCTCTCTCTCTTCTTCTGGGATCCCAATTATTCTAATGTTGTTTCGTCTTATCGTATCACTTATCTCTCGAATTCTGCCCTCGTGATCCTGTAGTTGTTTCTCCCTCTTTTTCTCAGCCTCTTTATTTTCCATCATTTGGTCTTCTATATCACTGATTCTCTCTTCTGCCTCATTTATCCTAGCAGTTAGTGCCCCCATTTTTGATTGCACCTCATCAATAGCCTTTTTGATTTTGACTTGGTTAGGTTTTAGTTCTTTTATTTCTCCAGAAAGGGTTTCTTTAATAACTTCCACGCTTTTTTCAAGCCCAGCTAGTATCTTTAAAGTCATGATTCTGAACTCTAGGTCCGACATCGTACTAATGTCCGTATTGAGTAGGTCCCTGGCTGACGGTACTACCTCTTGTTCTTTTTGCTGAGGTGATTTTTTTCGTCTTGTCATTTTGTCCAGAGGAGAATAGATGAATGAGAGAACAAAAGGCTAACAGGTTTACAACGTCCCCAGCAAATATACTGTATACAAATCAGAAAAGACCTGAAACCAGGGGAAAAGAAAGGGAAAGAAAGAAAAAAAGAAAGAGAAAAAAAAAAAGAAAAAAAAAGATAAAAACAAAAACAGAACAATACAAAAAAAGCAGAATGTGATCAAATATGATCAGGCTAGTGCATAGATCAGTGCCACACACTAGATTTTGGGCGTATTTTGGTCTGTTAGAAAAAAGTTCCTCCTAAAATTTTAAAAGAAGAAAGACATATATGTACAAAATAAGGGTTGATACAATGAAGGGATAGAAGATGACTGTAAAGATGAAAATTATAAAAGATTTTATAAAAGGACTTGATAAGATTAGAAGTTGTTTGAGAAAAGAAAGAAGATTAAAAAAAAAAACAAAAGAAAAAAGGGAGATAATGTGATCAGGCAGGAGACTAGAACAGAGCCATACATTAGTGATTTAGGGTATATTTTGATCTGTTAGAAGAAACTGTATCTCAAAATTTTAAAGAGAGAACAACTTATATATATATGCCAAAAATAAGGGTAACTACTATGAAGGGATAAAATATGACTCTTCCAGAAAGTGGTCGCTTCTCTGTTCAGATAGTTTTGCTACTCTCCTCTTTGATCTCCTGTTGAGTTCGTAGGTGTTCAGAATGGTTTGATCCCTATTCAGCTGTATTCCTGAGACCAGACGAAATCTAGGTCTGCTACTCCTCCGCCATCTTGCTCCGCCCCCCCACTTAGAGCCATCACTTGTGTCTTCTTTCTCTAGGTTGCAAGAAAAAGAAAATTATCCCCCTTACTTTTGTATGATGTGATTTTTATTTCTCTCAATACGTAAAACCAGAATAGAAATATTTCACAATAAATACAGGAGAGCAGTTGTTCTTTTTTTGTTTGTTTTTGAATAAGGTCAAAAGGAAAAGTGACGTAGAACAATGGAAGGGACATGATCAGATTCTGAGATGCACGGAGGCTGGGGTTTTTATTTCTCTGTAGCCATTTGTGGGGCCATCAGGAATGGTTACTATTGGTCTCAGTGTCGCGCACTCAGGAGTGGTTATTATGGTCTCTACCCTGTGTGGGGCCCTCAGAAGTAGTTATTATCGGTCTCTATGCGGTGTGGGGCCGTCGGGGTTGTCATTATCGGTCTCTACTCAGTGTGGGGCCGTCGGGGGTGCTTGATACAGGTACAGGTGGACTGTCCTGCCCACCAATAGTCAGACAGGCTTCGGACTCACTTCTTAGCATCTCATCTGTGCAGGAGTCACGTTTTTTCCGTCTGCTTTGGCTCCACTTTATAGAGGGATGAATCTTAACTATTTGTGTTTTCCTACTTAAGTTGTTTTGTAGAGAAGTTTGAGTCAATTTTGGGGCCAACTGCTCATGAAAACGTCAGATTCCACATGGGGCCTTCATCCTTGGAAGAACCGGTCACGACGCAGTCACACATTTTCGTATGGATGGTACTTTTCTGTGGGTTTTGGACAAGGTCCTGATGAGTAGAGTGCCCGGGAAAAGCAGAGCAGTTATCAGTCATGGACAGAACAAGTCCTCTCCCTCTGATGCACGGGTCTGAATGAGTGAAAGAATGAATGAATGAATGAGGGTTTTGAAAGGCAACTTTACCCTGAGAGATCATCCACACAATCAGGGGAACTTGACCCTTCCAGGCTAATTCAAGAAGTTTTTGTATTTGTTTTGTTTTGTTTTTTCTCGCACTTGTGGAAAGGTGATTCCCTGGACCTTGGCCTGCGGAGCCTGGATCACACTGCTCCAGGGCGCTGACCCCGTGTGCCCGCCCTCCATCGGTGCTCGCGGGGCGTGCCCTCCCGGGGGGGGGGGCTCCTCCAACCCCGTGTTCTGTGCTCGCGGGGCGCGCCCTCCCGAGGGGATCCTGTCGACCCCGTGTGGCTGTGCCTGCGGGGCGTGCCCTCGCGAGGGGTACCCCGCTAACCCCGTGTGCTGTGCTCGATGGGCGCGCCTCCGTGGGGATCCCGTCGACCCCGTGTGCGGTGCTCGCGGGGCGCGCCCTCCCGGGGGGTACCCCGTTTACCCCGTGTGGCTGTGCTCGCGGGGCGCGCCTCCCGGGGGGATCCCGTCGACCCCGTGTGGCTGTGCCTGCAGGGCGCGCCCTCGCGCGGGGTACCCCGCCAATCCCGTGTGGCTGTCCTCGCGGGGCGCGCCGCCCAGGGAGATCCTGCTCACCCCGCGCCCTCTCTCGGTCCGCGGGAGAAGCTTCCGGGCCCTCCGGCCACATCCCCAGTGACCCGGCCTCCCGCGCCGGCCGCGCTGGTCTCTGCCCTGGAGGCCCTGTGGAGGCCGCCGCGGGCACCGGGTGAACAGAGGCTGCGGTGCGCGCCGGGTCCGCTTGGCCAAGAGCGCCCTTCTCCGCCCACCTCGCAGAGGGCGCCGCCACGTCGGGCCTGGGGCCTGGGAGGATCCGTGTCCAAAGCGTCGAGGTGCCGCCTTCCTCCCCCAGCCTGGCTGGCAGCCGAGCCTCCGGGCGGGCAGCGGTGTCCTGCGTTCCCTGGAGGCATGGGCGCACATCCCCACCTGGGTCCCTCGGCCCCTCGGTCCCTCTTCCTGCACCTCGAGTCTGCATCATTGACAAAAATCAGCACATTTCAACACTATGTTCCCGAAAGGCACCTACACCCTTGAAAGGGGAGCGGGGTAAATGCAGGGATGAGGAGGAAGGAACCCTCCGGCCTGGGGACTCGCAGGCGCAGGCGCTGGCCCTGCACTTCTCTGCTGAGCTGCGCAGGAGACAACCTAAGGGTCGGAGGCCACGAGTGGGGGGGTGACAGGCGCTGGCCCCTGGCTCAGACATTAAGGACAAAACATTTAATGTTTCATGCATTATTAAAAAGTCAAATCAGCGCAGAAAATCATGATACACAAAATATCAAAATTGTGTGTAAAGAGTCCACCCAGGTTATGGATGTTTCCATTTGCCTCAGGCTCCAATATGACTTCCTGTTGTTACTGACCCAAGCAATGTGGCACATTGTAGGCAAAAAACAAAGGCAGCAGTTCTGTCCTTTGACTTATTTCCACTCTTTCCAGGAAACCTGTTTACTTAAATATTAAATATGGTGTATTTTGTTGAGGCTTTTTTGCGGGTCTTTCAAAGAGCTGCTGCTTGCCACCCACCCCCCACCCCCATCCCTGACACATACCACTCCTCTCTGATCTCTCTTTGGGAAGTAGAGTGTAGGGCTGGCCAGTGGGAGGACCCAGAGGGGTCCTGCAGGACTAGCCAAGGACTAGGGCAGGACAAAAATCAAGTGCCAGCCAAGAGGACGTGAGAGCAGAGTTTATTGCAGATGCAGACAGAGTGTCTGGGAGACTTGGACAGGAGAAGAGAGCCCCATCTTTGCTTGAGGTCTGGGGTCTTTACTGAGCACAGTGGTCTGGTGTCTGTGTCCTCTCAGGCATCCAGGAACTGGTCAAAACACGGATGCTCAGGTGACCTCTGTAAGTTAAGTTCAGGGTGTCTAGAGTCAGTGGTCCTGGAGAACTCACATGACTACCTCCCGCAGCCACTTGTGCTGGAGGACGCCAAAGAAATGGTTAACTCCTGATCCTTATGAGGAGGAGGTACATTGAGGCATGTGGAATGCAGAGGCACAGGTCCTAGCAGAATATATAGCATATAGGCAGCAAGAAGGCCGTCCTTCATGGTTTCCTTCAAGTTCCCTGTCTCGGTAAGGTGGTGTGTATCTACCTGATGTGGCAAAAAAAAATGCTCGTGGTTGCCCATTTGTACACCGGGGCACAATGATTCCAGCCTCTTGACGGCAATTGCCTCCTCAAGTTTTGTTAGGTTTCTTAGATTAATCTGTTGCTGCATAAATTAGCACTAAAACTTAACTGCTGGAAACAACAAACCTTTATTATGTCAACGTTTCTGTGTGTCAAGATCCCAGGCGCCACTCGGGTGAGTGCCTCTGGCTCTGGGTCTTTCACAAGGTTGCCATCAAGGTGGGTCCAGATCTGCTTTCTCTCAAGTCCACCACTTCGGGGAGGAGCTCCTTCTAGGTCGGCTTACAGGACCCACGATAGGCATTGGATTTTCCCTAACTCTTGGCCCCAGAGGTCTGTGTCTTGCCAGAGCCTTTCCATAGTGTACCTCCCAACATGGCAGCTGGCTTTCCTCAGAGGAACCCCAAGAAGCAAGCCACGGACAACTATTTATTGTTTCATATAGGAGTGAAATTCTGGTCCTTTCTGCTGTATTATGCTAAATAGAAGGAAATCGGTAAGCCCAAGCCACACTCAGGAGACAAGATGCCACAGGCGTGTGAGTTCAGGGAGACAGGGATCACTGCGGTCAGTGGAGAGATGGCTTACGTACTCACCCAGCTCAGGACCAAGGATAGAAAAATAGTAATAAGAAATTCTAGGGGTGCCTGGGTGGCTCAGTCGGTTAAGCGTCTGCCTTGGGCTCAGGTCATGATCTCAGGGTCCTGGGATCGAGCCCTGTATCGGGCTCCCTGCTCAGTGGGGAGTCTGCTTCTCCTTCTCCCTTTGCCCCTCCCCCCTGCTCATGTTCTCTATTTCTGTCTCAAATAAAATCTTCAAAAAAAAGAAATTCTAGACTAGATTTGTAAAATAAACCACAATTAAGAAACATTTTTCAAAAAAAAAAGAAACATATTTTCCTTCAATTTTGTCTAGACTTTTGTAAAACTTTGGTATCTAGAAATATAAATTACTAGAAGAAAAAAAGATATTCAAAATACAAGCCTGTTTTAAATATAGATTAAACAGATATTAAGTGTATTTTAATAAATATAAACAAAACAATTATTATTAGGAAAAAAGAAAATAATTCCAAATCTATGCATACTATTCATTAAAAGTGTACCAATGATTAATATAGAGAATTACTATTAAACTCATAACCCATTTTCTCATTTTGCAGTTGTAACTTAACAAAAAGTTATAGGTGAAATAGGGATGCTCCGTATTAAAAACTATATATATATATATATAATATATAAATTGAACGTATATATATTTTAAATGAACATTGAGTATGTCAATATATAAATTTTTAATGCACTCTTCTTCCTTGTCAACTTATTTGGTCTATATACTAGACTGATAATAATGTTATTGCAGGGGATGAGGCATATCTGAATTTTATAGGATTTGTTTTATTAATACTCTCAGTAGAGAAAACAGTTTCTCAGAAGTACCTCAACAGGAATGTTAACGAAGATATTAAAGCCAACCTTGGCAACCTTAAGATACCAATTTTAAAATTTTATTCAAAATGAACCAAATAATGCTGTATTTTCAGATTTCATCTTTAGTCTCTTCTCAGTAAGCAGTTCTAATAACTACACTGATACATCATTGTCATCCAAAGTCCGGAGTCTACATTGCTGTTCACTCTTGATGTTGTACATTCTATGGGTTTAGACAGGAACCATGCAGAAGAGCTTCATGCCCTGAGAAAAACAAACAACGAAACACCTGCTCTCTCTCTCTACCCAGCTCCTGCAACCAACGACCTTTTTACTGTCTTCATAGTTTTGCCTATTCCAAAACGTCATATAGTTGGAATATATATATATATGTTGCCTTTTCAGATTGGCTTCTTTTCCTTAGTAATATGCGTTTAAGTTTCCTCTGTGTGTATTCATCACTTGATAGCTCATTTCCTTTTAGAGCTGAGTTATACTCCCCTGTCTGGATGGACCACATCCACTTTCCTCCTGAAGGCTATCTTGGTTGTCTCCAAGTGTGGCAACTATGAATCAAGTTTCTATAAACATTCATATGCAGGATTTTGTGTGAACATAAGTTGTCAGCTCCTTTGGGCAAATCCCACGGAGTCCAAGAGCATGCGTAACTCTCGAAGAAACCTCCTGCTTTCTCCCAAACCAGCTCTGCTGCTTTCCTTTCTCGTCATTGAGAGCTCCTGCAGCATTGGGGTACTCTAATGGGCGTGTATTCACCTTCTTTTACTAACTGGATCTTCTTCACAAAGGACAATGTTCCTACCAGAATTTTGGGAAGATAGAAAAAATGCTGCAAGATTTTAGAGCTGGGGACAGCTTAACTCTTACGCAAGCTTGTTACTGTTTGTGACGGTTCACTTCAGCTAACCACTACAAAATTAAGTGACAACATTTTAGCAGATAATTTTTTGTTAAAGAATAGCTCTCAGGCACAGCAATGTAAGAGTTCAGTAATAACTTTGACATCCTCAGTTCCACAAAAAATACAATGGGAAGGATCTGCTAGACAAAACTATGAACACTCCATACTTACCACAGAAAATGGTATTTTTTAAAAAGTCAGACTTCGTTGAAAGTTAAAAATAGGGAGCGAGACAATGTGTGGAAAAGCATGTCGCAGGAAATGCAAATGCAAATGCACTTTTCTGCAATGGAAAGCATGTTCTAGGACCATCCCACTGGGCACTAACAGAACTCAGAAACAGATGCACAGGTGACAGATTTTGCTGGTGTGCTCCTTAGCAACACAGAAGATCAGGGTATGTTGATGTCACAGGCATTCATTTGTTATACTAGGAAACTTTTAGACAGCTGATTTGTTTGCTGTTTCTGTCTTTAATAATGTCAAAGAGCCAGAATGAATATATCTACCTTGAAATGCTATGTAAAAGCCTTATTTTTGATTCTATATTATACTTTTTTTAACACTTTCCAAAAAAGGTTGAATTTTTATAACTTTATTCAGTTAAATAATTAGTAGTTTATTAGAAAACTATGAAGATTGAAGGAATTTAGGAATTAAGCATGGGAAATTGTGCCACATGGATTAACCATCTGTCTAGCTTAAGCAAAATAAAACCATTATTCAATATTTAAAGATTAAGTTAGCTTTCTTCAGCTGGTTTATCAATAAATATCTTGAACATAAGTCATAACCAAACTAGTGAGTTATCAATATCCTGAAACCATAAGTGATCTTTTAAAATTGCCTTTGACCATATATGAAGCTAATAAAAATCTATTTTAGAAATAAGTTATGTTTAGGTTCATAATTTAGTATAAAGTTTAGACCTGCATATGTACCAGAAATACTATTTGGTGAAATGATTTAGAATTGTTGCATTCAAAAGCAAAATTTTCCTTTTATTTTAAGAAATATGTACATATGTAATTGAACTGAAGAAGAGGTGGAAGGTGGAGGAAGAGGTGCGGGAGGAGGGAGGAGAGGGAAGGGAGAGAGCCAGAAAAGAGGAAGAGAAAGAGAAATGAGAATGATGATAACGAAATGCTGGGCTTATGAGTTATTATTGCCAAGGGAAGGTATTTTACAAGAAAATAGTTCATTTGAAGGAAACATGAAACATATATTTACTGCTTTGTAAAAGGTATTAACCTCGTAATTTATGTTTTTATAGCTTCTACAACATGGAGCGCAAATTCTGTTCTTATGTCTCTGTTAGTAACTTTTTAAAGATTTTATTTATTTGAGAGAGAGAGCCATGAGCAAGGGGAGGGGCAAGGGGGAGGGAGAGAGACCAGCAGACTCTGCTGAGTGCGGAGCCTGAGCTGGGGAGGTGGGGGCTCAATCCCAGGACCCTGAGATCCCGCCCTGAGCTGAAATCCAGAGTCAGATTTTAACAGACTGAGCCCCCCAGGTGCCCCAGTAACTTTTTAAAATGTTTTATTTTATTTCTATATGTCTCCATTTGACTGTCCATATTATAGAAATGTATTGCTGAATAGTGTTTTTCAGAATTTGAAAAAGCAATAAAGAATAATTTGAATGTTGTGAATGTTGTAAAAACACCATTCCTTTATGGTAATTAATGGTTATATAGGGTTTAGAGCATTTCTAAAATAAACCTTCTATCTTATTGTTATTCAGAAGAATTCCATATCAGAGATACCAAAGAAATTTATTATAATTTAATTTTTTGTGGATTGCCATTTTTCCTGGATATATTCTTTGGTTGAAAATACTAGGTTCTCAATTATTCTGTGACTTTTCTACTACTATTTATTTTAAGGACTAGAAATTAATTATTGAAGATATTTAAAACACTAAAATCAAATTTGCAAGTAAGTACATTGTCATGGGGATAGCATGAAATAAATTTCAGGAAATAAATTTTATCTAATGTAAATTAAGTTAAAGAATCAAATACTTTTATCCCTAGAAACAAAAAGACAGATTAAGTTTCCATATATATAAGTATATATATAAAGTGATTATATATTGCTATATTTAGATATAAGTTTGCTTTAGTTCTAATTATAACTAACAATTAGAAATAATTTAAAAATATTTGGAGGTGTTTCTGGAATTAAGATGTATTTACATTTGGTCCAATAAAAGCTTTAAAATAATGGCTTCATTTGAGGTGTCAACTGTATAAAACCTAATTGGTCAGTTTAACTTGATTTTGGGGTTCTAAGGTATGGTTTTTATATTAATGCCTGGATTCCCCCCACCAATATGTTGGAAGCAGTTGAAATTCTCCAGCTCTTTATTTTACAAATCACTTCTCATCAGATTTTTAAAAGTGAAGAAAAAGTTTTACCGCACATTTTCCACCATTGTATTATATGCATTTTGACTTAGTTTCATTGATATTGAATAGATGGTGACAATTTATTGAATTGTTCCCATCTTTGCTGCGCATATAACATCCGCTCCATCTCTCCGTTTCTGAGAGTTCTTCAGATTTCTGGAAACTGTGAATTCAGTGTTTGTCATCACAATGCTCCTACCTAATGTTTTCCTCGCATTCCAAACATACTTATCCTCTTACATTACTTTCCATGGATAATTTTTTCAGCATTAGATTTCTTCATGTATTTTGGAGTGTGGGAGGAAGCACATTCTCATCTCGATGGGGAGGCTTTTGTGTTAGTTACTCTCTCTCGGTAGTAGTTATGGCGTTGGAAAGGAAAGGGTAAATATCAACAGATCATACTGTTGGTGGTCATTTCAGCTGGACTGAAGAGTGCATCCAGTGGGACAGTGGGTGAGTGTTCAGGATGAGTAACCTGGCTTCGATGGAGTGTGAGTTATGTAGGGAAGGTGTGGACGAGAAGAGAGATTTGCATACTGGACCCGTGATCCAGAGAATCTTCAGCTCAGGACTAAGCAGCAAGTGTTTTATTGCGCATGACCGGGACTCAGCCAAATCTAGCCCGCTGCCTGTTTTCCTGTGGCCTATGAGCTGATACGCTTTTACTTTTTTAAATAGTCGAAAAATTAAAAAAAAAACAAAACAAACGAATATATTGGGACATGAAACTGATATTAAATTGAAAGTGCAGTGTCCATCCATAAAGGTTTATGGGAGCAGCGCTGGGCCCCGTTCTTTCTGTGTTGTATCTGTGTTTGCTGGAGACCTTGGCTGGCCCTTAAAGACTAGAACCTTGACTGTGTGCACCTTTGCAGAAAGAGTTAGTGCCGCTGTCGAGACCATGTAACCGTTAACTGCCTTCGCCTTGGTTTGAGCTCTGTGTTTCACTGTGCTCTGGACCAAATCCTCTCGGCCTGTGACTTTCCTTTCTCAATAATGGAATGGGGGCATCATTTCCTGAATTTCATTCTTAAATTGTCATGTAAACTGTTTGTCCTTGCTTGTTACATGGAAGACCCCAAATGCCAAAATCCCAAGGCTAAGAATTTATGTCATTACATTCTCAGAAAATTGCCTCCGGTGGATCCTCAGAGATACGTTTAGCACATGCCTGATGCATCTAGCTGCCACAATTTCATTTCTATCCTTATTTAGCAGTATCTTTGTGTTTAGAAGGATCGGCATTTCCCTAATTTGGCGTGTTATCAAGAAGCTGGTTTGATTTTTAGAGTTTCATAGCTTTCCAGAAAGAAAAACAGCAAACTCATCATTTTCTTGCTGTGCTTGCATAGCACTAGCATGCCTTATATTTATTTATTCCCGTGTTTGGTGAAGACCCCTTATTACCCTCAAATCCCTGTTCTTCCTTCTTCCACAGCACAGTAACCCCCCGGTCGTAGCCGGGCAGAGCGAAGACCCCATGCCTCAGTGTCTTTGGCAGCTAGATGTGGCCCTGGGGATACGGACCCCGTGACGGCCAATGGGACCACCTGGAAGTTGTGTGTATCACTTCCAGGGCCTGTCCTTAGAGGGAAGCGGCTGCTTCCACAAGCGCTGCTTCCGGACGTCTGTGGGGGTGACGTAGGGCTACAGCCCCAGAGCCGCCCACACCCGATTACACAGTCCGCCTCGGAACACCCAGGCACATGAGCTGTCTTGCTCCTCAGGGACTGCCTGCCTGCCCCTAAGATTTGACTGTGAGAAAGAAAGCTCTTATGTTGTTTGAGGTGCTCTTATTTTGATTTATTCTATTGCAACTTTCTCCCCCCCACCCCCCCACCCCCCCACCCCCCGCGGCAGAGGTCCTTGCTGCGTTCCTCCCTGGCGGTGAGCCTCCCATCCAGCCTGCAGATTCTTCTCTCCATTGCTACTTTCTACCATAATCCTAACTAATGCATCCTATGGTTGTTTTTTTCTTAAATTCATCAGCTTACATTTCCTATTCTTCAGAAAATGGTACCCTAATTATACTATTTTTAATTTAATTGTTTTCTATAAGGCAGACTCTAGTCTCTAAGTTCTAGGACAAGCACAGGACTCTGGCCTGATCAGTCAGAACGTTCCATCCCTTGGGCTAGAATGAGTTTCACGGATGGTTACACAATCTAAGTAAGAATGATTCAGATTCCCAGGTTTTTTGCAGAACCTTTTGGGAAAGAAAGGCTCTCTTTCCTTTATAACTGCTCAGCTTTGAGAATGTGAATCTGGATCTAACCCACTCGCAGAGCGAAGGGGAGTCACAATGATAATGAAGTTGACAGAGAAGAAACCCAGCGAGAACAGGGATAGCATAGAGAGAGACAAGTTGTACTATCGCAAAAGCCTCTGGCTCTGGATACACTCAGGTCAGAAACTAAATACTCCTTCACTTTAAGTCCTTGAAGACTTGTGTCTTTTCCTGTTCAACCATTTTCCGCACTTCTAAGCTAGTGGGATTTGCCATTTGCAAATGAAAAATTCTCAAGTAATACTTTCCTTATTTATTAGACAGCCACAGAAGGTATAACACATATTATTTTATTTTAATTTCTACAAGAACCCCATGACTTTGAGTGTGTCAGTCTTAATTAAGTTTTGTACTCCCTACAGCATCCCTCACAGTATTCTGATGAGAGCAGCCGATTAACAAGTGTTTATAGAATTAAACTGAGATAAAATACCAGAAATGACTATTATCTGACATCTCAGTAATTTAACTCAAACAAGACAAAACTTATACAATAAAATGCCTGTTGTCTTCAAAATCTTTCAGTGAATCAGGCTTCCATTGCTCAGTACCTTTTGAGAGCTGCTGGTTTGAAATCGTCTTTAGAGTCAGCACCATTTTTGTATCATACTTTTAACTGATAAATTTTGTTCTATGAAACATGTTGTAATTTCTGGAAACAGCTGAAATGCATTTGGAATTAGGTCTGTTACTGAATGAGGGAGGCTGAAGGATGTGGGTGGTAGTTGTGGAAGTGAGAGAACAGCTTTTTCCTGTTGGGAGTACCAGCCATACACTAGGTCTTCTGTGAAACACCACGTAGTCAGTTCCGCAAAACAGCGCTGGGGTGAGTGGAGTGCATGCTTTGGCCCAATGGCGCTAAGTACCGGACATGGGTTTCCTTATTTAATTCTTGAACTTGCATGAAATATATTACTATTCCAATTTATAGCTGAGAAATTAATAAATTGCTTGAGGCATGTCAAATCTGTGAGGGATATCCATTAAGGGTCAACTCAAATGGCCCAGCATAAATCAAGGTTTCTTAGAGAAGACTTCCAAACAGATTCTGCAGAATGCACCCATTCATTGAACCCTCTGCTAAATTCAGCTCACTGCTGCACACACCCTCACTTCCTGTTAAAAAACAGTATTATTTCTGCCTGTGGATACCCAGTGCTCCCAGGGCTCTTACTGTCCGATGAAGATAGGGATTTAGGCATAGCTGGATGGACCATGGAAATTTCTCCCTGAGGAGTTTCTCAACCTGGTGCAACTTGGCACAGTGATTGAGATTACGGAAGGAAAACATCTGGCTAATCCTGCGGCGATAAAAACTTTCTGTTTAGAAGAAACAACCTTTCTGGGAAAATGGGAGTAGTCAAATCCCAGATGTCAATAAGGGAGGGAATCTCTCTGCTGGCAGCGGTCTGGGCTGGCGACTGTACCACCGGTCAGCTTATCCAGCTCCGACTGCTGAGCTAACGCGTGCTCCACGTGCAGTGGGAGAGAGGGAGAGAGGGGCACCGGCGTCATTCAGTTCATCAGTGATTTGGCTTTGTCTCAGTAAGTAGACGGCACTGAGATGACTACACTGTTTGAATAATTTGTCTTTGTTTTCACAGTCTTAATTATTCTAATTTTACTTGACTATGTATAGAACATTCTTAGGTGTGTCCACAAATGGTAACAGATGCAGCTTTCCTGTGAAAATGGCCTGCACAAGAGCGAGTGCCAGAGTGTATACCGTCCAGGACTCTCAATTTCTTGTGTCTTTCAAAGAAAGTCTCCCGTGAATTTCAGCTGAGACAATGAGCAAGTATCTCGCGGTTATTGTGTGCATCGATGGTGATAATCAGTAGCCAGATCATCCCAGGGTAACAAAAAGACACAGGGTTCTCTGAGAGAATTCTATTTTCTTTATTTACTTTTCTGAAACTAATCCAGAGACTGGAATAGAGGCAATAAGTCAGGAGGCTTGATGGATACACACGCTGTTGTCTGCAAACAGAGGTGGATGCTGTTCTTTAAAAGGGCGTCTAGCACGTTCGGCAGGAGGCTTTCATTTCACCTGCTGCTTCTGTACCACTTGATGAAATCACGTTCCCGGTGGTGACTTGAGAGCACAGCTCTGTGCAACCCGGTGTCTGCCTGGTCAAGACGTGGCTGGAAATTTCCGGTGATTGCAGCACGTAAAGAGAACTCTGCTGTGCTGCTATTAAGAAAAGGATGACAGGCTGCCTCTGCCTTTCAGTGTGGACCATGGAAAACAGGTCCCGGGCAGAGCAAGGGGAGGGTCTGGAGCAGAGAGCTGGGGGCCAGGGGAGGTCAGGTGGGATGTGCTAATGGGAGCAAATGCTCTTGACTTTTGGCAAAGTATTCAATCTCTTCCTGCCTCAGTCTTTATTTGTAAACTTAGGATATAGTAACACTAATATCATAGAATTGTCAGGAAGATTAAATGATCTCAGACAGTATCTCTACAGTGTCTCTCTGTGCAGTCACCGTATCAGCAAGCGCATGTTAGCTGGGATGATAAGGAGATGGTGGAGAATCTCGTTAATGAGTATAGACATGGGAGGGGTTGGGTTTTTTGAAGGCCAATTGCCTAACAGAAATTTATATAATATTCCTCCTTTAAAATGTAGTAACTCTAGCAGTACTATTTATTCACTTTTTGCTCTGTGAAGCAGTCAGTCATGCATTATCCCATTTACAGTTGAGGGATATGGGACACACAAAAGAAAATGTGGCTTCCATTTCTCACAAAGCTGGTTAGTGGTGGGGTCAGAATGTTATCTGACACGAAGTGACCGTGAGCACGATTTACAAAGGAATCAAGATGACCTGAGACGGGCTTGCTTCTTGCTTTTTGGGGGTGGGCTTGGAGTGACAGGGGAAACGCAGGGTCTGTTGGGAAAGGAAAGCTGGGGTGAGGCTCCAAGTCGGGGACCCTTGGAGCCTGGGAAATGCAGAGTCTGGACACCGGGGCCAGGGGAAGGGGTGAGAGGACAGTCACCTGCCGGGTCCTGCTCATCCTGACCGCTGACCTGTCACTTCCGAGAAGCCTCTCTGATCCTTCGGACCCGGTTTGGCTGCTGTCTCCTTCCACAGCAGCCCAGACTCTTTGCAACATTTCCACGTGTGTTTTGGGTCTCCCCGATCAATTTTCAGTGCTGAGAAAGCTGGTGTTTTCCTAACTGTCGTCCAGGCTGGGCACCGTGCCTGGCCCGCAGCAGGGGCTCGTGAATGGGGTCGCTGACTGAACGAGAGGGAGGCGGGGGCTGCCAGAATCGCTCTGGGGTCCAGGTCTTCTGTGGCCTTTGTGGGGTCTCTGACTCAGCTTGATCACAGAGCAAGAGGTCCTACTACTGAAGAGCTGGAATTGCCGTGGGTGAGCCAGAGGGGAGGGGAAGTGGCAGATTTCTTTCGCCGCCTAGAAAATATCATCGGGGGCTTCAGATTTCAGGCTAGAAGATGGGTAACAATGGTCAGAAGTCTAGACATGCAGCTTCACCCCAAGTTCCCCCAGCTGAGATGCAGGAATGTTTGGAAGCACTCCGCCACACCTTCAGAGCAGAACAGAGCGGAGCAGGAAGGCATTGCAGGGAAAGCTTTCTGGGCTGGACAGGCCGAGAAGCATCACACGCCAGGCGAGCGCTTCTGCAGGTGGGACCTGCCCTTCCCTGTGATGCAGCAGGTGCTTTGACGTCTCCACGGCTCCAGTTCCAGGTCCACATGGAACCGCTCAGTAGCCGGCCCTGCTTTCCCCTCGGGTGCCGATGCAAGTTTGTTGCTTTGTTTTATGTTCCACCCCACGGCAAAGACCAGATTTGGAGAATGGGCATTCTCTCTGAAGGCTTCCCAGGACAACACGGTCCACGACTCAGCCCGCTGTTCTCTTTCCTAGATCTTGCCCTCCCTCTTTCCATAATATACTCCATTTTCTTTCCCGGACATCCTTTTAATAGCCATCAATTCAGTTTATACCATTCTTTTTGATCTTTGTTTGTACTGTTGTGTAACGTGTCCTTATGCTCTTTGAACTGTTCCTTTTGTTATTTTCATTGCTTGATGTTATATTTCAAGTTCCTTAGGGGCATTTTAGTTCTGCCTGTCCGTTCCCACTTCTTCATATACCCTTTAGATCTGAGTGCAATATTTGTGCATAGGAAACATTCTAGAAATATGTATTAAATAAGGAATTCATTGCTTTCTATCACCTGTGTCAGCGATATCCATGTCTTTCTTATAAGAGCCCACAGGGAAACTGAGGTAGATGTAAGTGGGAGAGGTTCCTCGCAGCTGGAGTTTAGCAGCCTGGGGCCCTGGGCCCGGTAGCTCCATCCAGCTGCCCTGAGTGTGAGGGCATCCAGATCTCATCTTGGCCTGGATTCGTGCACAGCACCCTTCATGCAGGTGCTTGAGAAGCTTTGGTTGACGTGAACTGTCAAGTAAAAATGGTGCCGAGCTGAGTCAAACAGGCAAGGAAGACTGTTTTTCAGGACTGCTGTAGTAGGGGAGAGAGATTGAACTCAGCTCCACTGAGACCAAAAGTAAGAGAGATTTTAAGCACTGGGGTGAGCCAGCGGGCAGTTCCAGAGGACGTCAAGGGCTACTGGTCAGAGCCATTAGGCCATCGCTGTTTGCTTGGACCTGCACAACCCCCTTTCTCCCCTTCCATCATCACGTGGCCTCTCTTCTCCCTGTGTGTCTCTTCCATGGACATTTGTCATTGGGTTGGGGTGTACCTAGGAAATCCAGGATAATCTCATCTCTAGATCCTTAAATTAATAACATCTGCAAAGGCCTTCCAAATAAAGTCTCATTCACAGGTGCTGGGGATTAAGACTTATCATCTCTTGGGACACAATTTAATTTATAACATCCCTTGATGTAGATAGATAGATAGATAGATAGATAGATAGATAGATGATAGATAGATAGATAGATAGATCTCTCCTACTGGCTCTGTTTCTCTGCTGAACCCTGACTGACACACCCTCCTGGTTTTTCATCTGTATAAGGATGGAATGGGTAGACAGAAAGGTAAGCTTCAAGGTCCATCTTCAATAAATAATTTTTAAAATACCTTGCAATTAAAGAGAACACAGGATTCCCAATTTTTTAATTATTGCTTTAAAAGACTCCTACAGGGGCACCAGGTGGCTCAGTCGGTTAAGCATCTGCCTTTGGCTCAGGTCATGATCACAGGGCCCTGGGATCAAGTCCGGCATCGGGCTCCCTACTCAGCGGGGAGTCTGCTTCTCATTCTCCCTCTGCCCTTGTTCGTGCTCTCTCTCTCTCTCTCTCAAATAAATTAATAAAATCTTTAAAAAAACCAAAAGATTCCTACAATAAGCATCACATGGAAGACTGTTAGTAATAGTGAGGATGCTGCTTTTATTTCCTTCAAAAATTAACAAAGCAGAGGTCTCTCTGCACACAACACTACAGTATTGGTTACAACAGAGTTTCTAGAGTTACCCTTTGCTTTGCTTTTCTATGCAAATCATGCAGAGAAAAATACATTTTCCTTGTCTCTTCAGTTAAATACTGGCATGCTCTCTAGGGAGAGAGATTTAACAAAAATCAGAACTCATTTCGAAAATACTCCTTCTCAACACTTTCATAAGAAAATAACAAGTTAGTCAAATTTCTCTCCCTCCTGATGTGACTAAATATTCCTGATGGATTCCAGTCCATTTTTTATTAAAAGGATATTGAAGAGGTAAGCATATTTCCTGCTGTCTCATAAAGGCATCTACCAATAAATTATTTGTGCTAAAATGGAAAACAGAAGAATCAATTTTTGATGCAAGAAAAGAATAATTTTGCAACTTGGTGAAAGAATATGACTTTCAAATGTTTGAAATTATAGTGGAAAATTGACCCTAAGGGGCCAAACCATTGATTCCTGTTAGTAATGTGCATAGTAAAGTCCCACCTATATGATCAAATCAATATCCTTGCAGGGGACAATGCATTTTCTTTTCCAGTTAATATGTTTCCTTCCCCACATCCATATGTAAAATGATTTATTTCCACATGCTGATTAAATCTTCCGTGGTTGAAACAGGCCTTGCCAAGAATATCAGTATTTTTAATGGGAGGTATATGGAAAATGGCAGAATTATATCTTTTGATAGGATACATAAACATGTATGTGTCTTTTGTACATTATCTTTTAGAGTAATAATTATTTTAAAATATTAACTGAGGGTGATGAATAACTATTATTAGTCAAAATAAATGTGAACAAAAAAACCCAGTCACCGTACATCTCATTAATGTAAAGCATTTTCTAGAGCATCAGCAGTTAACATGATACAAAATCCAAGACCATTGTCATGTCACTAATTAAGATTAGCTGAAGCAATGCAAATTAGAAGGAAATTTTGAGTAAGATAATATTTGGAAAAAAGGTGGGTTTTATAAATTTCTTTAACATGTCTACTTATAGTCAAAGCTTCCAATAAGGCTTATTTTAATGAATAAATAAGAACAGTCAGTAACCTGTAACAGGTCTAAGAATATTACTGTTACACTGCTTGTGAGTAAATAGACATTCCACAAGGAGTGGAAGTAGATAGATTTTGGAACAGTTAGGACTGTGAGCAAATTGTCCCAGATCACGTCCATGTGGGTCAGCTCACTGTACTGTGTGTCCAGGTTATACATCCTTTTGGAAGAGCCCGTGTTCCGTGAGACAGGGGTGGATGGGAACATCCACTGGGTTGTAGAAGCTGTTTTCATCGTGTGTCTGAATTGTCCTTCTCTGCTAGAGAAATAGAACACGTCATGGGACAATAATCTTTGTTTCTGGATGAGGATCAATTTTTACAAAAAGATTTCAAATGCTCGAACACTATTTTTTCTTAAACAACAACAAAAAAATCTCCCCTACATATGCTTGACAATGTTCTTGATTCTCTGGATAAATTTTTGTTTTCTGTAAATAAAGGAAAAGTAAACAACTGCTTTGTGTATTATCATCAGTTTCAATTTGGCAAAATCAAGCTTGAAGAACACTTGAGACAGTTTACATGTGTAAAACACTACCTTTCCATTTCTCCTTGCAGTGTAAATGGGCTTTGCATAAAGCAAACTGACACACAGAGGAGTCTGAATGTTCTCTAACATTCATTTCAGCCAGCATTGATTTTTTTTGTGCAATAATCACGCACAAATTCCACACTGTGGGAAAAATCCCATGTGTGAAGCATGTTTCTCTGCAGGGTAAAGATAGCTAGCCACAGAGTTATTTTTATGAAGTTAGGATATAGGTTACGGTATACTCTGTGTGTGTGCGTGTGTGTGTGTGTGTGCATGTGTGTGAGTGCGTGTGTGAGCACGTACATGTGTTAGAGAGCGTGTGTGTGTGAGCACGTGCATGCATGTGTGGGAGAGCAGGTGTGTGTGTGAGCGCGTGCATGCATGTGTGAGACAGCGTGTGTATGTGTGTGTGAGTGCATGTGTGTGTGTTGTGTGTGTGCGTGTGTACGTACACTGAGGGAAAGCCCTGTGAGGACACAGCAAGAAGGTAGCCATCTGCAAAGCAGGAAGAGAGGTTTCTCACCAGGAACCTAATCTCCTAACACTGCGATCTTGGATTTTCCAGCCTCCCAAACTATGAGAACTAGATTTCTGGGGTTGAAGCCAATCTGTGGCCTTTGCTGTCGGTCCCAGCTGGTAACACAATGTACTTGTGAGCCAGGTCAGGCTGTGAATGTGCTTTAGGTTCGGAATTGGATCTGTATTTCCAGGTGAGGTTTCTACGGCTGTGTATCTGGTCCCAGCATTGCCACTTCCTGGCTGTGTGACGTTCTGAACAAGTAACTTCCGGTCTCTGGCCTTCATTTTCTTATCTAGAAAATGAGACATTTGATATTTTCCAAGAGAAATAAGTGTATGGAAACTAAACTCAGTAAAGGGATGCTTTGTGTTGACAAAATGGTTAAAACATGTTCTGATTTGACATCTAAAGATTTATTAAGTATGGATTCCACCCTAAATCTCAATAAATATATGTAAGAATTCATTGGTATTCATGTATTTAACAGTTACTAATTTATACCCTCAATTTAAGAGTATTGAAATCAGGATTCATTAGGAGCACTTCAAAACATGATCTTAAAACTGTATTATTTAATTGTAGTGAGTCATATTTGCCAAAATACATAAACTTTCATATGTCCCCTGATTGATGTATCTCTTTTTATTAACTCAAAAATATGTTTTAAATGAAATTCTCAGTAAAGACAGGATCACACCTATTTTTACTGGTCTCTTGATTGCTCCCAGCTTTGCTGAATGGACTATGGCTGCAGAAAGTAAAAACTTCATTCCGCCTGAGTGAATGGCTCCTTCTGTGTCAAAGTCGACAGATTGTTGTGTTGGCTTCAAGAGCGGATGATGGTGCTCTTGTGAACTCTAGGTGAGTGGGCAGGAGAGCAACTTTGCCCTGACAGAAATAATGTGCTCTTCCAGTTAAATAATCATCCATACATAAGAAGTGGACGGCGTATTGTCCCCAAGATAGATCAATTGCCATCCACAGGGAGCTTTCTGTTACATTATCAGTGGCTTGGCCCTGTCACTTCCTTTCAGTAGTGGACTAGAGCTTCTAGGGTTTCAACCACTAGGCCACAAAAGGTGAGTGTTCAATGAAAAATGAAATCTGTATTTAGAGATCTGACAGCATTTTTACAACTCATTGTAAGTTTCAGGCCCAAAATGAGTGACACAGAACGATGTACTTTTCTCTCAATTTCACTGCATACCATAAAAAATTTCTATAACAACTTTATTGAAAGAAAATTAGCATACCATAGGGCCACCTGGGTAGCTCAGGTGGTTAAGCAATGGACTCTTGATTTTGGCTCAGGTCATGATCTCAGGGTCATGGGGTCGAGCCCCGACCCTGCTCAGTGAGGAGTCTGCTTCTCCCTCTCCCTCTGCCCCTTCCCCACACTCTCTCTCAAATAAATAAATCTTAAAAAAAATTAACATCACCTAAACTTCACCCATTTAACACATACCACTCAATGGTCTTTCCTATTTTTGCAGATGTGCACAAGCATCATCTGTCAATTTTAGGGTATCTTCATCACTTCAGAAAGAAACCTTGTACCATTTAGCTGCCCTGCCACCAGCCTCCTCCTCATTCCCTGCACGCCCCCGGGCCCAGCCATCACTCGCCTGCTGTCCGTCTGTGTAGACGAGTCCATTGGAGACACTTCGTAGAGATGGAATCATACCACACGTGGTCTTTTGTGACTGGCTTCCTTCACTTAGCTAATGTTTTTGAGGTTTTGGGTGATCATCTAACAGCCAGAATCTGGCCACACCATACTCCGCAGTAGCTGTGCCGGGAACTCGTCTATGCGGTTTTCATGGAGCAAAGCTGCCTGGGTCCAGTCTGGATCCGGAATGAGGATCTCCAGATGTGGGGAGGAGACGTGGGCCTCTCTCCAGATGTGGGGAGGAGACGTGGGCCTCTCTCCAGATGTGGGGAGGAGACGTGGGCCTCTCGAGTCTCACCTGCAGCACCCCATCCTTGGAGTGACGTGGGCAACGTCTTACGCATAAGCTCAGCGGGGTCTTCACGATCAGACTCTCGGGGGCTAGCTCTGACAACCTGCCATTTCGGAGCCCTGACAGGGCCCAGGGTTTCCCCATTCCCTGCCTCTGCCAGCTTAACTGGCATCCTGGGAGTGTCCTCAGTGGCCAGCACACTGTGCCAGAGTCTACTGTTTGCAACGCTCATGGGGAAGGTAATGCATTTAGAGCCTTCGGTTTCATAATCCTTGTGTACTTTATGACGTCACGAAAAGACATCAGTAACGCACCACAAGGGAGCGTAACTGGGGAAGAGGAGTGCTTTGGGGAGGGACAAACTGACTCCATGATGGTGAGGTCCAGAAATTCAGATTATCCAACAAATGCCGAGGGACTGTGAGGATGGTAGGAACGTTCTCCACAAGCGGAGCGCCTCTGATGAGATGATTTGGGGCATCCCCATAGCGGACTTTCTCTAATTGGTGTGCCTTGGGCTGGCAAGCTCACTTCTTAGTAGGAAGGAGGTGAATGTAATAAGTTATTCCTCAGGGGCCAAAATGGAGAGGCTGAAATTCAGTGACTGAGGGTGAGGGCAGGTGTTCCCCGTCTGGGGGTTCGACCGAATTGCTACTGAGCTGAGGCTGTTTATCTCTAACGGTGGGCTGAAAGATGAGAGGTTCTGTCGGCCGGCTGGATTTGTGTGACTCCAACATGCCTGATGTTATTTTACTCCTCGGGGCTGATGTGCTACAGCGGTCCCCCTGGCCCAAGGTTGTGTTTTATGGTTTTGGTTGCGCATGGTTAGCTGCCGTCCAGAAGCAGTTACTCACCCTACTGGCACAGCATCCAGAGGTCTTCGAAGCCTCACTCCCTGCCCCGGTGCCTGCGTCAGCCCCTCACCTCACGGCTTCACAGGAGGGCCGAGCGTGCTACCATAGGGGGTTGTGACTTGATTGTCGGCGTGTATGTCTGTATAGGATTCCATACTATCTGCAGGGTCAGGGACCCGTGGGTGTCTTGGAAGGTATCCCCTGCAGATAATGGGGAAATACTGTATTTTACTGTTATAGACACATAGGTTGAATTCCCAGTCAGTTTAAGATAATCATGTCCAACAACTAGTCAGTTCAATGAAAAAAATCAGTTGCACTTGTTCTATGGAGATGGGCAGTACAAAAGTCCTCCAGTTAAATGTAACTTTAAGGACATGTGTTGTCATCCGATAGCCAGCAGACCTTGCTGGGCAAGTACTGAAAAATACTCAGGGGCACCTCAGTGGCTGAGTTGGTTGAGCCTCTAACTCTTGGTTTCAGCTCAGGTCATGATCTCAGGGTCCTGGGATGGAGCCCCACGTCGGGCTCTGTGCTCAGCAGGGAGTCTGCCTGAGATTGTCTCTCCCTCACTCTCAATAAATAAATAAAATCTTTTTTTAAAAGAAGAGAAAAATACTCAGAGCAAATTTTTCCATTTGGGGAAAACCTCACTTCTATTAGCTCCAAATGAGCTAACCTGCCCCTTACTTTTTCGTTAAATTCCACTAGAACCTTTCCCATGCAAGTATCTAGTAATGCATCCTTTACTGTAACCCAGGGAAGTACTAACGAAAATAGCTCTGTGTTGGTGACATTTGGCGTTCTCTGGCTGTCCATCTGGCTCATCCCAAAGCACAGCCTTGTTTGACTTTCTGATGTCTAGTTCCTGATGAATTTTTCTATTTCGGCATGATAGAAGTAAGAATACAATGTGTGGGTGAGGTCTTCATCCAAGGCAGATCAGTACGTGCTTAGGTCAGCCAGATGCATTAAGCTTCGCAAGGTCCGGTGCTCAGGGTGCGTGACTGGAGAGAGTAACACTCATGGTTTTTCTATCGCTGACTGGTGTCCTATCATTTGAACGTTATGTAAAATAAACAAAAAGTAAGTAAATAAAAACCAACTTACATTTCCCAAACTCAACTTTTCAGTGTAGGAATCCATGGAGTGTAGTTGTTCCTCAGGGCAAAATGTCATGAATATTCCATTGGGGTAAAAATATTCTCTGGAAGCTTAGCTCAGAGAGTGTTTTGGCAACATGTCATACTTTTTGTTTTCCATTTTACATTGAATGCTTTTATTTCTTACACTCACAAGAAACGAGATTTAGATTTCTGCTGTTCTCCTGGCAAGAGAACATCACTGAAACGTGCTTGGATACCATCAGATCCTAATGTGCTGGTTTGAAAGACTGGCTCCTTCTCATGGGAACCGGCTTAGCCCTGAGTGTGTTGGTAGAACATAAGTGAGTAGAAGTCAGCGTTAGCAGCTATGGGTGACTGAGTAGCATGTGTGGAATGAGATAGATACTTAATTTAAGATCAAACTTTTACGTTATTCAAGGAAGAAAAACCCCAGATTTCTCCTGTTTTTGATTTTCAGTGACTAATCAGTTCTAAGTAAATAAGATCATGTGGGGATTACATGATAACTGATTGAATAGAATTTTGCTTTGCTTTGAGCCTTCAGACTCCTCTGCTAACCAAAAGGTATTTTCAAAGATTAACTTATTGAAATGCTACATTTGACTAAAAAAATGTTTGAGGTCCTTGCACGTTGCCTCTATGGTTTTGGTGATAAGTCTGAACATTCTTTACCTGGTTTACCAATGCATTAATTAACCGGCTTTGAAATAAAAATGGCAGTGGGGTGTCCTGAGTCCTATAGGAATGCCTTGCTTATTATTAATCACCCCTCACTTCCGCCTTTCTGAGCTGTTGTGATCAGGCCAGCAGGCACTTTAGAGAAGATTACTAATTTTTGACTGGGAACTAGAAACATTCATGATAAATAGTGAATAGATCTCTTTTTCTTTAGTCTCCATTAAATCACAACACAAATATGTTCTGAGAATTAATCCGTGACTTGTTTTTGAAGAGAAATCAGGGTATTTTTTCTCATCCTTTTAATCATCTTGTGAATGACAGGAAGCATTTGTGAGTTGAGGGGCCCTTCTGTCCAGACTCTCCCACAGGTGCAATCTGCTCAAATGTGTTGGCCCTCCAAAAACAGAAAAATGTGTTTTTTCATTTACTATTTGTTCCCAATACTTAAAAACTTAGGCATTTCTTATAAGATCGCATACTTCCGGCTCTTCTTGGAACATGGGGAGATTTGGGAAACTGGCCCTCTCTGTCTCCGGGAACACCCGGACGAGTCCGGGTAGTAGCCGCCAGATTTCCGTGCGGGATAACTGCCACGGCATCGGTTTTCAACAGTCTCCTCTACTCCTTCCACGGCCCTTTGAACGGAGATTGTTATTTCTATGTATTTTCCTGCAGCCAAAGAGAAACAGAAGAAGAGTTGCTTATAGTTATTTATGATATTTAAATGCCTTGAATGGATTAGGGGTCATCTTCATTGAGCACTCCTTGCAGCTGGGGGGCGGGAGGGGCTGGTCAGGGGCTCAGAGGAGGTCCCCACTTCACGAGGGGGCTGGCAGGGCTCTGTCCTGCACTCAAGCCTGGGAGCGGTGGGCCTTCGTGAATGCCTCAGTTGTTGTTCCTGGAGTCTTTTTGAGGCTCAACCCAAGCAGAAGTTAATCCACTTTTTATATTTTTGACTTGAATTTTGTTCAACTGTGTTTTATTTTGAAGAATAGCTTGAGGGCATAGTCCCTGGGGTCAGACTGCCTGGATTCGGTAGTCTAAATTTACTAGTATTTGCCTCTGCTGACTCTGAAAATGATGCTTACTCTTTCTGGATCCCAACTTCCTTCTCTGTAAAATACAAATTTCTGCAGTAGGGTCATAGAAAGGGATGCAACACGTAGTCTGGATGATAGTGCTCAGTGCAGAGTGAGACACAGAGTACGAGCTCAATCAGACCTGAAGTTTCCTCACTTCCCCAATCCTACCTCCAAACCAACTTGCCAAATTATAATGTGATTTGCACCAGAAAATAGTAAAGTCTAAATATCAATCACAACCAAAATGATAGGTATTAATCTACTTACGGTCACTTCCTATGTGCTAGCCACTTCCTGTGCATTATTTTATTAAATCCTCACAGTAAAACAACGTATTAGGGTTTTCCAGAGAGAGGGAGAGAGCACAGTTTTCAAACTGTTTTTGAAAATCATACCTGTTTACCATGAAGCATCTGTGGTTACCTTGGGTTGATAGCTCTACGGTGTCTTTATCTGCAGCTTTCTAAGTTATTTCAAAGCAGGGAGTCTTCTACTGAAGGCCAGGCTATAAATCCACAAAAGCCGGAGGAGCACTGCCCTGCAAGGCCTGAGCTGTGTCGTCACAGAAGCTGTGGACAGTGCTGGGTCACTGACAGCTTGAGATCATAAATCCCACGTTTGAATATGAGCCCAGGCTTTTAAACTCCAACCCAGAGACTGGGCTTACAGGCTTCAAAGCAAAAGGGATGAACCCAGGAGAGTGCCGGATGGCCAGGTCACAGATCCAGCTTGCCGCGCTAGGGGGACCTCAGCTGTCTCTTGCAGACAGCACCATTCTGTTCCGCACATACTCACAGGAATCCCCATGACAGGAGATTGTTTTGGACCCCCTAATCATGGCCAGGCAGGCTTCCAGAGTACCCCAACGTCTTGACACCTCTCCTCATTTAATCTCCCTTCCTGCTCTCACTCATAACTAGCATCACCACTGAAGTGTGACTCCGTTGGGGTTTGGACTGGCCTTCATAGGATCCCCTGTTCATTGGATGAAGACAGGGTAATCAGTGAGATGGGCCATCCGTAGCTGCAGTGTCTTCCCTGATCTTCTTGTGTTGGTGTAGCTGCTTGTTTTCATATCTTTTCCCACATTGTCACTCTTTACTCACCTGAGCCCCTACCCCATCTAGAATTCAAGTTCTATGATGGTGGGAGCATCTCTGCCGTCTTCACGTTTTGCCCCCAGCGCCTCGGATGTGGCCTGGTGCATGTTCATTGAATAAACGAGTAAGGCACCGTCTCTGGAGTTTTCATGTTTCTTATACTAATTTAGAAAATCTATTGCAGAAGTTACACTTATCAATCATTTTTGTCACATTTTTGTTTTCTCTTCTTTAAGGCTACTTTCTTTGTCTCTAAGCATATTTTCTAATGTGTTTTGTTTTAACTGCTCATATATGAAACTAAACCAATCAACTTCCCCTTGTAGTTTTCAGGGTTGTGTGATCTTCCATGATTCATTCGTACTGGTGTTCTGTAGACTGCTCTCAGCCAGGAGCTGAAATCTAAAGGACCTGGGTCAAACATCCCTTGAAGACTCTTATGACAGACTAGTTCTGGCCACCACCACGTTCATGTGCTGTGGAAGCAATTCCATAATGTCTCTGTGCATCTTTTGATGCTATTTCATACTTCGATGAGATTTGAAAACTGAATTACTTCTCTTCCTCTCCCCTGTGAATTTCTTTCAAATAAATGCTAATCTCGTTTTAAGGTAGGCGACACATCTAAATGTTTTCCGGCCAGTCCTTTGATGTATTTGATGGCGGTGAAATGTGAAGGCATGACCCACATCTCAGTGGGGCTTTCCATTTGGCATCCAGAGTATCTGCTGCCTTAGCTCTTTGCTTCCCTAAATTTATCCTTAGATTTTTTAAAAGAAATGTAAATAAATAAACTGTGAATCTCATTTTATGCCAACATCTTACCAGGAGAGGTATGGTACATATGCTACCCTTTTCAATGAAATTTCACTCCATGTGGTATTTCATGAGCAAGTTCCATGAGGAGCTTTGTTACCATAGAACAGTTTGAGTGAAGAGTGCCCCCGGCTTGCTCGTCATTCTCCAAAAAATTGGTTGTTGCTCCTCCAGTGACTAATAGTTACAAGGAGCACGGCTAAGTACGGCTGTGCCTGGCGATAGAGTTTAGGGCTTAGGAGGTAAGGCAAACATTTCAGGTATCAAACAGATGCTTGGAAATGAAGATGTCATTTATTAGCATGTTAATAAGTATAAACAGCTTTATTATTCTATAAGCCTCCGGACTGAAACCAGCAATTTCACTTACAGTAAAATGCTGCTTTATCAGTTGTTAAATACAAAACATCAGCTGCAGACAGAATTGTGCTTTAGGCTGGGGTTTTGTCAGTTTATTGGGATGAGGATTTAATGCAATTATACATCCTTGTGAATGACATTTGTTAATGCTATTTAAGATTTTCCATAGTGTGGACCAACTCAAGACTTTTTAAAAAATGGTCCAAAATATGGGCATCAGATTGGGAATTATTAATAAATTTATAAATACCTCTTTTGAAATTTTCATTTATTCTGTTTTACAGGATTAATTTTCTTGAGACTCCTAATAAAATAGATTTTTCTTTTTTTTGGTTTTCTGTGTTTTTTTTGGGGGGGGGCGGG
Source organism: Eumetopias jubatus (assembly GCF_037043125.1). Lineage (NCBI taxonomy): Eukaryota > Metazoa > Chordata > Mammalia > Carnivora > Otariidae > Eumetopias > Eumetopias jubatus. The sequence goes on along the minus strand of NW_028274823.1, from coordinate 87,854,461 downwards.
CAGTCTTTATCCTAGGAAACAAAGAACAGAGACAGCAGAGAACTGTTCCTATCTGAGCGTTAATATTCACGTTCACTCAGAATAATTGTTTGTTTGGCTGAAACTCCTTGGAAGAAGCTTGCAAAGGAAAGCTTGTTTAGTCTTCACAAGCAACCCAGTGTCTGTGATAATTCCCTGCCTCTGCACATCATTTGGACATGGGAAGGCATCTGCGGGACAGAGGCTGCTGGAAATCAGTTGGTAAATTTTCACAAATGCTTCTTTGGTAGAAAACAGAGTGAGCAGGACAGTAAACTTGACTTTGGGAGCTTTTGGTTGGAAATGGATTAACAGATGGCATTTTTTAAAAACTGTGACTGGAAAAAATAATGAGCTTTATTCTAACTTTTCCTACAAAAGTCCTCAGCCTAAATTTTCCTTCCTTAGAAAGTCCTTCCTTCACTCTTTCATCAAAACCATGAAGCCCACACTCTTCATAGCATTTATCACATATTCTAATTATCTGTGCATTGGTTTCCCCATGAATGTGTTCCCCCGCCTCCAGCCTTCAGGGACCTTCTGACAGGTCTTTGGGGCCCCGTGTGGCACAGGGAGGTGCTCGGTGAACAGTAATTAATGAGTGAGTGGTTTGGAAAGCATCGCACCAGCTGCATGGTGGGACCCTACCCTGCGCCGGGATGTCCAGTGCCTCCATCCTGGAGAGCCAGAGCCCCTCCGGCTCCTGGAGCTGTCCAGCTCCTGGGTGCTGGCAGCATCCCTGCTCTCTCTACAGCAAACACGCCGCGGGAAGCTGACAGCGCAAAAATCATCTTGAAAAGATCTTCGCGTTTGACTTACTTTTCTAATGTCTGTGGATTTCGTAATGAATAGCTTTTCTGCTGGCAGGAACTGGTGATTATAATCAACCTATTTGGAAGACATTAACTAGTCCAGTAGACTGTAACTAGCATTCTGCCTACCTGGGGCTCAGTGTTCTTATACACATAATGAGGTGGTGGCTAATAGGATTCCTAGGGTTCCACCTAGCTGTAATATTCCATGAATCTATCCTTGGAATTTGAGAACTTGTTTTATCTCCTAGATGATGTGATGTGATGTTCAGGGTTTGGGGCAGAATGGTCAACAAAGAATTCTTGAGACATCTTCGGTGCAAAAGGTGGTTTTATTAAAGTGGAACCAGGACCCGTGGGCAGAAAGAGCTGCTCGGTGGTCATGAGGAGTGGCTGATTATATACTTTCAAGTTGGGAGGGGGTTAGGGAGAGCGTAAGTTTCTAAGGAATTTGGAAGCAAGGTTTCCAGGACCTTGAGGGTCTAGTTGTTGTTAGGAAAAGGTCACTTACTAATGTCTAGTAAAACCTTAGTCATGAGACCTTTAGATGTATATTAGGGGGCCATATGCTTGGAGGATGATTGCCCACATATATCTTGGGGGCTGGGGGGGTTAGAGATAAAGGAAGTTTCCAAAGGAATGTCTGTATGTTTAAAGTAGACTCACAGGATCCTGGAACCTTTTGCCCTTAGCAAAGTATTAACATTGAGACAGTTAAGTTCCTGGAGGAAGGTCACTCTGCTTGTCCCAAGTACTTGTCAGTGGCCTGCCATGGAAATTTAATCTTTTCTTCTATATTTCTTTTGCCTTTGTTCTCTACATCACTATATACTTCAACATGTTACAAAGAACTAGGTAAATAAAAAGAGTGAAAACATCATCAGTATAAGTTAAGGACATCTAAGTTCCTGAAGGGTGTGGAGAAAAGCATGAGTGAATAGGTACATACACAAGAAAGAATAGATCATCTTCTCGATTGCTTGTTGAAGTTGTTTTATCATGTAGACCGTCAGTGAGACAATGAATGAGTGAAAATAAAAGCCTACATTGCTGAAGACTATTCTAGCGATTAACTAGATGATCTTTCCCCAGAGGGGGATTTATTTTCTCGCAGGCAGACTGTTAGAGTGCTTTGAAAAGTAAATGAAACAATAGTAACAAAACTCAAAAACTCCCTTTCAAGTAAGTATCTTTAACTTAGAAATGTAACTTCTTTATTTTTAGGAGCAAATAGCTTTAATGCAAGGCAGTTTTTCTTTGGTATTTGGAATTGTATCAGATAAACCAGGGACTTGGCAGAGGTATTTCTTCTGTTTCATCAAAATTTAACTTACATTTTGTTAAAAATTATGATTTGCTATAGTGATATGTATTTTCTTTGAACATTCAGAATATAGAGGTCATCAAAAATATAATAAAATAAGTAACATTTCAATGCAAAACTCTCTGGGATACACCATGCACACACACACACACACACACACACAAATGTATATATACTCTTTTTATAAAACCTCAAAGGTAATGTAAAGTTCAATGAAATTTCTCATTATCCATTCCTCAGTTACTTCAATGTAATAAACCCATAAGTAAATTTTGACTTTGCCTGGTAGATCTGGAAATGGGAGCAGAATGGAAACTTGGACGCCACTAGCATGAGCTGAGTGAGGACCCTGACACATAGTTTCACCAGGGTGAGTAGAGGATGGCTTCCCTTTCCCCTCACATTTCAGAGTGAGACCAACCATCTGAGCAGCTCCTCCTCCCTTGGCCCTGTGAATGAACACTCCGAATGTAGCCTTGACAAGCAGTTCATTTTGTTGGCTTTCAGTTGAGATTTTGTGCATTATTTAGAGCATTACCTATCTCCAGTTAAATAAGGTAACTCTTTATTCTTACAAATCATAGTTTTGTTAACTTGTCTGAGTTGCAAATTAGGTTTCCACTGGAAGAACAGAAGAAATGTGTATACCTAGAAAAATACTTCTTTTCCAGGCCACTGTAATACCCTTTATCATCATATGGCAAAATCTATTAGGAATAATAAGATGCCATATCTTATTGAACTTTTCTGACCTTTAATTAGGCAGGAATGGATTACAAGTTCAGATTATTAGTGAAATTTAAAATATTTTCTGGTAGGTGTTATTGTGTGCAATTTTAGGTCATATGATTTCTAAGGTGTTTTCTACTGCCTTAAAATTTAACAACACTTTGAATAGTCTAGTATTTCTGATAACGTGATCACATGCTTCCCAGTACAGAGATTCTCTCCTTTACTTCTTCCTATAACTTTGTGACTTTGGTTATGTTATTATTCTCAGGTTACACATGAGGACAGTGAAACCCAGCAGGTTAAACAGCATTTCCAATGTAAAAAAGGTCTTCACCAAGTCTGACCCCAGAACCCACACTTTCACTTCCCAAGTAATGGCCTCATCTGGGCAGTGGGATTTGTGCCCATGGAGGAAGGAGATAGGAACCTCGCTCCAAAAGGAAGGAAAGGCAGATGCCAGGGCAGAGATGCCAGGAAGTAAGGACATTATTCCACAGTCTCGGCATGTTGGGTGCAGGTGGGCATCAGGTAGAGGGGAAGGGTGGAGTCAGGTGGACACGGCGTCAGGGGTTAGGGTTTGGGGGGGTCACTGTAGGTCCTGGTAAGTGACCAGGTCCACAGTGGAGATTCTGTTTATGTAATTCTATATTCACTAGAGCTGAGTGTGACTAATTTCAATATTCTATGGCAGTTTGCTTTCCCTTGTGTGGCCTAAATCTTACACTTTTAATGGTGCTATATTTTTGGTGATTTATGAGTTATGAATTTTTCCCTTAATCATAATTAAGTGCCCTTTTCATCTGCTTCGTCATTTCTCCCTTTGATTTCTGCCTTGTCTGATATTAATATAACTGCTCCAGCTTATTTTAGTTAACATCTTCCCAAGGAGCCACTTGCTTTTCTTCCCACTTATCCAAGCATTGCTGTTTTCCCTTGGAGTGTCGGGGGGCTGTGTGGGTGTCAGGAAAGAGGAGGGCCTCAGTCAGCGCTCAGGATAGTCACAGTTGGGGGCCTGCCTCTTCTTCCCCTGGGTGTGGCGTTACAGTGCCTGTAGTCAGAATTGTATGCTATTCCTGCAGAGGTTAACAGCGGTACTGTCTGTTCTGCAGTACACCTAGAAATTAATAATAGAAACGAATTTAAAAATCCAAATAATTAATCTCTCTCTCTCTCTCTCTCTCTCTCTGTCTACCCCACCCCATGGAGATAAAAGACAGATTATATAGAAATAAAAATCATGAAAGTATCTCACAATATAAATCCAAGATCCATGTGAAAAGCTGAGGAAATCTAAGGGTTTTAAACATTATTTAAGAAAAAAAGGAAAAGGAAGAATTAAACATTCAGTTAGAAAAGATGGGAGAAGAGACAGTTTGTAGTTTGATTATGAACTGATGGTAAGAGACTATACACATAATCATTTATTTTTACAAGTCGCTGGTATATTTTGTCAAGGATAAGTTACTTTAAAAGTTTGAGGTGGTCACACAGAATACACACGGACAGAATCATTTTGGTACATTTTATTTCTTTTTCTCCACTTTGTCTCTAAGACATGAGAATGTTGAAAACATTACCTACACATGTAGGATTCTAAACCAGTGGAGAAAAAAACTATGAAATTCTGTTCTTTTATACACAAGCTCTATACTAAAATATTCCTTTTTTAAAAAATAAAGATTGTATTTATTTATTTATTTTTAGAGAAGGAAGGGGAGAGGAGAGAGCGAGCTCGTGTGCAACCTGGGGGGGAGGGGCAGAGGGAGAGCGAGAGAGAATCTCAAGCGTGGAACTCAACGTGGGGCTCAGTCTCATGACCTGGACTGAAATCCAGATTCAGACACTGGACCGACTGAGCCACCCAGGCAGCCCAAGAGCTAATATTTTTAATGACCCGTATTGATACCACACGGAGCAAGGTATATGTAGGTAGATTTCATACAAATTATGGCTGACACTTTGTTAGACTATTGACATATTATTTTGTATATGAAGTCAGTGTGTGTCCCAAGAAAAATATATCTTTAGGGTTTTACTTACCTTCCTTATACCTTTAAGTCATCTTGATGCACCTGAACTCAGTTGCTTTTATTTTCATTAAAATTGAATGCCTTCAGGCCTTCTTGCTTCGTCTCCAACCCTATTCACATCCTGTCTTTACCCTCTGTCTGGTTCCTGGTCCTTCTATTTACAGAATCGGTAGCAGGCTGATCTGAGTCTCCTTGGCTGGACCCTCAGCACCGTTTAAGAACCTGCTCCCCTTCTAGGTGGGAAGATGGAGTAACTAGTCTTAGCTCAGTCCCACAACCCAAATTCTAAATGAATTGACCTTTTCAAGGTGTTTGGACATTAGCTGTCTTGTGTTAATGTTCTAGTTTCTTTCTAAGAAAAGTTATAGAAACTTTTTACTGGCAGGAGAAGTTTCTTAAAACTTTCTTGATGATGTCTAAGATGTAGGAAATATGGTTCTCAGACTTATTTTCTGGCATATTTGAATGAAAACCAAATCAGCATTTAGACAGGTAGGAAGCAAATGGGACTATTAAGGTAAAAAATCTAGGTCAGGAAAACCGTTTGGTTAGAAGGTCATCTTAAGTAGAAGGATATCTTTTTAGGCTAATGACATCACTGACTTACAATATAAATTCCTCCTGCTTATATTTCTTTACATTCTATCTTGGCTGACTTTGACACCCATATGAGACTTTTGTTTGAAATGCAGAGAAATCACTCACTTCAAGAACGCCTGCAAGCTTCCTGACAAATTCACCATTGGTCTTTCCATCCAAGGAGGGTTTGAAAATAAATCTGAGTCTCTTAACGGCAACATCACAGTGATGATGCTCTTCCTCTCCTGCCCGAGACCCGTGCCCGACCCAGGATATTGGGTGACGTCCTGACCGTGACGCACTGAGTACAGCAGCCTGAATGAATCACTTTATCAGCTCAGAGTCAGAGTTATGAGCAGAATTGCTTATGGAAATTGTAGTCTTCACCCTCCTGCACAAAATGACTTAAAATGGATTCAAAGGGCAAAGTTTGGGTTCTGATGTGAGAAAGGAGATGAGTCTAAGAGTTTTTGTCCCCCTTACAAGTCAGAGGGAACTTTGCTGGATGTGATCTGGTGTTTTGTGATCCGTTGTGTGGTGTCTAAAGCATTTTACTACAAAGAAGAGTTAAAATAGTAAGGTTTGGGAATTATATATTTTTATAATAGAGTGAATTAAAGGCTATACCACACAACGGATCACAACACACCAGATCACATCCAGTTACAGTCTTTCTGTACTGTGAGAATTTGAGTAGTCTCCACTTAAGGGGATATTAAAAACAAATTAACAACAACAAAATGTTTTGAGCCCCGCGAAAATTTAAAAACACATGTAAACTTATAAAGAAAATTAGTGTATAATCCAATCCTATGCTTCCTCTTGGATGGGTGGGTGGGAAGATCTTTTCATAGAAAGATAAGTAAGAGAGTAAATGAATAAGAAAGGAAATTAATTAATTAATAAGAAAAATTGAGAATCCTCTGTCATGTTTTGGCCCCTTATCTGGTGTTTTCTTATTGGCTATTTGACCTCGGTGGGATAAAATCTCTCGTTTAAAAAATAAGGTAGTTGAGTTAAACTGTTTCTAACATGTCATTGCTTCTCGTGACCCACTGAGGGACCCATGCTTTCCACATCTGCGGCTCTGGACTGTATCTGTCTGGAGGTCCCAGTTTGGGGGGTTGGGAGGGGGATCTTGCACAAGGGGACATAGGAAGTGTTCATTAAACTTCGAGCTCAGAGTGTCTCCCAGTCACTTTCTACTCTTTGTAGACCAGCAAGCACCTTCCTGCCAGCAGCATCGACCCTGTTTGCATTGCGTGTTGTAGAGTAAGGACGTGCAAAAGCATGTTTGGCACAAGAGGACTCACTAGAGTTCGTACTGGTAATTTGTTGCCAAATTTTGATGTTGCATGGACAAGGGTAGCAGCCAGTTTGAGACTACTGTGTTGACTAGGGGGCTTAGCTCTGTCATGGATGGTGCAGTAAGCAGAATCCTGACGCCCAGGTCTTCCTGAATGTTTCCATGATGAAACACTGCCATTGTGAATACACTGGCCTACCGGGCAACAGGAACTCTGGATGGAATTAAGGTTACACACTGATTGAATTGAGCATAGATTTTTTTGGACTACTGAGGCGGATCCAGTGTAATCGGTCCCTAAAGGTACTGAGGAAAGGAAGAAGATCAGAATTTTGGACCCCAGGAGGTGCAGCTGAGAGAACATGCGTCTGAATGCAGACCCTATCAGTTACAAGCTCTGAGATCTTGGGCATGTCATTAAAATTCTCTGAGCATGTTTCCTTATCTGCAAAATACAAAACATAAAATCTGAAAAAAGATTAGATTTCTGCTATGAGAAATAGATTTTTTTCTGTGAGAAAATTAAACATAATTCATAAAAGGGGGCATATGCAAGGTACTCAACGAATATTAATTTCCTTCTGTCCTCTAGTAGTAAACACACAAAAAAAACTCTGATGACAGTATAATGGACAGATGAAATGTGTAAGGTTCTACCTTCATCTAATTGGGAATAGATGATATATATTGTAGATATTGCCTATCAAAAAATACACATGTGGCAGATGGGACATTTTAGATTAGTCATCCAGGCCTTTGCAAAGTTTTATCTCTGAAATTAACATTGGAATTAGATCCAACATTACAACTTTGTAGTAATTCTTCTTTAATATCACGCCATGGTTGCCTGTGTGTGGTTTCCTTAGCACCAAACTGTATGACCTATGAGCATGTGTGCGCCCTGTGCACGGCTCATCCATAGCCCCCACTGTAGCTGCACTGTGTGTCCGAATAGATGGAGGTAGGAACGTTTGTCCTCCCAGTATGTTGTCCTCTCCCTGCACCTGCTCCTCTGCGGCACTTCACTCCCAAACCCAGAAGAGTTCCCCCTCTGGCAACTGCTTCTAAAACCAGGCAAGTGAACCCATAGGGATGAATAAGAAATCACAGGGATTATAAATCTGTAGGCCTTGTCTGTTAATAAAATAGTTTATACACCAAAAAAAAAAAAAAAAAAATCACAGGGATCGTAGCCAGCTGCGTCGCCCTCACCAAGGTCACTGCGCGCATTGTCACCAGTTGCAGCTGAGCTGGCACTCGCACCTCGGGGTGGACCCCAAGCCTGACTCCGCGCTGCCCTGGGGAACCCGGGTGCACGGGGGAGCCGGGCCCGCGGAACAGCGGCGGGGGCGGAGACGGGAGGGCTGTGGCCTTCAGCCGCTCAGGCCTTGCTCTCAGGCTGGGCGGTCGAGCGCCCGGTGGCGAGGACCACCTGCAGGTCTTCTGCTAGGCTCTGGAGGCAGGATCTGAAGCCCTGGGAGCAGCCCTGGCCTGTGGCTGTTTGTGCCTCAGGAAGAGGCCGGTCCTCTCAGCAGGGCGCTTCTGTAGCGGATAATCACCAGGGGCTTAACCCAAAGTGGCTTCTGACACCAGGAAGGACAGGTGGTTAGGGGACACATTTTCACAGTCTTCTTTTTAAAGAGGGTTCTCTCTGATTAACCCTTTCATACTTTTCCAGAACTTCTGTGAACTTAACTTCCACTTTAAAAAAAAAACCCAAAAGTAAAACAACAAAGTCTCAGAGTTGGCATCATCTTGCATAGTACAGGGATGCATTTCCGTGTGTAATTAGGGAGACTGGCTAATCACTTCTGTGGTGTGGATACAAACTAAAGCATGAGACGAAATATTTCAAAGTCATGTATTTTTTAAAAAACAACATTTGTTTTTATTATGGGATTTATATATGATCATCAGAGAACATTTCAAATGGCAGACGGGTATTAAGAACAAATGTGCCGGCTGTAATCCCAGCATCCAGAGACGTCCTTGCTCTGAAGGTGCCCTGACGGCAGGAGGCATGGCGTGGGCTTGTGCTTTGCATCAGTTAAGTCAGCAGTTCTCCAGCTGGCTTGACCTTAGAACTCAAACACAAATAACAGCCACCAAACATACAAGCCTACTGCGATTCTCCAGGTTACTGTACTTGCTGTCTGTATTCTCAGAAAACTGCTCGTGTGATTCTGGTGCATGGTCATGGTTGAAAATCACTAGCTTAAAAAAAGAAAGGAAAGAAAGATAGAAAGAAAGAAAGAAAGAAAGAAAGAAAGGAAGGAAGGAAGGAAGGAAGGAAGGGAAAGAAAAAGAAAGAAAGAAAGAAAGAAAGAAAAAGAAAGGAAGGAAGGAAGGAAGGAAGAAAGAAAGAAAGAAAGAAAGAAAGAAAGAAAGAAAGAAAGAAAGAATCACTAGCTTGCATACTAAAAATGATAAAAATCATGGTAAATAAAATGAAAAGATATTGAATCAAAAGAAATGGGAGTGCATAAACTGGTTATGTGATTTCTTTTTCTCAAAGGCAGAATGTGCCTTCATGTTTTAAAGCCTTAAGCCAGCAGCAGAGAACTCCCTTGTACACAGGGCGTTTTGTGGTAGGAGAGCTTCGGTACCTCCCACCAGCTCCTGCTGAGCATCAGATGCCTGTCTTCCCATTAACTGACATGCTGGCTGATGGGTATATTCGTTTTCCTGCTTTCCAAACTCTACCTCAAGTCCTGGGCTCGGTATCTCTTTTGCATTATTTTTTTTTTCTTTGGAAACACTTGTAACTCTCCCCCCTCACAGCCCCCAGGCCCCCATTGGGAGGGTGGTTTATCGTTTCTCCCTGGTTTTGCTTCAGGCCTTTCATTTTCTTCCTCTCAGACGTGCCTCCGTCCTGCCCTGGTCTGGGGGAACTAGTAGCTGACCACCTTGGGCTAAGCCAAGGTGAACGTGCTTGTCCCTGAGGTTGCTCAGAACTCCAATTCTAAGCCATAAAGAACAAGTCAATAGAAGTGCTCTGTTGGGGAGGGTGCCCTTCATTCTTCATTAAGACTCTGCGTAGATCCGTAGGCACTGACATTAACACTTATCCATTCATTAAACAAATAGTGATCAAGCACTGTTAGGTCCCAGCTACTACTTGGAGCCTGGGTATATACTAGCCAGTGAACCATGCACTGTCCATGCACACATGAGGCCCACAGTCTGGGGTGGGGGGTTCATACAGAAAAGAAACCAACAGATGGGTAATGTGTTAGGTGATGGTTATGTGCTCACGTGGCCATTTTATGTGGGATTTTTATGAAAAGGCCTTTCTGAGAATTTCAGGGCTGTTGTGGATATTTTGTGCAGATATATATGGATGAGGAGGAGCTGTGTGTGAGACACTGGAGGTGCCATTCCCCCAGCCCAGGCGGCAGGTGGGACCCCGGAACTCACTCTCGGTGTCTGGGAAGTTGCTGGAGGGTTTGGAGCATAGGGCAAGGTTATAGGACCATGTGTTCTAAAGGAGGCCGATGATTGCCAAGAGCAGAAGAGCCCGTGGAGGGGACAGGGCCACTGGGGACATTTAGCGGGCAGTCAGTGGGCACTGGTCTGGCAGTGAGGGGGGCGGGGCTGCTGATAACATGACTGGCTTTGAAGGTAGAACTGCCCGCATTTGTGGATGGACCGGACGAAGGCATGAGAGAGGAGAGTCCAAAGAACCACAAGGTATCCCCTGTTTTCCTTTGTTACAAATAAGGCTGTAGTGGGTATTTCTTGTACACGTCTCTGGGCAAATGGGGAGTGTCTGTAGGGTGTAGATCTAGGAGTATAATCTTTAAATAAGTGTTTGCATTGTTTTAAGTGTTAAATATTTCAATACCGCATTCTGAAGGGGTTATAAGGATTGCTATCCAGTTGTTAATGGGTGTCTTAGTCTGTTCAGGCTGCTGTAACACTCTTGCCGTAGACCAAGTGGCTTGTAAACTGCAGACATTTATTTCTCAGAGTTCCGGAGGCACCAACAGACCTGCTGTCTGGTGAGGGCCTGCTTCTTCTGGGTTCGTAGATGGCTGAATTCTCCTGTCTTCATACGGCAGAAGGGGCGGGCGGAGCACTCCAGTCTCTTTTATAAGGACACAGATCCCATTCATGAGGCTCCACCTTCATGATCCGATAACCTCCCAAACCCCCACCTCGCCACCTCCAAATACATCACACTGGGAATAACATTTTGACATATGAATATTTTTGCAAGGGGTGCAAGGGGTGTATAAACATTCGGTCGATAGCAAAGATTGCCTCCAATTTTCCTCCAGCCTTTAAAAGGGTCAGACGTCTTAATTTTTGCCAATCTGATGAATATGGAACAGTATTTCATTACTGGCTTAATTTGCATTTCCCTATTAACGAGTATGTTTTATATTGATCTGTATTTTATCTTCTCTGTCTTCCTTGTTCGTATCCTAGATCAAATATTTTTACTGGACTGTTTTTTCTTATTAATTAAATAATGGGAAAATATATGTGTGTGTGTCCTTAATTTATCATATGTTTTGTTGTAGAGATGTAGTGATAACTGTGATTTATAGGAAGTGAATTTTCTCCCTGAGTTCTGTGAGCTGCTCTAGCAAGTTAATCAAACACAGGGAGAGGATCACGAGAACCTCTGATCTATAGCCGGTTGGTCAGATGCACAAGTAAGAGCCCAGGTGTGCGGCAGGCGTCTGAAGTGAAGGGGCAGAGGGGTCCTCACCTGTGGAAGCCGAGGCTGCCTCCAGGGGGACAGGTGACAGAATTGAGCTGAATTTTTGGACACCCTGTGGTCTCCTGAGAATTGATTGGTAGTGGATGGGAAAGCATGGAGCGCACGCACACACATTGTATTTGGGTCCAAGAACCCAAACTGGAAGGGTTTAATATTGATGGTTCCTAATTTATACATTTCTTCCTTTCCTCTTTTTTTTTTTGTATGTCTTATTTAACAAATCTTTCTATGCTCTGAGGTCATGAAGGCATTCTGGTTTATCTTTTTTATTTGAAGTGTTGCTTTTCTATATTTAGAACTTGAATCCACTTAGAACTATTTTTTATATACTGATATATATATATACATAGTGATATGGGGGTAAGGGTTTTTTAACGTGAATTATTGTATCTCCCAGGATGGGCTAGTTGTGCAGTGGTAACAGATGACCTCCCCAATGGCAATGACAAGGCAAGTTTACGTCTTGATCACGGTAAGTATCCAGTGTCACGGGCAGGCCCTGTCCCACGAGTCACTGGGAGCTTGAGGAGCTTTTGCTCTGCGGTCTGGGACATGAAGCCTCCTTCATCCATGCTGCAGGGAAGGGGGCCAGCAGCTCTCAGCTTGCTCCTTTCAGCAGCCGCCCTGCTACTCACTGGCCTGGTGGACCGCGAGGCCACTGGGAAGTAGCCTTCAGTCTCCCTGGACAGATAGGACATGGCGATACTTGAAAACTAGCCTCATCTTCCACACAAACAGTTCCCAAGGCACTTCTTCCATCAGTTTCTTCCCCACCGATTTACAGTGTCACCGATACACCAAGTTGTAAAACATGCACACATTTGTTTATTCGTCCTATATTTTATGCTCTCGTTCTATTTGGCAGATTTCATACTGTTAACATTATCATTACTTCCTAGTAAGTCCTCCTGCGTGGGAGGCAGGAAACCCAACTTCTTCAGCGATGTTTTTGTGTCTATCATCGGCTCTTTGCTAACACATGAATTTTAGATGCGTTGTCTAATTCCATGAAAGGTTGTGTTGAGATCACAGCAGGAGTTGCATTGACCTAGTAGGCTCATTTGGGGCTGAGTCACGTCTCTAAGCTAGTGAGTCTCATCAGGCGTGAGCACGTACATCTCTCTCCATTGGTGGAGATTTTCTTTTATGTCTCTCAGTGGTGGTTTACACTTTTCTCCATAAGTATCTGGCAAATCTTTCACTAAATTTATTTCTAGGTACCATGCCCTTTCCCTTCCTTTTTTCATCTTTTCTATTTTTAATGATGTATTTAGTATGTTTATAGAAATGCTATTGATTTAGGGCCCAGAAGACTTGCAAATCTCTCTTTTCATTTCTAATTGTCTGCACAATCTCTTGGTCTTTCTGCATAGATAATCATATCATCTTTAAAATCCATGCCTCTCTCTCCCATTCTTTAAAACTTTTCTTTCACTCCTTGTCTTGACTCTCTAGTTAAGATCTCCATCCAGTAAATGAATGTGTTCATGCTTTGTTTGCCTGTGGAAGGGGCTTTGGATGCTAGCTTCTTTGATACGCGATTGCTGCGAATTCCCTGGCCCTGGAGACCTCTATGATGTAGAAGGAGAACTTCTGGCCTCTTCCCAAAGCCCAGGGGTCCACAGGACCAGATATAATTGCTCCCAAGGTGTGCGGGTGATGTAACATGCGTTGTACCCTGATGCTCCCTGATGTGCCACGGGACAAGACTTCTCAGCAGAAGGGGCCAACATGCATTGTGTTTACTTTGATTGGCAGTATCTGTGAAATGTTTTGTTTTGACCTCCCAGGAATTGATCTCCACAGAAGAACTAAGATCATTAGAAGAACTTCTTAGATCTTAAGACTTTTTTTTTTTTCTTGATGGGAGGCTTGGGAATTTAGAAATGTCTAGGGAAGGGTACAGATTGTCATTCTTGGGGCAATTTCAAAGGAGTAAAGAAAGAAAAAAGTGAACAGGGCAAAATAATGAGACAGGGGAATCTGTATTCAGCCCCTGTTCTGGATCTCCTCCCTGTTTCCTATCAGACTTAGTGACACCCTGTTAGACCCCTTGGTACCCAGGAAACTCAGGCACTTTCCTCTAATTCTCTGTTAAAGCTCGTCCCGAGGAAATACTCTCCTTCCTCTCCAAGAATATTTTCATGTTAATGGGAGAGAAAGTTAGGAGGCATGAAGGAAAACGTTGACCCATGTGGTGTCTGAGACAACGGGGGAGTGGGTGGGAGGGATTGTAGGGTTCAGGAAGAGACCAGGTCCGGCTGAATCAATGCCCCTGGACAGTCTCCCGGCAGTGCTGTGTCTTCTCTTCCAGAGTTTCCCAGACCCCTAAGAGTTGGAAGCACTGCTGGGTTGCATATGGGATCTTTCCTGGCCTGCAGTGCTTCCTCTGGACTCAAATACTTTTATAAGGTAGAGACAACTTAGTAAGCTTAATAGTATGAAGCTGAAAAAAATGATTCCATGATGAGCTCAGTGGGCTCTCTCAGGCTGGCGCTCCCCTTCTTCCTCTCTGGCCAGTGGCACCTGGGGGATGTCACCCTGCATGAAGGACTTGATGCTTGCGTTGTGCTTATTTCTCTTGTGAACTAATCCATTGCACTTTTGTGGATTTTGAGGACAGGGGTGATATTATTGCCACCTGTGTATCCCCAGGGATGAAACAGACTGGCAGATAGGTTGCTCAATAAATATTGAAAAGGCGCGCCTGGGTGGCTCAGTTGGTTAAGCGACTGCCTTCAGCTCAGGTCATGATCCCGGAGTCCTGGGATCGGGTCTTGCATGGTGCTCCCAGCTCAGTGGGGAGCCTGCTTCTCCCTCTGGCCCTTTCCCCTCTCATGCTGTTTCTCTCTCTTTCTCCCCCCACCTCAAATAAATAAATATTAAAATAAATAAATAAATAAATAAATAAATAAATAAATAAATAAATATTCGAACAAGTGACTGGATCAGCCCATGAGCAAGGTGCTAACGTGGTGAAGAGATGATAAAAATAGCTAATACTCCTTCGGAGTGCATATAACTGCATCTTTGCAGGAGCATGACACATCAAGGGATATACTTACAAAGCAATTTATTTTTATCTCCTAGAGACTTTTAAAATTTTCTCTGTTGGGCTATTTCTTCCTCTGGTCCGTTAAATTCTGGTCACTTGTGAATAAGATTCTCCAGTCAGTAAATAAAATGTTCAAGCTTTTGTCATAGTCAAACTTTGAACTTCTTTTCTTTTGATATGCAATCTTCTTGTTTGGCCTGCTAGAGAGGGCGGGAGCTGGGGTGCGTGAGGAAGTGGGGTGCCGGGGGCGCTGGGAGTCTCTGAAGGCTGGGCTGTCTCAGTAAAGGTCTGGCATTTGGAAACGATGGTAAGTTCTCAAAATTTAATCCCAATTCTGTGCATTTATAAAATACCTTGTGTTTTCTTTTCAGCCTAAGAAAAGTACTCTTTCACTGTTAATTTAGATGCTGGATGTCTGATTAATGGTAAGCAATCAGCTTGCCCTCTTTAGACTGCTGTGTGGCTTTTTATCATTATCCTTGTTATGCTTTCTATTGTTATTTGAAGCTGGTTTCCTCAAGGCCTTCAGAGTGGCCCCTTTGATGGTGACAGGCGAGGTGGGTCCTGTTGGGAAGAGCTGAACCTCTGCAGAGCTAGCCCTGAAGGCTCAATAGGTTTGGAGGCCTTCCCTCCCTCCGTCTCTCCCTCCCTCCCTCCTTCTTTCCTTTCCTTCTTCCTTCTTTCCTTCCCTTTTTGAATTTAAAGTACGAAATCGAGAACCTCAAGTGTATAAGAACGTAATGAGTGACCTGAGACACTTTTATAAAGATCCTTCTGGTTGTTGCATGAATCATTGGTTGGTCAGAGTGACAGAGGAAGAAGGCAGGAGGCCAGGAGACACTGCCGGCTCAGGGAGGGTGTGCTGAGCAGCTGTGGTCCTTCCAGTTTCCTACTTGAGGAGTAAGAAACACAGTGAGCTCCTGGCTCTTAGTGTCCAAAGACCACCCTCCACTGGATGATGCAAGTCTCCTTGGAGAGATGAACGTGGACGGTGCAAGGTGAACCTGGAATATCCTGCTCAAAAATATGATGGGACCATACAGAAAGGCAGAGAGAAGCCGTTCCGAAATGGCTCACCTTGGCCAAATCGAGCACAATTTGAGCAACAGAACCAAAGGTGACGATGTCACAGGGCAACATGCTGAAGAGGGGAGCCCGAGAGTCCATGTGCGCATTGTCAAAGAAATAATACGCAAATACGGGGAAAAGGAAATCTCCTTAGAGTAGAATGCCAGCCAATAAGCAATGCATCCTATTTATTCACTGACCCAAACCTGCCCTGTGTTATCAGCAGGGGAACTCAGTGGCTCTCCCAGAACTAATTCCTCACTGTTAAGGAATGTTAGCGGCAAAATTGCATAACAATGAACTTATAGCTTTTCTTTCCCTCTATTTCCTCTTGACAGAGACAGAGACAGAGAAGGAGGGAGAGAGAGATCTATTCTGTGCGAAGTAATCTCACACAAAAAGTTTTCAATCAACAAAGTTTTCTAATAAGTGGTAATAAATCACAATAATGCTGTCATCTATTTGGATCAGTCCCTTTATAGCCTTGTTTCCCTTTCCAAATGAGTTAATTATAAAAAAAATATAATTTATAACTGAGCAGGAATCAGGCTTCTAGCATTGAATTTATTGGCAAAAATCAGTAACGATAAGCTAATTTTGCTCGATCTACTTTTGTGCTTTTAATGACCACCAGAAATAATGTGTTAAGTCAGAGCTCAAGTTCATGAGGCAAATATTTTGTAATAAGTTTTTATTATTACAAATTATTTTGTCTTATAATATAGCTTGTTTATTTCATTACATGTTGGTATATATATACAATTAATTTTCTTCTTAGCAATTTCTCAGGAAAATGACTGTGCTGTCCTGTACGAATTCCTAATGACTCATTGACTGCAATTGTTCTAGTAATTGACTTACAAAATGTTTATTTTCAAAGACCTCCCTGCTTACCAAGTAATAGCATATATGTTCTACCCAAGCAGATGGAGGGGGTAATCAGTATAAATTGACAAACAAAACCATCCCTTCTAACTTAGGGTTTTCCTTCACTGAATACATTAGGTGCATCAAAAATAGTCATTTTCTGGAAGCACATTAGTAAAGCGTGTCCTCACCCTCAACAACCACACTTGAATTTTAATTGAATTCATGGGATTCCGGGAGTGAAGGAGCTGCTGAACCACAGTGCTCACTTTCTGTATCTCACTCTACCGACTCTTCCTTTCTCCACTAACAAACCTTTCCCATATTTTCGCATTTAGGGAAAATGATTTGCAGAGTTGGTCCAAACTGATTAGAATCCTTGTTGTACCACCGAATCCCTTTATACATTGTAGAAGCTGTTTGAATGCCACTCTCTGAGAAAGGTATTTTAGGGGGGCTGTAAGGTTTATGTATGTATACACATGCCTTCCTTCTTTTCTGTGTTCCCCAGGCTATACTGCTAACAAAATAAACAAGCTGAGGGACCAGAAAGTGTGGACAAAGATTTATTGGAATAACTTACTTATTAATAATTGAGCTCAGATACCTAGCTTCTTGTTATTATATTAAAATGCATTTTCTACCTCAAGGGTAAATCTTTATTGCAAGGAAGATTGAATATTTTTGAAAATATAGAAAATTAGTGCTATAATAGCAGTTTTCAAAAATGTTAGAGTAGATTATTTACATGAAAAAATTGTTAAAATGCAGATTTAAGGGGCAGAGATTCAAAGATGTGGGACCTGCGTTCTGTGAGTATGTATAACATAAATGGGTCGCACCAAATGCTCTCCGGGCCTCTGTAAACTCAAACATTCTATGGATGTTGGCACTTCTAGTTTTTACATTTATGTTTCTTGTAAATTTTCTAATAATTTTGCTTATGCCTGGGAACAATGATTTATTTAATGATTATATTTTGATAAAATCAGTTGAAAACCCAAAACTTTATGGCAAACCTCTTATGAGCAAGAAGTAATAAAAAATATCCTATGGATCAGGTTGATGATATTATTAGACCCTGGATGGCATCTTAGGCGTAGAGGGAAGCCTCCTGCTGATCCTGCGGGCCTCACCTGGCTTCTCTGAAGACGTGGGACACGTGGCTGCCTTGGACTCTTCTGTCTTTGAGCCAGGGAGCACTGCTGTCGTGTTTGTGACTGAAACATGAGTCACTCCCCCAAGCACTAGGCATACAACTAAAAAACATCCACGTGATTACAAGTAAAAGGAAATCTATGTCGTCAAAAAGGGCTTGTTCACGTGCGGTGGTTACTGTTGAATCTCTCAGATGTGCTCTGATCAGATGTGTTTTTGGATGTGTTTCATCCACTGGGCGGGGCTGGGGTGGGGAGCATTCGGACGTTTGCCACCATCCTCCATGTCCTGTGTGCTTCCAAGAGTGAACAGGTGTCAGTAATTCAGGGTAAGGGTTGGGCTGATAGTGGCCTGGTGCCCAAATAGTGCCTGTAAACACCACACTGCCTGCCTCGCCTGGGGCTCAGTTCTCAGAGGAGTGCAATTGGAGGTGTGATGGGGAAGAAGAGAGGAGGCCGCAGAGTCCACCCCCAGGTCTGGCCCCTCAGGCAGGGACTTCTCAGCCCTCCTTTCCTTCCCCTTCCCACCCTTCTTTCTGCAAGACCCAACCCCACACTTTACCTGGAACCTGCCTCCGTCTGTGTGATAATATATCAGTATCTCTGAAGTCAGTTTTTCTTCTCACACATTAACTGATCTTTGAGTCTTTAAAAACCCACAGATGCACCATGGTTGCCAAGATACACAGAGTATAGAAGACCAGTCATGAATGTGGAAAGATGTAGAAAGAAGCTTTCTTCCCTCATTTTTATACTTTGTACATACAAGGTACAAAGTAAGGTGGGGAACCGTGAGAATTTTTTCTGTCTCACAGAGGTGAAGAATGGGGAGGGAGGAAAGAAACACTGATCTGAAGCAGGAATTTGCACAAATAATGTTTAATTCGTGATGATGTGGGAAGAGGCCCCAACTCCAGCTGCTCCTTGCTTCATACCCTTGGGAGTACCTGAGTCTGGCGCTCAGCCCTGGCATGAAACCATCTGCGTCTCTCAGAGCACCTCTGCTGGGACGCCCCGAGCGGAGCTGTGGAGGTCACAGCAGAAGCTAGGAGGGGCAGCAGTTGCCGATCTCGCCATAGTCATAAAAAAAACTGAAGGGATGCTTCAGTTCCAGTAAGAATCTTGGGAATAGGCCAGGTCCTACAGAGCAACGCTTACTTGCGGTCAATACTTTACCTCTAGTAAATAACTAGCAGCTGTCCTGATACTTAGATGATGGCTTATAAAATGCTCAGAATGAAACACACACACACACACACACACACACACACACACACCATTAAAGGAAAACACATTTTTTTCCAAAGGTATATTCTATTCTTGTTTCCAAAGCCTAAATTTAATATTTAACACCCTACCATTGGAGTCAATGTGTATTGAAATAGGAAATGTAGAAAGCTTTAGTCCTCTAAAAGAGGAATTGTCCACAACTACTGCCATCTCCACGTACTTGGGACAATATATACTTATCTTGTCATTCAAGCAGATTTAAAAATGTCCACTTCTTTATTCACACAGAGAGGCTGGTTAAGGGCACAGGTTTGAAGTCTGATAAACCGGAGTCACATCTTCAGCTGGCTACTTATGTGAATTCAGGCCAGTCATTCAGCTCTTCAGGGCCTCATCTGCAGATGTGGATTTAATTCCTGCTTATTGATGGGAATAATGAGGGTGCCCATCTCAGATGTTTAAGAGTTAGATGGCGTAACAGATACCTGGGTGGCTAAGTTGGTGGAGTGACTGACTCTTGGTTTCAGCTCAGGCCATGATCTCAGGGTTGTGGGATCGAGCCCCACATCTCTCAAATAAATATATCTTTTTATTTTTTTTAATTTTTATTGATTTATTCATGAGAGTCAGAGAGAGAGAGAGAGAGAGAGGCAGAGACAGAGGGAGAAGCAGGCTCCCCACCTAGCAGGGAGCCCGATGCAGGACTTGATCCCAGGACGCTGAGATCATGACCAGAGCTGAAGGCAGATGCTTAACCATCTGAGCCACCCAGGTGCCCTGCAAATAAATAAATCTTTTTAAAACACAAATTAAATGGCATAGTAAGTCTAAGTAAATGTTAGCTATCATCATGATTCATTTGGACCACTAACCATGAGGTGTTGGAGTGAGATTCAAACTTGGGCAGCCTAATTGGAGAGCCTGGCCTCAGCACTACTGTGTTATGTTGTGTGTCAGACATGAGGGAGTTTGGAAACAGGACAATGGCCAAGTTGAGAGAAGAAGGTGATGTTCCTCAATGAGGTATCAAAGAGCATCTCAGAGACAGAGGCGGATATCCTTTTATTTCTTTTTAATTTTTTTTAATTTTTATTTATTTATTTATTTTAAAAATTTTATGATGTTAGTCACCATACAATACAGCATTAGTTTTTGATGTAGTGATCCACGATCCATTGTTTTCCTATAACACCCAGTGCTCCATGCAGTACGTGCCCTCCTTAATACCCATCACCGGGCTAACCCATCCCCCTTCCCCCCCCAAAAAAAACCCTCAGTTTGTTTTTCAGAGTCCACAGTCTCTCATGGTTCACCTCTCCCTCCGATTCCCCCCCCTTCATTTTTCCCTTCCTTCTCCTAATGTCCTCCATGCTCTTCCTTATGTTCCACAAATAAGTGAAACCATAGGATAATAGACTTTCTCTGCTTGACTTATTTCACTTAGCATCATCTCCTCCAGTCCCATCCATGTGGATGTAAAAGTTGGGTATTCATCCTTTCTGATGGCTGAGTAATATTCCATTGTGTATATGAACCACGTCTTCTTTATCCATTCCTCTGTTGAAGGGCATCTCGGCTCTTTCCACAGTTTGGCTATTGTGGACATTGCTGCTATGAACATTGGGGTGCATATGGCCCTTCTTTTCACTACATCTGTGTCTTTGGGGTAAATACCCAGTAGTTCAATTGCTGGGTCATAGGGTAGCTCTATTTTTAAATTTTTGAGGCACCTCCACACTGTTTTCCAAAGTGGCTGTACCAACTTGCATTCCCACCAACAGTGTAAGAGGGTTCCCCTTTCTCCTTTTAAATGTTGATTAAAACAAAAGTTTACTTGTAAAGAGTGGGAGTCAGCCTCCAGGTAGACCAGCTGGCTATGTTAAAAATACAAGTCTTATTTCAAGAAAAAGTGGAAATATTGCTAAGGTCACCCAATTACCTGTTCCTTTTGGAAAATAGTGACTGCACATGAGGATCATAGTCACAAAGGTCATGTCAAAGGTGTCTAGACAGCAACAAAGCGGGAATCGGGGCTTATCTCAGTGGGAGCCCCAGTTTATGGAAAATGGTTAAGATTTTGCTGCTTTGGAACCAAAACTAGTTAGGGTGACCCTGTTTTTTGTTGATATTCTTGGCATTGTCATTGCAGTTGTTTTTGATTACTTCTTTGTGTTTTGTTTTATCTCAGGATGAAATTTTTTTCTTTTGTGTTGTTTGCATATTTATTTATTTATCACTGGTAAGAGGGCATGCTTAGTGATAGTGGAAGGAGGCCAGATTATTACATCTTTCTTTTTTCCAGTTGATTCTACGGTGCCTTGGAATAAGAAAGTATGGGAGATTTCATGTGGTTTCAGATTCAACTTTTAAATGCCTAGCACCCAGTGTATCATATAACTCTGCAGGAGTCTGGTACTTATTCATGCAGTTGCCTGTTATTTAGTAAAACAGCTTACATGGTTTGCAGATGTTCTTCATTCCTCTTCTGTATCATGGGTGGCTGTTAGTGGGATTCGTGCTCATGACAGATCATCTTACTTTGATAGGTACCTTTAGCTGTTTATCCCAAGAGCGCATTAATAAGACAATTGGTTTGAACTGATGGTCTCCAGTGACTTCCCCCCACCTCTCCTCTTTGCTACTGGGACTGTGACCCTCCATCCTTCTTTTCTTTGCCCTGTTGCCATCACAAGAAGTGGGCCCAGGAGGCAGTCCCTGATTGGGGAGTGTCCTGCTGTGCATGTTTGGTTCATAGTTATATGTCAATTCCAAATCAGGCCCAACCTCAGCACAAAATTGAAAAAGCTGCTTACAACTAATTGTTGTTGGTTGTATTTGGTGCCCAAAGCTATTAATTATTAGAAGAAAACAATGTGGTTTTATGGGAGCAAACATTTTTACAACACTAACACTCCCATCTCAGAGCAATAAATAACATGTCTTTGGGCATATTCGTGAGTAGCGGCTTCAAGCCAGTGTAATAACAGTCTACGTATGGGATGTCCCGGGTTTCACTCTTGTCATAGAGGAAGAACGAGGGATGACTTTTTTTTTAAAGAAATACATTGCATTCTTTTCCTATAAAGGACATTGGAGACCATTCTGACCTGAAATGATGCCTCTTGCACAAGAGGATCTCCATTCAGCAAACACTATTGCTCCCATTTCTCCTTGATGTGATAGTCTCTCCTCACAAATAACCTATCCAGTCTGCCTCCTTGGTAGTTGGACTAAATGACTTAGAGACATGAATGCAGCAAAATCGGTACAAATCTAGCCTCACCAGTAAGATCTTATGTCCACCTCACCCCAAATAACACCGAGAACATTACAAACTGGATTTCTCATTCTGCTCTCATTTTCCTCTCAACACAGTGCACAGACACTATGGAAAAGACAAATGAGAAAAAGAAGATTAACCTCTACAACAATAAAACTCTTTCTACCGCTGCCTGAAAATACAGGGGAAAGGGGCTTATAGTGACACATAAACAACTGACAACTGACCAGAACCTCAATATTACTGCCCCCTGCACAGAGTCTCTGCCCCCATCACCCAGGCAAGCCATATATCAGAAACGTGTGCAGCGTGGGTAAGCTTCTGTGAACATCTCCGGGAACTGAGAAAGACAAGATGCCCTGGACAGTCAGTGTGATGATTTTATTCAGGCCATTGCAGTAGGGAGAATGTTCATTAATGAGAAAGATCTCAAACAAAAGGAGAGGAGGTTTTGTAGAGGCAGGTAAACAAGCTAGTCATCATGAACGATTGGGAGTCGTGAGTTTGGTGGGGATGGCATTTTCTTGACATATACAGGAGCAGGGTGGCCTCTGGGGGGTGGCTGTTCCACAGAGCACAAAAAATTGGAGGCGTTTCGGAAGACAAAAGAGTGAGGGGATTTCATAACCATCACTGCTGTTTGGAAGCATGGGACTCGGGTAAAATTCAACATTATCAAAACCAAACATTCTTCAGATTAAGAATACCCAACATGAAGGATATTAAAATGGATGTTTACCTACTGAACAAACCATCTAAAAAAGCTTAATTGAAGTATAATTGATTAGCAGTAAACTTCATACGTTTAAACTGTACAATTTCATTACTTCAGCGTGTGAAGCCATCACCAAATTTAGCATAGTGAACATATCCATCACCTCCAAGACTTAACTCAAGCCACCCTTTCATAGTTCCTCCCTCGCACCCATATTTACTGCATGCCAATGAAATTCCACATATTTGTCATACACCTATGTGTACTTAAACCTGGAAGGACTAACATCACTTATAAATCTTCCCTAATTCTCTACATTCAAACTTCCTAAAAGCAGAATGTAAGGATTAATGTCTTCACTCAGGAGACAGAGCTACCTGTGGATACCAGGTCTGTCACTTATAACCCAAGCCTTTGTGAAATGAGGATGTAACAGAACTGGAGTTGTAGTGTTGCAAGAGGATTAAGCAATATACCATGTGTAAAGTGCTAAACTCGTGTCTGATATAGAGTAGTCAGCGATGGTATATGTATGATGCCTCTTCTCTCCTGGGTAATATATGGTGCCAGTCCGTTCCTCTGAGTAAATAGAGCAGCAGGTGCATGGGAAAATTTCACTAGTTCAGTTTAATGGGTAATTCCTACACGGAGTTAATGAAAAGCCCAATTTGTGGATTATTTTTAAAAAAGTATACATTAGTAATGTTTAAATTCAGGCATTACCTGTATCTCTGTGAACAACATATTTAATGGAGTGCTCAGTTCTAAAAGTATATAAGTATAGTTGTTAATTAACATATCCAAGCACCAATTAAATGGTAATACTAATTGCTTACTGGGGACCCTGAATAGAACAGCTGCCCTGGAAAAGAGAATCCTTCACCTAAAGGAGGACAAAAAACATCTCAACCTGTGGCTCAGAAAAGCACGAGAAAAATAGGGCAAGTATGGACTATCAGTTAATATTACTTGCATGATGATGCAATCTCCAAGCCAAGAAATTCCCATACAAACTGATTTCTGACCCATGGAATTTACGGATTTCAAGAAGATAAAAACCAAAATGGTTCTGTAGCAACACTTCTCCCTGTTTGCATATTCCATTCTCATATTAAATGTAAGTTATGCCATCTCATTCTATCTTTCACCATTATTTTCATATTTCATACCTTTTCTCTTTCTTTAACCAAGGTTCGTGATGCTTTGAAAAACTATGTAAAGAACGAAAACAAGCAAACCATAAACAATTTCCACCGAATATAAGTTCTTAACCTCTGTCTTCATTTTCTCTTTTCTTTCCTTTCTCTCCCTCTCTCTCATACACACACACACTCATACCCTTGTGCACGCGTGCATACACACATACAAACATACACCACAAAAGCCATTCAATGAAATGATCCTTTATTGAAGAAAATTTGCAAATAGTACAATCAGAAGATTAACAATCACAAAAACTAGAAGAGATAGTCAGCAGACAAATAACAAAGAATAAATACATTTCAAATAATTAAAGGGAGAAAAATGAACTAACAAATATAAAGAAATAACAAGACACTCTACAAAAGATGAAGAAAAAAGAGGAACAAGGAGAAAGAAAAGAAGAGGCGATAGAAAAGAAAAGGGAGATTACAAAATTATTTTAGGAATTCTAGACATAAAATTAAATCATTGGAATTTAAAAGATGATCCGGGATATCATATATAACACACACAAGAAGACTCTGAAAGAGGGCAAGAAGGCAGAAAAATAAATACTTTCTTAGACAAACAAACTGAGGGAACTCATTGTCAGCAACCCTTTCCTGCAAGAAATATTAAAAGAAGTTCTTCAGAGAAAAATGAAATGATAAAGGGCAGAAACTTGGATCTACAGAAAGAAAGGCAAAGCATCAGAAAAGGAAGAAAGAAGGTAAAATAACATCTTTTATATTTTTTAAGATGAATTGATGTAAAAGCTGTTTAAAGTAATAGCTATTTGAAGTAATAATAGTAGCAATTTATTGAGTGATTATAGCATATGGATAAATGTATGATAGCAATATCATAAGAAAAGGGAGGGGAGAATTGGAAATATTCCGTCATAAGGTTTGTATACTACAAGTGAAGTGATACAGTATTATCTGAAGATGAGTTTAGCATAGTTATGAGTGTATATTGTAAATTCAATGGCAACCAATAAGTAAAATACAAAAGAAGTATGATCAATAGGCTTAGTCAGGAGGTAAATGGGAATTATATAGAATATTTAATTAAAAACAGAAGGCAAAGGAAGACAGGGAAAGAAAAAAATAAACAACGTGCGATGAATAAAGAAGTGACAGTAGATCTTAATTCAGTTATACCAATAATCGCTTAAAATGTGGATGATCTAAATTAAAAAACAGAAATTGTTCTAGCATATAAAAATCAAGACTCAACTATGTCTCATCTACGAGAAAACCAGTTTAAATATAAAAGCGACAGATGGAGAAAGATATACTATGTTAAAAGTACTCAAAAGAAAGCCAGAGTTGCTATATTAATTTCAGAAAAAACAACTTTAGAACAAGGAACATTTCAAAAATGAAGAGAGGCACTACGTAATGATAAAAGGATCTATTCTCCAAGATAACACAACAGTTCTTAACATGTACACAACCAACAACAGAGCATGCAAATACATAGGCAGAAACTGTTAAGAATTGAAAAAAAAAGATAAATCCATTATTACATTTGGATATTTCGGCACCTTCTTTCAGTAATTTA
This sequence comes from Eumetopias jubatus, assembly GCF_037043125.1. Classification (NCBI taxonomy): domain Eukaryota; kingdom Metazoa; phylum Chordata; class Mammalia; order Carnivora; family Otariidae; genus Eumetopias; species Eumetopias jubatus. Next base: position 87,828,811 of record NW_028274823.1, on the reverse strand, counting down.
TAGACCAACCAGTCTGAAAATCAATAAGAATAGAGTTAACCTGAATAGCACTACCAATCAACTTAATCTAATTGACAGTTATAGAAAGTTCATCTAACAACAGCGGTATTAACATTCCTCTCAAGATCACATAGAACTTTGGCACAGATAGACACATTTTGGACCTTCAAATACACATTAACAAATTTAAAAACATATAATTCATTCAAAGTGTGTTTTCAGAGTATGGTTTAATAAAACATACTCTGAAAAGTATGTTTTAATAAAATTAAATTATAAATCAATAATAGAAAGAGTGCTGGAAAATACCCAGATGTTGGTAGTTTCAATAGAATAATTCTATGTAATACATGTGTCAAAGGAAAAGTCTCAAGAGATTAAAGAAATTTTTTTGAACTAGATAGAAATAAAAATAAAATTTATCAAAATTTGTAGAATGTAGTGAAAGCCATGTTCAGAGGAAAATTTATAGTTTTAAATGTATATATGGTAAAAGATGAAAGGTGTAAAATCAACAGATTGAGACGCCACTTAGTAGAAAGAAGAGCAATTTAAGCATAAAGCCAACATAAGAAAAAGAGAGAGAGGATTTCAATGAAATTTAAAACAGCAAAACAATAGAGAAAATCAACAAAACCAAAAACTGCATCTTTGAAAACATAAATAAAATTAATTAACCTCTAGCCAGGCTAGAGAAGAAGAAAGAAGACACATATGTCCATTACTGAAATTTGAAAATGTTCATTAGCACTTATTTCATGGGCATTAAAAAGATACTAAAGGAATAATATAAACAATTCTCTACACTCCAGTTTTATAAATTAGATAGAAAGCATTAATTCCTTGAAAGAAGCAGACTAAAAAAAACTCACATAAGGAGAAGTAGATGATCTGAATAGGCCTATACCTACAAAAGAAATTTAATCAATAATTAATAACCTTCAGAACAGAAAGCACCAGGTACAAATGATTTCAGTGGGGAATTTTACCAAACATTTAAGGAAGAAATGATACCAATTCTCCACCATCTTTTCTATGAAATAGGAGCAGAGAGTATACTTACTAACTCATTCTATGAGGCCATAATTACCGTAATACCAAAAGCAGGAAAAAAAAAAAACATTAAAAGGAAGGAAAACTGTAGATCTGTAGCTCTCATGACCATAGATTCACGAATCCTCAACAAAATATTAGTATTTCAAATCTCCTGTATAAAAAGAATCATACATCATGATCAAGTGAGATTTACTCCAGGTATACAAGACATGTTGAACATTCAAAAACAAATCATTGTAATCTACCACATCAACAGCCTAGGAAAAATTATATAACCATGCCAATTGATTCAGAAAATTCACTTGACAGAACACAACACCCATTTGTGATAAAATCTCTCCTCAAGCCAGGAATAGAGGGTAACACCCTCAACATGATGAAGAGTATCTACAGAAGACCTACAGCTAACATCATGCTCAATCATAAGCAACTGAGTGCTCTCCTGCTGGACGGCCAAGTGAGAATGTTCTTTCTCACCACCTCTTTTCAGTATTGTACTAGCATTCCAGCTAGTGCAATGAGAAAAGAGAATGACACAAAAATATTCAGATTGGGAAGGAAGAAGTGAAATTATGTGCAGATGACAATGTTGTCTACATAGATAATCCTAAAGAATCTCAGCAACAACAAATCTCTTAGAATTAGTGACTGAGATGAATGTGGCCATGAGATCCAAGATAAACATACACAGATCACTTTGCTTCTTTATACTATCAACATGCAAACACAAATAAAATAATAGAATACCTTATATAATTGCTGAATAAAATGAAATACTGCAGTGTAAATTTACTAAAGTATGTATAGGACCTGCATGTAGAAAAATTCAAAATGCTAATGAAAGAAATCAAAGCTGATCTGAATAAATGGATATTTATACCACCTCCGTGCATTGAAGACTCAGTACAGTAAAGATCTTAATTCTCCCAAACTGATACACAGATTTAACAGAATTCCTATCAAAATTCCTATAAGTTCTTTTTTTTGTAGATATAGACAAGATAATTCCTAAATTTACTTAGAAAAGCAAAGGAACTAGAATAGCAAAACTCATTTTGAAAAGAAGAATAAGGTGAAAGGCATGAGTCTACTTGATTTCAAGACTTCTTTTTTTTTCACTACGGTAATTAAACCTGCATGGTGTTGGCAGTGGGACAAACACATAGATCATCCAAACAGAATAGACAGTCCCAAAAGAACATGGCCAGCTGGTTTATTTTTGACAAAGAGGTAAAAGCAGTTAACGGAGGAAGGATCAGAGGAGAGCCTTTCCAACGAACGGTGCTGGAGCATGGGACCTGCACAGGCAAACACCCAAACAAAAACAACAACAACAAAAATTCTGTTTTCACGAAAGAGATAGAGATACAGAATTTACCTCAACACATCATGTGCCCTCCTTAACTGCCCATCACCCAGTTACATAATGTGATGAGCACTGGGTGTGATACGCAACTGATGAATCATTGATTCAAACTACATCACAAACTAATGATGTACTCTATGTTGGCTAGTTGAATTGAAATAAAAAAAAAATTACCTCAAAAAAGATCTGAGACTTAAATGTAAAACATAAAACTACAGAGCTTTTCTAAAAATACACAGGAGAAAATCTTCAGAATTTATCGTTTGAGGTTTTAAAACTGACACCAAAAGTATGCCCCTTAAAAGGGAATACTGACATATTGGATTTCATCACAATTTTTACAGTTTTGCCCTCTGAAATATCCTGATCAGGATTTGTATGTTGGGATGAAATGGTGGTCATCTCAGTCTGTCCCAGAGATGCTTGGGTAGAACTGAAAGCATCTTGAAATGCCCTCATACCTTCTCCTTGTAGAACGTGGAGTATTTCTCAGGCCAACTCTTGATCGTGGAGACTGGTCTGACCCCGAGTCATTGAGAAGGGACGGTTGTAGGTGGAAAGGATCGGGCCGGGGGCCAACGAGCACCTGTTCTCCCCACGCAGTCACCCATGAAGATTCTGGTGCCGTTCTTTCTATATGCTGTACTTCTCAGGCAGTCGAAGTGGGTGTGATTGCAAGTAGCCAACGTCCCTCTCAACCAGGCCTCAGGTTTGCACTGGCAGCATTTTTAGTTATGGGACAACACTTTAGTTAGTTTGCCTGGCAACATTTTTAGTGATGTTTTTTCCCTTGTTTTTTTTTTTCCCCCCCAGTCATTCATGTTCTGCTTCCTCTTTCAAGAAATAAGAGTTTATTTTATCAACAATGGCAGTTACCAATGATTGAGGATACATATGAGTTTATTTTATCAACAGTGACAGTTACCAATGATGGAGGATACCCTTCATGCTAGATTCTTCGTGATAAAGGCATCCCACTCATTTGTATTAGCGATGTGTGGGAAGCACAGCATGACGTGTAGACCTGTCCAATCACTATGTGATACACCTGTAACTAATGTCACATTGTGTGTCAACCATACGTCCATTAAGAAAAAAGACACTTTGCCCAGGATTGCTTTATATGCCCTATGTCAGCAGGGTGGGGTGTATATGACACCCGCACCGCAATGATCTTAGAGATGCAAATATTCCAGCTGAGAGTTCCATAGCTCACCCAGGTAAGGCCTTGCGGTGGCTTAGGCTTGACTGCGAGACTCCAAACACTGCCCCTAATCTGACTCTAAGAGGGAGTCTGAGGGGGGTTTCTGAGGACTCCCTGAGGCATTGTCTGCGGTAGAGGAGGATGGTCAGCTTGCCACAACCTCACGCCCATTTATGCGTTTCTTTGAAATAATCCTGGGGCAAGTAGTTCAAGGTGGCTCTACCCAAAAGGGGCAAATCAGAGACAGGGGCCAGGACAGGTGGACGTGACTTCATTGTCTAATTCAGGAGAGAGAAATAACATAGTCGGGATGGATAGGGGCAGCTGAATACAGAGACACCAAGAAAATAGAACTGACAAGTCTCGTACAAATCAAAGGAGAATTATATTTAAAACATGGTCTTTAAAAAAATTTAAAAATTTAAAAAATTTAAAAAATTTAGAAATTTAAAAAATAAAACATGGTCTTTCCCACTAATGATCTAAAAAAAAAAAACTTACGGTTTTTCAAACAAGGAAAGCTATATTGTTTTCTCCTTATAGTAGAATATATACATTTTCCCCTCGAAGTACAAGAGTCTACCTTCACATAGATATCAGTCTCATTTGTCAGTTTGAAACAGACCCTCAACGCAACACGCCTTCATCGTGAAGAATATTGACAGCACTTAAGCCGATAGTCTCTGGGGTCTAGTATAAGTTAATATTCCTTGGATGTTCCTTTACTATTAAAAAAATTCAGACTAAGAAGTGCACTTGTCAGAGCTGATTTTTATAGTCTGGACATATTAAAATGCTTTATTAAATTTAGACTTGCTGTAGTTTCCAATAATGAAAAAGTCCAGTTTTCCATCTGCCTCTGCAGGTGACACTGGAGCCCCAAAACACCAAGTCTCTAACCCTGTCTGGAGCCCTGGGCAAGGGGAGGCCTCTCAGAGATGAGGGCAGTTTCCTGACCTGTTCTTCTGTTTGTTGAGAACAGATCTCACTCACTCTATTAAACACTGTTTTGTCATATTAGCAACAGCAGTAGGGAAGAATAAAGTCTAATTCTTGCAGCAATTTCGTGCAGTTGTCATTAATATCAAAGAGGTAAATGTTGGGCTTAATGCTGCCCTGGTTTCTAAATAAAGAGACGTCGGATTGTGTCTTGGAGAAAAGGAATCTGTGGCTTATTTAGCACTGAGAGATGACAGGAGACATAATTGACTCCTTCCCTTGAAAGCCAACAAGGACTATTTGCTATTCAAAATGTGCACCGAAATGAGGGTCTCTTGTTATAACAAGAGGAACATGAAGACAGAAACGAAAGTTTTCTTCATTTCCTTTCACTGCATGATAGCAGTTGGAAATCATCACAGTGTTTGTCCTGCATCTGGACAGGATGTGCAGACTCTTTCTCGTGAGATTCTGAAGAAGAAGGCAGGAACTTTCCCCTGGGCTAGCATTTCTGGGAGGACTTGAAGGACAGAGACAAAGTAGAAAAGAAATTCAGAAAACAGGGTGGTTTTTCCCTACCACCCATGAGCATGGTCTTTTACTTGTCTCACTTGGAGTAACCCTCTTGGCTTCACAGTAGCGATGTATAATCATTTGACTGTCTGTCAGAATTCCCTTATGCTTCAGTTTCTTTATCTACAATTCTGCTCATGAAAATCTCTTATGTTTTAGAAGAGAACAGGCAGCCAAACTGAGAGATTGATGTGATCCAAAGGTTGTAAGAGGCTCTAGATCTAGTATGTTTGGGACACTTGAGAGCTTGTTTGGAGGTTCCAGCAGGGCGGCGCAGCTACTCGTATACCCTTGACCGAAGAACGGTCCTCTCCTGTACTGGGGAAGGTCGTCCTCTTCGACCGAGCGCGCAGCATCGGGAGGGACGCGCATGGAGCGGTGAGGGAGGAGGGGGACACCCGCCTAGCCAGCCAGATCAGCCGATTCAACCCTGGCGATCAATGGGGTGGCAGATGTCACAGCCAGACCGCCCTCACATCCTGTTTGGGACACTTGAAGTGCAAGTTCCTTCCTATCCCTTTCCAGGCACATGAAACCTGGAGCATCCGTGACCAGGCAGCACTGAGCAGGGGATTCGCGGGTGCTCCTCCTCCTCCTCCGACTGGGCGAGTAAGCGCCATCTATCCTCTGCAAACAGACACACAGAATTTTGTGTGTCTTCCTTAGGATCAAAACTTGTTAAATGAAAACATCTCTAAAAATTAGTCTTTCAACAATTGGAGGAGCTGAAAGCCTTCAGGTGGCTGGAAATATTAAACCAGGAATTATGTAAGGGATTCTGGCCCCGGGGAGGAGACTGGCTTCTTGGGTCCACATGCTTGCTGTGCATCTATGGCTGCTGCCGGCTGATTTTCTCCAGCCCCTTCCCTAGTTACATCCTATTAAGGCCAATTACTAATGTCATGATGGCATTTTAATGTAATTCATGTAAATTAAATTTTAAATTTTATATGACATTCAAAACATGGCCTCTGACAAAACTTTTAGCTCATCTTTTTGGCATCTGTGAAAATACTAGTTATAAAGACAAAAAACATGCCCGTGGCTGACTAGATGAGAAGATGGGGTGCAGTGGAATTACTCATAAGCTTTCTGGGTAAAAGGAAGGGAGCCAGTACCAATACCAAGGGTCAGAACACCATGTTTTTCTGATCTTCATGCCCATGTGTGCAGGCCGAGTTCCTCAGTATTCAGAGGAGGTCCCTGGGGATCCCCTCCAGCATCACAGCTCTGGTCTCACGTCACGTGCCCACTAGCACACACGAGTTCTTGCATCCCCCCCCGCATCTGATCCATCTATGGCCTGTTTTATTTGCATCCTAAATACACATGCAATGCTATTCCCAGTAGAGTGAGTCCCGTGTTAGTGGATGTTGTCCGATGCATTAGTTACGACTTTCACAGGACTCATTTGTGTTTCAGAGTAAGAGGTGAATCACTGCTTTTTGAAACAGGTTGTGGCTATCTGCTAGCATCACAGATGAGTCTCTGGGCCTGGGAATGTGGGTCAATGGGTTCATTCAAAGTCATCGAACAGAGATAGTTTCCATTAATTTCAATTCTCTGTCGTAGACATTTGGAAGGATCTTGTGGTCGAGGCCGTGAAGCTGTTCAGGAAAGAAACAAGCACGTTATACGTTCCAGACTAGACTGGGCTGGGCTGTTAGGGTGCATGTTGGCCAAGGTAGCAACAGTGACCACACAGGAGACATCTTCTTTAGAAGTAGGTACTTCTAAAGACCTCTAACTGTAAATTAACTGCCATTTACCAGATGGAGGACCTGGGACTGACCATTTACTTAATCTCTGAATTTATAAAATGCAGGTGATAATTTCACCTAACTCCTACAACAGTTGCTGTGGAGATTAAATGAGAAAATACATGCAAATTATATAAAAAATTGCCTGGATGATAGTAAGAGCTTGATATATATTAGCCTTTATTGTCCTGTTTATTTGTTCCCATCTATACAGATGCAGAGGGCGCAAAGCAATGTGGTGCTGGGAGTAGTCCCAGACTGCAAATCAGAAACCCTGGATTCTGAAGCTGTTTCTGTGACTAAAAATTTGAGTCACTGTTAGCAAATCACGTCACTACTTTGAACTGAAAGTAAATTTTTTTCTTTATTATTATTCCTTTATTCTTTATTTCTTCCCTGTATTATTTTGTTTTTTTTTTTCCTGTACTCCTGTTTTATTTTTTCCTGTATTTTTTTGTTTTTGCCCATGTTATGAAGAGATAGGCTAAAGAACCTCTCTCACTCTTTTCTGTCAAATGCTCTTTTTTTAGAGCTGTAAAAGTCTAAGATTTTATAAAAACCATCATATTGATTGCCAAGTCAACTTGTTGTGTATGCCTTACTGGTTTTAAATACTGAAAACGGCACCTTAGAACATCCCAAAGTGAATAGGATACAGGAGCATGAGTTAATCAAGGTATTTAGAATAGCAGTTCTCACATGGGGGAAATGTTTTCCTACAAGAGACATTTGGCAATGCAGAGATTGGGGGTAGCTGAAGGTACTATGCCCCTGGTTTCTAATAAGTAGCGGCCAAAGAGGGTCCTCAGCATCCTATGATATGCAAGACGGCCCCTTGCAGCCGTGCACTAGCTCAACCCAAACATCAGTAGTGCGGAGCTGCAAAACCTGGATCTGGAGCACTGTGCACAGACTTTTACTGAAAGCAGACTCTGTTCCAGGCCCTGGATCCACAGAATTGGATGAAATAGACTTTCTCTTCCAGGAGCTCAGTGTTTCTGATGAATTGTCATCTTGTATCATTTCTTTGCAACCATATCCTTGTCTTTAAGTGTGAGCAAATACTAGTCATAACTCATGCCAGAACATGTATGAAGGGATGAAGGTCAAAGGCTTTGGGCTTCTCTCCTAGAGCAGGAGGATATGAGCTAGAGGAGCTTACGTAGCAATAGCCTCCTATTCATACCCATTAGGGTGTAAGAAGTTCGGAAGAAAATAAAAGAAAAATTAATGAAATAAATTAACATGTAAGAACTATAATACCTATTCATTGCATCAGTTCATAAAATAATGTCATCTCTGCAAATCTACTCGAAAATGACTATTTGAGGGATAAATCAGATCCCAGAGAGAGCATTTGTCAGTCAGACACCAGAGGGCAGTTTATCTATTTTCTTTCAAATAGAAGAGTCAGGAACTCAGGGCAGGTGTCTGTGTATGGACATGAGAAATGAGGCCAGTATGTAAACAGAACCAGATGCTGAGGGATAGCAGAACCTGAGAAACCAAGTTCTGGCCTATTTGTTGCTAAAATAAACTACCATTGGCAATGGCTATTTTTATTATCTGAGCATTTAATAAAACTTTAGTTAAGAACTAAGACTATTTTAATTTCTAAGTGGATATAACTTTGTACAAACACTGCTTTTGTGACACTCAGTGTGGGTGTCATGGAAAAGAAAGGGGCACAGAAAGCACGTTGAATTGAAGCTGGTAATAAATGTCTTTTTTGCAGGCTGTCAAAGGGTCACTGTGAGTTGCACTCTCATGGTGGAAGGTGGCAATGCACAGAGAGAGTGCCAGGCCTTAGAAATTCCAAATAGGAGCAGAACAGTCGCACTGGAGGCTGGGTTGGGAACCTGATGTTGTGTTGTGTTGAAGCAGGGCTGCAAGGATTGGTGTGAAGGTTCAAAACAACAGGAGCAGGATGCCTTGGTCTCTCTAATTTACTCTTTTAAAAACATCACTTTAGGGGCACCTCGGTGGCTCAGTCGTTAAGCGTCTGCCTTCGGCTCAGGTCGTGATCCCAGGGTCCTGGGACCGAGCCCCACATCGGGCTCCCTGCTCCGCGGGAAGCCTGCTTCTCCCTCTTCCACTCCCCCTGCTTGTGTTCCCGCTCTCGCTGTGTCTCTCTCTGTCAAAAATAAATAAATAAAAATCTTAAAAAAAAAAACCAAACATCATTTTATTGTTGTGAGAACATTTAACTTGAGATGTACCCTCTCAACAAAAACTGAAGTGAACCACACAGAATTGTTGGCTGTTGCCCAGATGCTGTACAGCAGGTCCCTAGAGTTTCTTCACCTTGCCTAGAGGAGACGGTGTGCCTGTTGATTAGCAACTCCCCAATTCCTTCCCCTGTCCCCCCACCCCAGCCCGGCCCTGGAAACTTCAGTTCTTAAATTTAAATTCACCACAGCAATGGTGTTTATGTAGAGAAACATCTGGGAAAAAGCTGAAAGCTTGCAAAGAATTTGTATTTCTTTCTGTAAGATTTTATTTTCAAGTACTGTGGCCATATTGGAGCAATGAGACCAGATTCATAGTCCCACTTTATGCAAATAGAAAACTGGGCAAAATACACAAAGCATTGGTTTCTTGACATTCAGTGTTGGGATGTGCAGGACCATATCCTTGAGCAAAGTGAAGCAAAGCTAGGTGAGGTTTAGAGAGGAAGAACACGACCAGAGCCTGTAGGAGACCGTGCTGGGGAGGCAGAACATGAGTGACGTTTGTGGGGCACTGCACAGAGTGCTCTGGCGACCCGCAAGTCCCCTTGAGTGGTTGCACAAGCACGGGAGGAAATGATTTCCACCTTCAGAGAGAAGCTGCGTAAAAAAGGGGCTAACTATTCATAGAGCCCAGGTAACGGCAGACAGAGTGGAGCTCACCAGCCAGAGTGGAGACCCCAGTCTACACTTGACCTCAGGTAGTGTCCTCAGAAATAGCTCACCTTCATACTATGACCATACTGGCTATTAAAAGCCTACTCTGAATCTATCCTAACAAAGCTTAAAACAAGCCTCAAAAGGATACAACCAGTTTCAAGTAACTTAAGACATGATGAAACAAGGTCCAATATTATGTAAAGAAATTCATAAAAATCCAGGATGTCATCATACAAAATTCAAAATGTCAGGCATCTAATAAAAATTGCCAAGCATTCAAAGGAGCAGGGGTGTTTAAGTCATGACAGGGAGGGTAATAACTGATCCACAGATACAGACCCAGAAGCAATAGGAGTTGTAGAATTAGTAGACAGAGATGTCAAAAACAGTTATGATAAACACACTCCCTTTGTTCAAGCTGATAGAGGCAAAGTCATGTTGATGAAGGAGGGAAAAAAAGTATGACAAAAAGACTGAAACAGGGTGTCTAGATTTAGCTGAAGTGAAAAAGAAGAAATAAACCTGAGATTAGACACTGCAGGACAAAGAATCAGCAAGCTGGAAGGCATAGTAATAGAAACTAACCAAAGTGACGTATATAGAGAAAAAGACTGAAAAGGAAAATAAAGAGACCACGGGTGAAGTATGGGATGATGTTAAGCCATCAAGCCTGAGTGTAACTGGAATCCTAGAAGAAGAGCAAGAGGAAAATACTTGAAGAAATGAGAGTTGAAAAATTTTCAAACTGGATGACAACTATAAGGTCACAGATCCAAGAGGCTCAACAAACCACAAACAAAATAACCATAAAGAAAATAATCTGAAATATAATCAAAGTGAGGAATACCAGTGAAAAAGAGAAGATATTAAAAGTGCCAGAGGAAAACATATCTGTCATACAGACAACAGTAAGAATGACTGCAAATTTCCTGTCAGAAACTTTGCAGGCCAGAAGATGTTATGCTACGTGAAAGAAGCTGAGCACAAAAGGCGGCTCAGAAACAAGAGAATAAAAGGAGAAAGGGAAGACCTGTGGGGACCAAGCCAGGAAGTGATAGCCAGCGTCTGGAGAAGAATGTCTGCAGAGGGATGCAAAGGAGCTCCTTGTGTGCTTGAGGTCAAGACGCATGGCAGGTGCATTTGTCATAACTCACAGTTATGTAACTAAATTTAGTGAAGGTATTGTATGTAATTAAGCCTCAGTAAAGCTGCTTAACAACAGCAAAAATACAGTGAGAAGGTAGCCGGTGGTCCGTTCTTTGACAAAACACATTTATGTGACACAAATCTTCATTTGATAATTGATCTTCTCTGTTAAATCAGATGCATAAGGACTGGATTTTACTCCATCTGGGAGGAGAGGAGGACATTCCAGGTCGAAAGAAGTATCAGGGAAGGGACGAATATGGAGAAGGGAGCAGCATGTTTGTCCCATCCTGGAGTTCAGGGCTGAGTACAGTTTGGGAAGGGCATTTTATTCCTTGCTAGGGAGTCTGGCCTTATCCTTCTGAAAATGGGGATCCATGAAAGGCTTGAAAATACCTTAGGGAAAACACGTGCCCAATCCCCACCATACCTTTATCTAAAGGAAATCAGGCTTAATTTAACATAAAGGTAGCATTAAGGTGAGCATATACTTTGGAGCTGGGCAGAACCAGGTTAGGTTCTGGTTCATCCTGAATCATGTGAAATGGAGCCTCTTATGTAACCTCTCTGGGTGTCAGATCTCCTCACCCATAAAAGGCAGAAAAGATCACCTGCTCTGTGTGATGTTGTTGTGAGCTAACGACTTTAAGAGATGAACACAGAGCCTGGAAGATAGCAGACCCCCAGCAAAGGAGAATATGAGACGTTAGAATTCCCTTACTCTCCTTGGAACAGTTAACTGTTTAATGCTACTTCTTTAAACCAAATCAAATGAGCGTTTGCCCCATTCCAGTGTTTGCATAGTTATTCGTTCTTTCATTGACTCCAGCATTTAACAAGGGGCCAGACACTGGTGATGGCGTAGTCTCTACCCTCCAGGTTCCAACTGGACACCATGAAGGGAATCCCTCTGCTCGCATGGCATGGAAAAATAAAGGTGACAGTTATAGCTTATCAAAGATAATATAACAATAACAAATTGCAAAATTAGCAGATGTTCGGGGGTGGGCATTAGGTGAATAAAGCTATTGTTATACTTTAAAAATTCATGGTCTGTAATGGGAGCTCAAGGGAACAAAGAAAGGGGGACAATTTGCAGGTACGTAGGGTCTCAACTCGGACATGGTGACAGTTAGGAGGGTCATTGCTTAGAGGCTGAGGAGGGAGGGCCAGAGCAGTCACTGATGCTGCAAAGTGCTCACAAGATTCGATGACAAATGCATAGGAAACCAAACGTACACCCTCAGTTCCTTATCACTATCTATGTGTCATCGTGCAGTTCCCAATACTTGCCATGCCAGTGTGTCTAGATACCAAGACTTTGGAAAGTGGAGTGCGTTGATATGAAGAGGATTCCCAGACTTTTGTGACTTCCTGAGACTGTTCTTGATTTGCTTTAGCAAGACAACTTAGAAGTTCACAGACGACCCGTGAAAATTTGTTGACACCCATATATTTTCCTGCTTTTAAAGCAATGCTCTGTGTAGCTAGGTTTGTTACCAATGGGCTGTAATTGATTTGAAATTAATTTTAAAATTTTGAGCTCGCATTTGAACTTGGAGATTTCACTTTTTAAAAATCCAAATTTCTATTTTTTCTTGGACAATCTAGACATCTGGCCACCCTGGACCTGAATTTCTACGTCAGCAGTTGTTTGGAGCTGCTCTATTTAGATGCAGCCTTTGTTCCCCGACACCTTCTGCTTCCTGACCCCCTGATACAGCGGCCATGGAAGCATCTGGTTCTGAGAACCAGCCTGGTCCACAGGGCAAGCAGATACACTGCTGTGAGTGGTCAGTTAGCACTTGGGATACTTTACTTTCCCTCTGATGCCCAGGACCTCATTTTCCAGATGCCTTTATCAGATACAATGTAGATTAATTTTAAGGTTTCAGTTACATTGAAGTCACGTGAGGTTAGGAGGGAAGCCCAAGAGAAGAAATAGCTGTGGACAAATGCAAAAGTACACAGGGGTAAGATTTCTTTTTCTTCAAAATTTGTTTTAGGTATGATTTACAAATAAACACATACCCAGATTTTTCTGTGTGGATTGATGAGTTTTGACGCATGCATTCACTCATGGACACTCAACCCCATGAAAATGCGGAGCTTCCCATCACCACAGGAGACCCCCTCTGGTCCTTCCCGTCACTGTCACACCGAACCCTTCTGCTCAGCCCCTCGGAAAACACTTCTGTCTCTTTCAGCACGGACTAGTTTTGCCTGCTCGAGGAACTGCATGTAAGTGTGGAGTCCGCTGTGTGGACTTACACAGAGTGCGATCTTTTGTGTCTGGCTTCTTTCATTTGGCATCTTTTGAGATTCATACATCCGGTTGTGTTTCTTGTTGATGAGGAGGATGACCTTGCATAATTAGGCCACCGATTGCTTCTGGATGTTTCCAGTCTGGGGCTTTTATGGATTAAGTTGTTAGGGACATTCTAGTACAAGTCATTTTGTGGACATCCGATTTCATTTTCTGTGGTTTAAAGCACAGAAGTGAAGTTTCTGTACTTGACTGGGGGTATATCTCACATTTTTTTAAAAAGGCCAAGCTGGCTTTCTTTTTATATCTACCAACAATACAGGGCAGTTCCAACAACTCCACTTTCTAATCAACATTTTTCAAATTATTGATATTTAGATATTTTACTATTAACCGATTTAATGGGTGTGTTTCAATGTTAAATTATGATTTTAATTTTCTTTTCCCTCTTGATTAATGATGAGCAGTACTTTTTCATGTACTTATTGGTATTCTGTTCTTTTCCTGCTGAAATGTGTATTGAACACTTTTGTGCACTTTTTTAACTGGGTTTGTGATTTTGTTATTTATGGTTAAGATCTCTTTATGTATTTTAGGTACAAGTTATTCATTGTATTTATATCTATATATGGATATATAAATCATTTGTCATATCTAATAGATCAGTGACAGTATTGATACAAAAATATAGGTATGGGTATAGAAAATGTATTTTCTCATCCTGCAGTTTGCCTATTCATTTTAATAGTGTCTTTCAATGAGCAGAAAATCTTAATTTTGATGGAGTATATCTTATTTTATTCTATAATAGTCTGTGCTTTCTGTGTCTTATAATTTTGCCTACCGATTAGCTAGAATCAGATATAACTAGTGCTTTCATGAACTTTGTATTGTCCTCAGTTGCACAATATCCTTCTTCTTGCCCCCAAAGTTAAGATACTATTTTGAATTTTGTCTTAATCCTTCTCTTGATTTTCTTAGTATTTTGTCACATACATATATATAATCTTTGAATAACATTGTTCTGAATATTTGTGGATTTAGACAAATTATATATTATTATATGTAAGCTTTTATGACTAGACTCTCAACATCGTGATTTTATATTCACTTACGCTTGGAGTGAAGCATTATTTCATTTCTGTTTATGGAGATATAGGACTCAATTATATGGCTACACCACATTTTATCAATTTTCTTGTCATTGGACATTTTTTTCCACTTTCTAATACAAAAATTGATACCGTAAGGTTTTTGTGCACGCCTCCTGAAACACACATGCGAGGGTTGCTCTAGCTATTCGGTCAGTAGCTGAATTACTGAGCCTTCCTCACAGATGAATCATTTACCAGTGTGGTCGTGCTGAGTGTCAGTCATGATTTACAGCAGTCTGTGACTCCACACCCTCACTGGCTCTTGGTGTGGTCTGCCTTTAAGTCCTGCCACTTATACCTCTTCACTAACACCAGCTGAGGGCCTGTTCCATTTCAGGAGCTCAGTATCGGCTTTACAAAACTTATCTCTTACTTCCCACAGCAAACCTGGGAAGCAAGGGACAATTATCCTAATTTATCCCCATAAAACCTGAGGCTTGGGAAGATTGGACATGCTCAAGGTTTTCAGGGAATAATAGCAAGAAATTTCTCACTTACGTCACAGGCAGTGTGTCGAACACTTTGAGCGCGTGAGTTCATTTAGTTCGCAGGCACTCGCTGCGGCAAAATCAGGGCGTCAGCGGGCTCTGGGATCAGCCCATTTCCTTGCCATCCCAGCCCCTGGAGCCACCTCTACTCCTCGGCAGGCAGCAGCAGGCCGGCCCTTTCTCAGGCTGCCACCCCATCCTTCAGTTCCATGGGCCTTTGTGATCCTGTTGGGACCCCTCGCCTTCTCCCGGGTACTCTACCTCTTTGATGCTCAGCGGGTTAGCAACTGGAATTCCATCTGCGGCTGCCTTGCCAGGTAACAGCAGACACTGGACATGGACAGTAACCAGGAGCCTATCACTCTGCTTATCCAGTGAGGGGCCAGAACTTAAATCCAGATGGTAGGATTCCTCAACATCCCGGTCCCGTCTTGTAACTGGTGAGCCCCACTGGAATGAAGGCATGTCAGGAAGAGAGGTTGGTGGTGTGGCGTGAGGGGGTCTCTTTGGTGTCTCCAGGCAGGATCCAGGCACTGGATTCCCTCATTAGCACCAACTTCTACAAACACACAAAGTCGTGGAAGATGCAGAGTAGTTTTATTTTTCCCTGATTTGTTGTGTCATTTTACCTCTGACTACTTTTGGCTGCATGACCTTTGCTGGCACTTCCATTACTTCTAGAAACAAACAACACACTGAAATGCATGGCACAAAATGAGCCAGATGAGAGCCTCATTTAGTCTCACAGATGGGTCCAGTTCTGCTCCTTGGAGCACTTCCCAAAGCACCCGTGAGGAGGGATTAAAAGAGAATGCTACTTGGGTAAATGTTTTCCTTCAATAATTCTGAGGCCTGCTGCTTGAGTGTACTTACTCCCCTTTGCAGATTCGCACTGCACCTGAGCGTAATGACCTTGGGAAGCCTGGCAGGAAAGCGGCCCACATAACTAACTTTTCTTTTTTTTCTTTTTTCTTTTCCTTTCCTTTCCTTTTCTTTTCTTTCTTTTTTTCTTTTCTCTTCCTTCCTTCCTTCCTTCCTTCCTTCCTTCCTTCCTTCCTTCCTTCCTTCCTTCTTTATTTCTTTTATTATGTTATGTTAGTCACCATACAGTACATCATTAGTTCTTGATGTAGTGGTCCCTGATTCATTGTTTGTGCATAACACCCACTGCTCCATGCAGAACGTGCCCTCTTTTAATACCCATCACCAGGCTAACCCATCCCCCCACCCCCCTCCCCTCGAGAACCCTCAGTTTGTTTCTCAGAGTCCATCGTCTCTCATGGTTCGTCTCCCCCACCGATTCCCACCCCTCTTCATTTTTCCCTTCCTTCTCCTAATGCCCTCCATGGTATTCCTTATGTTCCACAAACAAGTGAAACCATATGATAATTGACTTTCTCTGCTTGACGTATTTCACTTAGCATAATCTCCTCTGGTCCCATCCATGTTGATGTAAAAGTTGGGTATTCATCCTTTCTGATGGCTGAGTGATACTGCATTGTATATATGGACCACATCTTCTTTATCCATTCGTCTGTTGAAGGGCATCTCGGCTCTTTCCACAGTTTGGCTATTGTGGACGTTGCTGCTATGAACATTGGGGTGCACGTACCCCTTCTTTTCCCTACATCTGTGTCTTTCAGGTAAATACCCAGGAGTGCAATTGCTGGGTCATAGGGTAGCTCTATTTTTAATTTTTTGAGGCACCTCCACACTGTTTTCCAAAGTGGCTGTACCAGCTTTCATTCTCACCAACAGTGTAAGAGGGTTCCCCTTTCTCCACAACCTCTCCAACATTTGTTGTTTCTGCCTTGTCAATTTTTGCCATTCTAACTGGTGTAAGGTGGTATCTCAGTGTTGTTTTGATTTGAATTTCTCCAATGGCTAATGATGATGAACATTTTTTTTTCATGTGTCTGTTAGCCATTTGTATGTCTTATTTTGACAAGTGTCTGTTCATGTCTTCTGCCCATTTTTTGACTGGATTATTTGTTTTCTGGGTGTTGAGTTTGAGAAGTTCTTTATAAATCTTGGATATCAGCACTTTGTCTTTAGTGTTAATTGTAAAAATCTTCTCCCATTCCATGGTTTGCCTCTTTGTTTTGTTGACTGTTTCTTTTGCTGTGCAGAAGTTTTTTATCTTGATGAAGTCCCAAAAGTTCATTTTCACTTTTGTTTCCCTTTCCTTTGGAGAGTGACTTGAAAGAAGTTGCCGTGGCTGATGTTGAAGAGGTTACTGCCTATGTTCTCCTCTAGGAGTTTGATGGATTCCTGTCTCACATAGAAGTCTTTCATCCATTTTGAGTTTATCTTTGTGTTTGGTCTTAGAGAATGGTTGAGTTTCATTCTTCTGTATATAGCTGTCCAATTTCCCCAGCAGCGTTTATTGAAGAGACTGTCTTTTTTCCATTGGATATTTTTTCCTGCTTTGTCAAAGATTATTTAACCATAGAGTTGAGGGTCCATATCTGGGCTCTCTATTCTGTTCCATTGGTCTATGCATCTGTTTTTGTGCCAGTACCATGCTGTCTTGGTGATCACAGCTTTGTAATATAGCTTGAAATCAGGAAACATGATGCCCCCAGCTTTGTTTTTCTTTTTCAGCATTTCCTTGGCAATTCGGGGTCTTTTCTGATTCCATACAAATTTTAGGATTTTTTGTTCCAGCACTTTGAAAAATGCCATTGGTATTTTGATCGGGATGGCATTGAAGGTATAGATTGCTCTGGCAGCATAGACATTTTAACAATGTTTATTCTTCTGATCCATGAGCATGGAATATTTTTCCATCTTTTTGTGTCTTCTTCAATTTCTTTCATGAGTGTTCTGCAGTTCCTAGAGTATAGATCCTTTACCTCTTTGGTTAGATTTATTCCAAGGTATCTTATGGTTTTTGGTGCTATTGTAAATTGAATCGTTTCAATAATTTCTTTCTACAGTTACATTGTTACTGTGTAAGAAAGCAACTGATTTCTGTGCATTGATTTTTTATCCTGCCACATTACTGAATTGCTGTATGAGTTCTAGTAATTTGGGGGTGGAGTCTTGGGTTTTCCACCTAAAGTATCATGTCATCTGCAAAGAGAGAGGGTTTGACTTCTTCTTCGCCAGTCTGAATACCTTTTATTTCTTTTTGTTGTCTTATTGGTGTTGCTAGGACTTCTAGTACGCTGTTGAACAATAGTGACGAGATTGTGGCATCCTTATCATGTTCCTGATCTTAAGGGAAAGGCTCTCAGCTTTTCCTCATTGAGAATGATATTTGCTGTGGGTTTTTCATAGATGCTTTTAATGAACTTGAGGAATGTTCCGTCTATCCCTATACTCTGAAGAGTTTTAATCAGGAAAGGATGCTGTTTCTTGTCAAATGCTTTTTCTGCATCAATTGAGAGGACCATATGGTTTTTCTTTCTCCTCTTATTAAACGGTTCTATCACATTGATTTGCGAATGTTGAACCACTCTTGCATTCCAGGGATAAATCCCACTTGGTCTTGGTCGTGGTGGATGGACCTTTTAATGTATTGTTGGATCCTATTAGCTAGGATTTTGTTGAGGATTTTGGCATCCATATTCATCGGGGATATCGGTCTGAAATTCTCCTTTTTGATGAGGTCTTTTCCTGGTTTGGGGATTAAGGTAATGCTGGCCTCATAGAATGAGTCTGGAAGCTTTCCTTCTGTTTCTATTTTTTGAAACAGCTTCAGGAGAATAGTTATTATTTCTTCTTTGAATGTTTGGTAGAATTCCCCAGGGACTCCATCAGGCTCTGAACTCTTGATTATTGGGAGGTTTTTGATCACTGCTTCAATCTTGTTACTGGTTATTGGTCTATTCAGGTTGTCAATTTCTTCCTGTTTCAGTCTTGGCAGTTTATAGGTTTCCAGGAAGGCATCCATTTCTTCCATGTTGCTTAATTTATTGGCTTATAGTTGTTGATAATAATTTCTAATAATTGTTTCTCTTTCCTTGGTGTTAGGCGTGATCTCACTTCTTTCATTCATAATTTTATTAATTTGGTTCCTTTCTCTTTTCTTTTTGATAAATCTGGCCAGTGGTTTATCGATCTTATTAATTCTTTCAAAGAACCAGCTTCTAGTTTTGTTGATCTGCTCTGCTGTATTTCTGGTTTCTAATTCATTGATCTCTGCTCTAATCTTAATTATTTCTCTTCTAATTCGTGGCTTAGCCATCATTTGTTGTTTTTTCTCCATTTCTTTAAGGTGTATAATTGGTGAATTCAGGATTTTTCTATTTTTTTGAGTGAGGCTTGGATGGCTATGTATAATTTTCCCCTTAGGACCGCCTTTGCAGTATCCCATAGGTTTTGGACTGATGTGTTTTTGTTCTCATTGGTTTTCATGAATTGTTTAAGTTCTTCTTTGATTTCCTTGTTGACGCAAACATTCTTCAGCAGAGTGATATTTAGCTTCCAAGTATTTGAATTTCTTCCAAATTTTTTCTTGTGATTGAGTTCCAGTTTTAAAGCATTATGGTCTGACAATATGCAGGAAGTAATCTCAATCTTTTGGTATCAGTTGAGACCTGATTTGTGACCCAGTATGTGGGCTATTCTGGAGAAAGTTCCATGTGCGCTCGAGAAGAATGAGTATTTTGTTGTTTTAGGGTGGAATGTTCTGTATATATCTATGAGGTCCACCTGGTCTAGTGTGTCATTCAAAGCTCTTGTTTCTTTGTTGATTTTCTGCTTAGATTATCTGTGTATTGCTGAGAATTGAGTGTTGAGGTCTCCTACTATTAACGTATTATTGTCAACATGTCTCTTTATTTTGGTTAACAATTGGCTTATGTAGTTGGCTGCTCCCATGTTGGGGGTGTAAATATTTACAATTGTTAGATCTTCTTGTTGAATAGACCCTTTAAGAATGATATAGTGTTCTTCTGTGTCTCTAACTACGTTCTTTAGTTTAAAATCTAATTTGTCTGATATGAGAATTGCTACCCCAGCTTTCTTTTGATGTCCATTGGCGTGAAAGATGGTTCTCCATCCCTTCACTTACAGTCTGGATTTTTTTTTTTGGTTTAGGTTCAAAATGAGTCTCTTGTAGGCAGCATATGGATGGGTCCTGTCTTTTTATCCAGTCTGCAACCCTCTGCCATTTTATGGGAGCATTTAAGCTGTTCACGTTGAAAGTGATTATTGAAAGATACGAATTTATTGTCATCATGTTGCCTGTGAAGTCCTTTTTTTTGTAGAGTGTCTCTGTAAATTTCTGTTCTATATTACTCTTGGGGTCTTTTTCCTTTTATAGAACCCCCTTAATATTTCTTGCAGGGCCTGCTTAGTGGTCAAATATTCTTTCAGTTTCTGTTGGACCTGGAAACTCTGTATCTCTCCATCCATTCTAAATGACAGCCTTGCTGGATAGAGTATTCTTGGCTCCGTGTTCTTCTCGTTTAGTACCCTGACTATATCTTGCCAGCTCTTTCTGGTTTGCCCAGGTCTCTGTGGATAGGTCTGATGTTATTCTGATGTTCCTCCCTCTGTACGTAAGGAATCTCTTCCTCCTAACTGCCCTTGAGATGGTTTCCTTGGTTCTAAGATTTGCGAGTTTTACTATTACATGCCGGAACATTGGTTTGTTTTCCTTGATGTTGGGAGGGGTCCTCTCTGCCTCTAGGACACGAATGCTTGTTTCATTCCCCAGATTAGGGAAGTTCTCAGCTACAATTTGCTCAAATATATCTTCTAGTCCTCTCTCTGTCTCTCCACCTCCTCAGCGATCCCAGTAATTCTGACATTGGGATGTTTCATGGCGTCAATTATTTCTCTAATTCTGTTTTCATGGATTTTATGCTGTTTGTTCCAGGTCTCTTTGTGTTCCTTCTTTTCTATCAGTTTGTCCTCTAGATCACTAATTTCTTCTTCTGCCTCATTTACCTTAGCTGTTAGAGTATCTAGATTAGATTGGATCTCATTGATAGCATTTTTAAGTTCTGCCAGATCAGCTCTCATTTCTGCCCTTAGAGACTCTATTTTGCCATTAATCAATTTCTCCATTCTAGCTATCATCTTCATAATTGTTACCCCGGAGTCTATTTCTACATCTTGCTTATATCTATATCCATCTGTAAATCTGTGGCAGAAGTCACAGTCTCTGAGTCTTTCCTATTTTGGGAGTTCCTCCTCTTAGTCATTCCGTTGAGGGGTGCTTGAGGGCATGTACAGAGTCCAGATTATTGACCACAACCCAAGCAAGGTGCACCTGTTTCATACGAACCTTCGGGTTCTCGGCCTTTGTTCTTCCAGCCTGTCTTCTGGGGGAGGGGCCTGCTGCACCGTTCTCAGGGAGCCCTGTGGGGGAGTATGGGCTCAGTGAAAACCGGTTTTTGGGGGCTTTTGTTCTCTGGCAACTTTCCCTGGTGGCTTTCCGCGTCTTTTCCAAGAGTCCCAGCTGGAAGTGACCGTTTCCAACCCTCTGCCTCAGAGCAGAGAGATCGCAGTCTGTTCTTCAGTGAGCTCTCCAGGCCTCACGGTCTCCATTTCTGTCTGTGCTGCTCAAACTGCAGTGTCCCGTTTATATGTCCCACAGCAGCGCTCCCAGCCCTTGCTTCCAGGTCTGGGCACATCTCTGCCCTTTGTGCTTCCAGAACCGCCAGCTGCCCCCAGTTCCCACGCATGCCCCTGCAGCTCCAGGTTTCGGTCCGGGGGCTGCCCTAAAGTCCTTTCCCCACCACTGCTGGTCTGCAAGTCCGGGTCTGGTCCCCAGAGTGGGAGGCTTTTGCGATCCTGTGTTATTTTACCTTCATGTCTCATGCACTTATGGCGGCTCCATCCCCCTTCTGTGTATCTTCCAACATCTGCCTGTGGAATTACGGGTCCCAGCTTCCTACCTTGAAACCAGTCTCCAGCGATATTCTGTTTATAGAGCTCCAGATATATCTTCTTACATCTCAGGCTGGTTTTGTGGGTGTTCGGAGTGGTCTGGTAGATAGCCAGTTCAATTCAGGGGACTGATTAAAGTAGGGTCCCCTATTCCTCTGCCATCTTTGCCCACTCCCCCCACGTAACTTTCTGGTCTCCACAACTAATTGGACATGGAGCCCTCACTTTTTGAATCTGCCCCTTGGGTCTTGGATCACTGTTTCTAGTGGAACGTTTGAGGAATCACAGGCCACGGTATGTTGTTGGGATAATGACTGTGCAATATTTTGGTCATCAGCTAATATCCAGAATAATATCCAGAAATCCACCTATTTACATGACCTTGGCTAGATGGGGAGATTTACATGGGACAGGTTCACCTTCATTTGTAAAGCTTTCACAGTAGGAATTAATAGAGATAGAAAAGTCCTTTCTGAAATAACATTTTAAGTTATGAGGTCTTCTCATTGAGATGCCCCTGCCTGAGTCAAAAGTAGAGCTCAAAGGAATTTGAATATTCAGCGAGAGGATGTAATATTTTCCACAGAAGCATTATAGTGGATTATATCTTTATTCTGTTTCTTTGAAGCAAAAAAAAAAAGTATCTTTTGTTTCTTTAGCATTTCGAGAAATGATCAATTTCAGATGTTCCATACATCCAATATTAAAGAAAATTATTTTGGGGGATTCATTTTTTGAACATAACAATTTATGTGAAGATATAGGACAAAGATCTTAAGTCC
Organism: Eumetopias jubatus; assembly: GCF_037043125.1. Classification (NCBI taxonomy): domain Eukaryota; kingdom Metazoa; phylum Chordata; class Mammalia; order Carnivora; family Otariidae; genus Eumetopias; species Eumetopias jubatus. Next base: position 87,806,343 of record NW_028274823.1, on the reverse strand, counting down.
TATACATGCATAAATGCGCAGGTTTTTCGCTAGTGGTTTTCCACAGCAACAGTCTATTTGTTGTGAAAAATTTGGAAAATTCAGAAAAGTGCAAAAAGAAAGGAAAAATGACCAGATGCTAATAGTATTATCACTTCCGTGCATTTCCTCCTACATTTATAGAAGACAAAGTAAAACAAAAAAATAAAACAAAAATAAAAACAACAGTGCTGTTTTTATTACTTTACTTATTGTGGCTTTTTATTACTTAATTTATATTATGAACATTAATTTATTCATTAAATATCCTTTGGAAACATCATTTTTAGGGCTAAAGTATATCTTCCTATTTTATGAATATACCATAATTTACTTTACCTTACTTTAAATTTGTAAATTAATGAAAACCACACGCATTACTGGCAAGATCTCACCCTTTGTCTTTATATCCCAAAGGATGACTGGAAGCAATATTGAAAAAATAGTAGTTTGTGAGCACAGACACAGAGTTTAACTGCCCTTTTTCAGACCATGTAGTCCTGCATCCGAGTGGGAGAGGAAACTAGACCCTGAAGTTCTGTTTCAGAGAAGAATTTCTGAAAGCGACTGTCATTTCCAAGTAGAATTTCTGGAAGCGACTGTCATTCAGGATCTATTTATCTAATAGGTGTCTTAGCCCCAGCAAAGGACCAGAACCGAGGAGCCTCTGTGGAAATGTGTGGCTGTCCCTTTATGCCCTCAAAAACTCTGCACGGGGCCAAGACAGGGTGGTCCCCCCACTTCTCACAGTGTGAAATGAAGTGGGCAAAAAGGGCCAGTAGCAATCACTACTCTTAATTGCTCTGACATGCTCAAAGCGCTTTTCTATAGACTTTTCACAGCCCGACGAACAACTCTAAACCATCCATTTAGTTTATAAATGAAACAAAGGAGGATGGGCATCCCCATTCCTGGAATAATCAGCCCAGACTGCTAGTGGGAGGGCTCGGGAAACCACCTGACGTGTCACAGAGCCACAAGCCACACTGCTGTGCCGGGTTCTGGCCTCGGCCACCCCATTCTTTCTCCTGGTGTCGTCATCCTGCATCACTCCCTCTGCTCAAAGGAACCACAGTCCCACAAAATGCAGTTTAGGAAGACAGAAGAACCCAAAGAGAAATAATTCATTTATTTTCTGCAGCTATTCAACTGTTTTCTCCTTTTAGAAGGAAATAAAATATTAATAATAAAGTTCCTCTTACGTATGTAATAATCATTCTTCCATAGTGATTTTAGAAGGAAAATTTATTCTAAGTCAGAGGACTTTATTAAGATTTGAATATATTGAATTATTTCTCCATTGACCAGGATGATAAAATCATGGTTTATGAAATTCTGTGCCTGGGAGAGCAAAGAGAAAACACTTGCTTTCAACTGCAATAAAATTCATATTTATGAATCCCAGTCTGCACGTTGAGATGTGTCTGTTTATATGAAACCTATTTACATCGACTCATTCTGCACAATCTCCATAGCAAGTTAGTCAAATGTAAAATTATTTTCTAAGACCTCACTCAGGCACCACATATTTGATTCTCGTTGTTTCTTGGAAAGATTTCTTAAAGATTATAGTCGGCCAAATTGGTCATGATACCAAGAGATATTTTCTTAATTTAGCAAGCAACTAAGTAAGCTTGTGTCCATCGGGACCAGCATTGTCAGATGCTTTAGAAAAGATTACTTTATTTAATCATCATGACAAATAAATTAGCAGTACAATTCTATACTCTTTCAAGACAAAATTTGGAAAGGCTAAAGAGCATCTGTCTTTTTTCACCACTTATTGTAAGGTATTTTCTTCCCCTCTGCTCCATCCCCTCAACAGGTATATTTTTTAACTCTTATCACGGGTGCACCTGTGGCTCTTGATGAGCACTTCAAACAAAGGACTTTCTGCCTTGTTCAGAAAAATTACTTCAGACATTGTTGAAGGCCCTTTGCCAGTTCCATATGTGTGAGAACTTGGCCAAAATGCAGACTCTAGGCACCATGAACATTACTGTCCCGGAGTTGATGAGTAACGTTCTCTCGTTTTGAGTCTACCCATATGTACTGTCCACTTGAGGAAATTAAATGGTTGTGTGCATCTGTGGTAAAGCAATGAAGTGCCATCATCACCATCCAGATCGTTACTCTGTTTTCATGGCTACTACCTCATCTATCGTTACCATCATCCTCCTCATCATCCTCGTCATCACCAATAACTCAGTCTATGGACCAACAGGCTGCTCCAGTTTAAACAGTGGTATGCAGTTTTACCTATTACCTTATTCAATCTTAATTACTCAAATGGGAGGTCTCACTCTTTCCTGAGATATAGAGAATTTAAGTAACTGACTTAAGGCCACATAGCTAGCAAACTGGTAATTTCGAAAATTTGAAACTCAGCCTGTATAACTACAAACACTGTACTCTTCCTGTTGCACCTTCAAGTCAAATTAGAGAAAAATTTCCCACTTCTATTCTCCCTTCAGACATGACTACTTTTCAGGGAAGATGCTTGACGATATCCCACCAGTAACCCCTCTTGAAGAATGCTATTATTTCTGAGCTAATCCCACCTTGGAAGCACATTGGATGGGGGTTATTAGCAGGATATAGCTCTTTGAAAATAGTTTCCTTAGATCAAGACAGCTTTAAGGACACCTGGAGGAATTATTAGATTATTTTTCCTTTTACTTAATGCTGTTAAATATAAAATAATGCTGACCTTATAAAGTATTTTGGAAGGTTATAGAAACAAGCTCTTTGGTCAAGACGTTCAAAAAACACGTATTAGTGGAAGCCTGTGCATCTCTTCCTTGCTTGCTTGAGCACTAACAAATCTTGGTTTGCTAAATAAATACATGTGTTTTAATATGCGTTTTAATTTGCAAAATGAGTATTATTTGCAGGCTTTGAGTTTTGTTTCTAAGCATTGATGAGAAGGTTTTAAAAATTTTTTTGTAAAACAAACTTATTTGTGCTTGCTTCGGCAGCACATATACTAAAATTGTAAAATAAACTTTTTTTTTTTAAAAATCGGTTTTAGCTTACATTGCAGGGTAGGCTAAAAAAAGAAGCCAATTATGCAGGCAGTTTTTGTAAACCTATCAAAACATGAAGTGTTAATTCTTCTTCTTTTTTTTTTTTCCCGTGTTATTTCTGAAGTAAATGATTACTCCAGAAAACTCTTGGGTCTGTAATCCTGAGAAAATCTCTGAAGCTTCATCGTCTGGAGGGAATGCATGAAACTAAGAGTCAGTCCCTGTTCTGTCAGCAGTTTAGAACTTTGCGATTTTGGGCAAGTCATTTAATCTGAGATTCATGTTCCTATTTCAAAGAAATAAGTCTGACCCAAAATTTCCTACTGTCTCTTTCAGCTGAAGGCTGTGAAGGACATGTAGAGCTAAGCATTTACCCATTAATGAGGATATTTATTTTCTATTTCAGCTAGATTGTCTTTAAGAATATGAAAGACAGTGGCTGCCTGGTTAAGTGTTGGGCTCTTGGTTTTGGCCCTATCTCTCACCTGTGGGTCCGAGCCCCATGTCGGGCTTCATGCGCAGGGGGGATTCTGCTTCAGATTCTCTCTCTCCCTCCCCTTCTGCCCTTCCCCATTTGTGCTCTCTCTCTCTCAAATAAATAAATTAAATCTTTAAAAAAATATGAAAGACAATGAAATAATTCTAAATCAGATTGTATAATTCTTTCAAAGAAATAAAATCTTGTTAATTTGTTAAATCTTCATTGACATCTTATCCATGTTATATATGTGTATGTTTTTGTACATAAACAGGAAAACTAAAAAGATAACAATTGGCTTTGTTGGGGTATAAAATGGATTAGGCCGTAGAGGTTACCTTGATTCCAGACAACTAATGTGGATTTTTCCAGTCTTACACAGCTCTGAAAGATAGATATTATTGCTTACAGTTTTTAACTAAAGAAATAGAGGGTCAAAGAGGTTAAGTAACTGAACCAAAGACACATTGCCGGTGTGTGGCAGAGTTGAGTGCAAGCCCCGTCTCTTTGCTGTTACTATGTCCTTGTCACCATATGGTTTCTCATATACAGAACAAAATGACCTCACTGAAAGACAAGGTACTTAGTATATGAAAGCTGAATTCATTGTTTGTGTAAAGAAGACTTACTTGCCTAGCAAAGCAAGTCGCTAAAATTATATGAGATTTTTCGGAAGAATTTATTTGGGATTGTGTTAGTAACAGAGATAAGAGGGCAAAGATACCAGCTGTAGACACACGTTTATGTTGGGTTCAGAGGCAGAGCATCAGCTATAGAAGAAAGACCACTGAAGGGAGTCCATGGCCCATTCACTGATGTTCAAAATGTTGAGCTGTGTTTACTGAAGCCAATTGTTGTTGATCAGCCAGACGTAAATCGTCTGGCTTTTTACATGCACCATGGCTATAGAACTGCAATAGAATGACTAACAGTGTTTACTTGTCACCAGAAGCTTCATCCATCCCATAACCACCTATTAGTTCAGTGATTCACTGGAAGGACACATACCACCGAGCACGAGTTTCCAGTTATGGCTAAGAGCTATTACAGTGGTGGCGTAGCGTAGCAGAAGCAGGAAAAAGAAATACGTAGGTGAACGCTGGAGAAGTTGAATACATCTTTCCTGTCCTTTCTGTGGAGAGAGATGGAGACACATCTTTCTTACCAGCTGTGAATTTCAGGGATGTGCATGAGATGCCATTGCCCAGAAAAGCCTGAGAGTCTAGGAACCACTGTCTTAAAGGGTGTTGGTTACGTACTTGCTATGCGACCAGCCATGGTGCCATCCAAACCACGTACCACAAGCCCATCACAAATCTTTAGGTTTCCTTTAAACATGCTAACAACTTCAGGGAGCTGTACAGAATAGCACCAACACCAGTAACTCTGAAAACATCCCAGTAGTTTATTCTCAAACTCTGACCAAGAGTTGTCATCTTGGCTACAGAGAAGTAGAACTTAATGAGACAGACTTGCCACACTCATCACCATTTGTCCCCCAGAGCCAGAGAAATGCCAGTCTTGCACTCGTGTGAGGATTTTTAAAAAAACTCTCAACGTTTACCCTTCCATATGTATCACGGGTATCTCATGAGTGCATAGGTAAGAATGGGTTCTTGGTATTATTTGCAAGATCTCCAAATACGGCTTTTATGGCAAGTGTTTATCGTAGCTTGAGTTTCACTCTACAATCAGACTGCTTTCGTTTGAATCTTCGCTATGTGCCCGATGAGGGTAGGGTGTGTGAAGTAAACTTCTAGGCCAAAAGGAACTTCAAGGGAGAAGGTATTACATGGATCAGGCCATGAAGGAAAAATAAAAGTGCTTGTTGTAGTCAGGGGCTCAGACTGTGGGTGGTCAGGAAGGATTTATCAGCCTCACTCCACCTTCTCTTGGGAGACACAGCATATGCACTAAAACACATCAAGTCCTTGTACAATGAAGCATACACACCCAGATGTGTCTTCTTCCTATTCCTTTCCTGTGAAACTAAACATGGCAAGCTACATCTCCCTCCCCTTGGTGACATGACACACCATCCATGAGTCCAAGGCCCAGGCAACATGGCTGCAACACACCAAACTTACCCATGTGGGTGTTCACTTGTCATTTATGTGACCAACAAACAGTTTATCCATTTTGGTGGCAGCTAAAAACAAATAGTGCTTTAAAAAAAAATAAAAAGTTCTATCTTGAATGTAAGGAGCAAGTGATTGATTTCATGCCTCCAGGCTTTTTATGTAACATCTTAGATTACCACAGGAACAAAGTACAGGAAAATACAAACTTCTCAGCAATTAAGGTTCTAAAAAAATCAGTAGAAACCAAAGCTATACCCATCAAAATGCATTGATCCTTTAGCAAGATCCCCAAGGCAAAGCTTACATGCTGATTGGCATTCACGCCTAGCTGGTCCTGAAGACCTATCTTTCCCCTTTCTCGTCTCACTGCACATTGAGCTCCTGGGGCAGGAGTCACTGTTCATTTGAATCTGCTTTATTCTTTTATTATACTTTGGCTTTTCCATGGAACCATTTTTTTATGACATATGGAACTTCTTCATATCATTTCACAATACTTTCCAAAATCCTGAATGAGTGTCTTTCTCCCTGAAATACAAGTCAGCCTAGCAAAGGGAGAAATGCAAGTTCACATGTGCTGCAAGGGCATTCGGAGTTGCCACCTCATCTGTAGTTTTTATTCCTCTCTCTGGGCAGCGGGAGTGGTGAGAAAGGGAGCCAGAGGTATGGGGAGTGATCCTCCATTGACTCCGCCTCACTGGGTCTTGGTGCTAATCTCCCTACGGAGCACACCTTACCTGAATTCCACCCTCCACTATGTCCTTGTCTGTTAAGCTCCACTGAACTGCCTGATAGCCTTCAGCACAGCATTTACACACATTGAATGCTTGTGCCTCATCTGCTCCATAGGAGAATGCATCCTTTTTTAAGTAGGGTCTCCATCCCCTTGGCCATTCCTAGCACCATGTCTGACATGCGACATATGCTTTGGGGCTGACTAGTCGTTGCTTGAGAGATACCAGACAGACACAGATCCCAAATCCCAGTTTAACTTCCTATGCTGTGTGTTGGTGGGCAGATTGCTTAAATTGTCTGATCCTCAATTTAAATAAAAATTCTAAAATGAGGATAACCTGTTTTTCAGTGTTGTAGTCATCATTAGATATTGTATAATATATGCATCATGTTTAGCATTTTACAACTGTTTCCCACACATGGTGAACATCTAGTAAATTTTTACTGAATGAGAAAAGAGGGCAGGGTATCTACTGTCCCTGAAGAGAGGCTTGGGTTTGAGAACTGCCTGTCTTTCTAACATGTAACAACAGTAGTTTTGATTGACAAATAATTTACTTTTTTTTTAAGATTTTTATTTATTTGACATAGAGAAACAAAGCGAGAGAGGGAACACAAGCAGGGAAAGTGGCAGAGGGAGAAGCAGGCTTCCCGTGGAGCAGGGAGCCCAATGTGGGGCTCAATCCCAGGACCCTGGGAACATGACCTGAGCCGAAGGTAGCCCCAACAATTTACTTTTTAAAAGGTAGTTTCTCATGTGGGTTAAGACCATAAACAAGTACATTCTTCTAAAATTGACATGGCCTCAATTATGATCCAAGGTTTTGTCCTCAAATTCTGCTTGGCGTGCTCAAAGTTAATCACTGCTGAAGGTGGCAAAGTAGGCCTGGTCACTGTTGAGGCCTCATTCTCTGAGTATCTTCTAATTGTCTCTTCAAGGTTATGACAATCAAATGAAGATGTAAAAGATTCTGAATAGTGTTATTTCTGTCTTTAAACTGAATCCTAAGAAGCAGAGCCAGAGAGAAGAAAGACACACATGAAGTAGATTCCATAGAGACCATGGCAAGTGTGGGGTTTTAAACCATCTGCTCCACAAACTAAAAACCCTTCCGCCTCTTAGCACCAAGTCCTACTGTGTCCTTGGCTTTGACCTTGGTCAGTGGAAGGGAAGAAGCATGACCTCCCTCAGATCCATGAGTTCAACTACAGACAACGCTGTGCAGAAAAGACGCACCTCGGCTCCTCTCCACATAACATTCCATCAGAGAGCAAGGGGCTCTAAAAGACAAATTCTTACTCCTCTGTGTAAATGAGTAACAATTGTGGTTGTAGCTGCTAGGTATGGGTTCCAAACACAGGTATTCCCTCAGAAAAAAAAAACAAAACAGAAAGATACCCATATGTCAGTTCTTTTGTGTTGATTTTAATGGTACTTAAAGATCTAAGGTTCTTATACTAAGGATGTGTAAGAACGACTGTCATTCATGTGACTGTGTGTGTGTGTGTGTGTGTGTGTGTGTGTGTGTGTGTGTGTGTTGACTATCACAGCTAAAATCAATCTGCCAGTGAGAATCAAAGTGGTTTGGTATAATGTTGTTTGCACTGGTTTAATGCTATTACTATGAAAATCTCAGCAAAATTAATATGGAAAGGCTAATGAGATAGGATAGCCAGACAATTTTTTAAAAGAAGAATAAAGTGGGAGGACTTGGTCTACCTGATTTTGGGACTTATTTTACAGCTGCAATAATCAAAACTCTGTGATATTGGCAGAGCAAAAAAGATTTCAATCAATGCAACAGAATAGAAAGCCCAGAAATAAATCCATAGAAATAATGCCCAACTGACTTTTGACAAAGGTAAAAAGCAATTCAAGGGAGGAATTATAGTCTTTTCAACAAAAAGTAATGGAATAATTGGACATCCATAGGCAGAAAATTAGACTTCAACCTAAGTCTCAAATCTTATACAAAAATTGATTCAAAATGGATCACTGACTTAAATGTAAAACATAAAATTGAATGAAAACAAAAAATTGGAGAAAATCACCAGTGCCTAGGTCTAGGTAAAGTCTTCTTAGCCAGTAGCCTGATCCATAAAGGAAATTTTTATAAATTGGACGTTATCAAAATTAAAATCTTTTGCCAGAAGAAGACTGTTATGAACTAAAGCAGAAAAGCTAAGGACTGGGTGAAACATATCTGCAAATCACATGTTCAGACAAGGACTCATCCCTCGATTACATAAAGAACCCTCTAAACTCAACAGTAAAAAATTTAGAAATCCAGTTGGAAATGGGCAAAACACATGAATAAACATTTCACCAAAGAGGATACGTGGTCGGAAAATAAGTACATAAAATAAATTCAGTATCATTAGCCATTAGCCATTTCCATTAGGGAAATGCAAAACAAGATATCACTACACACGTATCACAATAGTTGACTAAAGTAAAATCTAGTGACTTGACACCAAATGCTGACAAGGATGTATAAAAACTGCATCACTTATATTTTGCTGGTAGAAATGTAAAGCAGGATAGCCATTCTGAAAACCAGCTCTCCTGTGTCTTACATATCTATACATGAGACCAACATAAGACTCAGCAATTGTATTATTCTTGGGCATTTATCCCAGAGAAATGAAAATTGTGTTCACCCAGAATCCTATACAAAGCTAGTCAGAGCAGCTTTATTCATAGTCACCTCCAAACTGGAAACCCAGTCCAGAAATCCTTCAACGGGTGAATGCTAAGCAAATTTGTCACATACATACCATGGAATTAATACTCAGTAACAGACAGGAACAAAGAGTGATACACATGGTATCTGTATGAATCTCCAGATTTATGCCAAAAGCTAATTCCTTCCAAAAGGTTACACACTGTGTGATTCCATTTATACAACATTCCTGAAATTGATAAAATTATAGAAATGAAAAACAGGTGATTGTCAAGGGGAAAAAGGGGTTGAGTAAGTGAGAGAAGCCTTGTGTGGTGAACATGTCAAGTGTATTTTCTGTACCAATGTCAACATCCCAGTCATCATGTTGTAAGATGGTTTTGCAGGAAGTTACCACAGGGGAACCTGGATAAAGGGTACAGAAGATCTCACTGTAGTATTTCTTATAACTGCATGCAAAGGTCCCATGATTTCAAAATAAAATAACTTCTTAAAAATAAAATTTTGGAGAGGCAGATTAGTCTCAATTTGCAGCCTAAATTTATGTGAAGAATGAATGATAGCCTATTATATAATTGTGCTCTTTTACTGGACCTACTTAAGTAAAGGCAGAGGGATTAACTCCTAATGAAATGAAAGAAATGTTACACGAGAGGAATGTTGGTCTTTCATGGTGACTTGGGCCTTACGATGGCTTCTGTATTAACCAAGATGAGGAATTATGCAGTAGGGAAAACAGACTGTGTAAATGTCTTAGAGGAGCTGTGTAAAGAGGATACAAGGAAATGTAGGGCAGATGACATCCTAATGTAGATGAACAGAATTCACTTGGTGCCCCCCCCCCTTACAGATCTGTAGCCTAATGACCACAGCTGCGATTTGAGGGGCCGAGTTTTGATCCCTAGCCTTCTTATATCTTTTCCGTATTTGTTAATGCCAAATCTCTACAGTAGATTTCTATTTCATAGAAGTCACCCGGATCATTTTGCAATTTGAAATAATTGAAAACAAAACCAAACAATACTAAAATATCTTACAGTTTAAGTTGCTCAAATTCCATGGCTGTATCTCCAAACTGCATAAATTTTCAGAAGCAAGGTGATGAATAGAAACATCAATAAAAATCAAAACTCTACTGGATATGTCTTTATAAACTGAATACCTGGATAACAAGATCAAGGATACTTCCATGCACTTGTAACCCAGGGATGCAAGTGGGGATACTATAACACAGATATTCTATAAGATTAATTACTATAGACCTCTCAAGGTCAGCAAAATAAATGGGAAAAGTTTGAAGGACATTGCAGTGGAAGTAAATTTAAGATCAAGGAGGTAGAAACTTCAGAGGAAACTAGGTTATGGTGAGAAATATTGTCGCTTTCTCATCAATCTTTGTGATGACAAAAATAACTTAGGACTCTTATAAATTGTGTTTCAACTTATTGGTCCTCATAATTATATTTATTCAAAAATGGTTTATTTATACTGTGGATGTGCTGTTGGTAGAAGCAATCCACTGTAGACCCTGGGGCACATTCTTGCTGACTATACCAAGATTGCAGGGCTGAGACCACTTTTGCTCAGGCCATTTCTCAGGACTTGCAACAAGCAAACTTGAGGGGTGAGATAATGCTGCTCTTCAGTACAGAGAGCAGACTTTCTCAGCCATGACCATAAAGGGGATGAGTCCTGAACCCTAGTGTTTCCCATGTTTGATACATTTATACCAGGAACAGGACTTAGCAATTAAAAGGAAAAAACTATGATACATACAACCCAATGTGTGCGTACTCTCCGCTAGGGCCCCTTGCATACTCCCATAGGGCTCGAGAATCAATGGGAGGTCAGGCGGACATTATGCTTGTGTTTCTTGCTGCCCTGTGAGTAGTAAATTCCTTGGTCTCTGACCCAGGAGGCTCCTGTCTTCTGCTAGCATCTGTGAAACTGCAATAAGCTAGTTTATTGCTAAATAAGGTCAAATCATACCCCGGACCCTGGGATGCCTTTTTTCTGAGATTTATGAAACCATTTGATTCCCTAATTCAGATGACAGTACTGAAAATATACCCCTTTGTGTGGGACTCAATTTACTTAAACCCCATTGAGAGACTGTAGAGGAAAACAAGATTTTAAGCATGTAGGAAAAAAGAGCCAAGTATTCTGTAATAGTTCTTACTTGAATCACTGAATGGAATTTACAGAGCACTCGTATATTACAAAATACACTTCTGCATTAAATTTTAAAGAAGAATAGTTTGATTTTGTAATTCTATCCTTTTTTTTTAAAGATTTTATTTATTTATTCATGAGAGACAGAGGGGGAGAGAGAGAGAGAGAGAGAAGCAGAGGGAGAAGCAGGCTCCCAAGGAGCAGGGAGCCCGATGCGGGACTCGATCCCAGGACCCCGGGATCATGACCTGAGCCGAAGGCAGACGCTCAACCATCTGAGCCACCCAGGCGCCCTGTAATTCTATCCTTAAAATTAAAATAATCCAATGAAATGTGGAGGGGGGCATTATGAAAGATACTTAATAAGATGGATGACTTATAAATTTTAAGAATTCTTTTTCTCCAGCCATAATAAGGATTTTAAATTTCATTTTTCTTTCATTTTATTTACACCACAATGACTTAGTATTACTGATAGCCTCAGCAAATGGCCTAGTGATGATGGCACACACAGGAGGAATTTATACAGCCTGAAACCTAAGTATAATTGGATAGCATCTATTTGGGAAGTCCCTAGAACATATGTTCACAAATGACACGTGTTTTCTTGGCATCCTGTAATGATTTGTAGAATATTCATTCAATAGGGAGCCAGTAAAATAGCCTTTCAATCCTCCCAACACATTCCAAATTTATCTCCTTCCCTCCACCTCCTCTGCTACCATCTCCTCACCAGCTACTGCTGTCTCTCTGCTGGATGACTTTCCCTGGCTTTCTGTGCCCTACATTCACCTGCTCCTCACCCCCTCCTCCACAGTCGCCCTGTCCTACTGAAAGGCACCAGGGATTTCCTAGTGCATTTAGAATTAAGCTCACACTTCTTGCTCTGGCGCCTGCCTTCTTGTCTCTCTTTACCCCACCATGCTCCAGCCACATAGTCTGACTCTTGGCCTCTTGTTCAATCCAAGGTCACACTTCACCCTGGAATTCTTTACCCCTGGTTTCCAGATGGCCGGCTCCTTCCCACTCCCAGCCCTGTCCAAGTGAGCAGGTCGCAGAGAGGACTCCCCTGGCTTGCCACTCTCAGTGGTCTCCTCCTCTTACCACATCTTCCTACCTTATTCTCCACTTAGAACATAGTATTTTATCACATTTTTTCTTATTTTTAAGTATGTCTATATTTATTTACAGTTCACTTCTCAGGTATGAACCTTGGAATCACGTTCATGTTTCTCTTACTCATCACTTATTCCACAGCGTCTAAAAAAGTGTCAGTCATGTGGTGAGTGCCGCATATGAACAGCTAATGCCTGTGGGTATTAGCTCTGCTATCAGATAAATCAGAGTTAAATCCCCCACTCTTCATTTTACTAGTGACGGGACATTGAGCTCATTGCTTGGCCTCGATCAACCTCAGTTCTGCCACTAGAACAGTGGGGAGAATCCCAGTCCCTATTCAGTAGGTTGTATGAATCAAAAATACAGTAAATACAAGCTGCTGAACTGGCTGCCTCCAAACGGAAAATCTCTCCACAAACCATAGCAGTGGATTCACTACCAGTACCCGCGCCCTAGAGAGTTTTTGTTTTTGTTTTTTTAACACATGTGGTCCTTTGGATTTCCGGGCATGCTTCGAACATGAATAAAACTGTTGACCAGACAACCTTAGGAATTACACTGAGAAATGCTGTTGTCCGCACCACTGGATGTGGGCAGCGTCCTCCTTCAGTCCGATTCAGAGAGATGTTTTCAGGAGAATAAAATATTAAAACACTTCTCTTAGAATCACCCAGTCTGTTTCCATCACTGTGGTTGTGCAAATAACTAATAGTCTAGGGAGGAGGACTTCCTGATCCTAAATTATCCAGGGACCTTCCCTCATCCTGAAATATTCAAAGACTCATATTTCCACCGAAGCGTTTTACTTTGCAAATGACAGTGGTTAAAGTTATCAGTGGGACTGCTTGAGATCTGAGAATTCATCCGGACCATCCAAAACAACTTTTGGGGGCATTAAAAATAACAGAAGGAAAAGAAATATTATTCAACTATTTAATTACTCATTTACAGCTATTCAGTCTCAGAGGGCTTACAAGAAAAGGGGATGTTGGAAGATTCAGAAGTTTTATGATCTATTAGACTTCCCCCTAATTAATATGATCTATTTGTGACTGATGATGGTATTATATAACATCTGTTATTAAAGTTATTTTGTTAAGTGGTGACGTGTTGAAAATGAGATGTTTGTTGAGATAGTGCAGACACTGGATAGATAATAAAAGAGAACCTTTTTAGAAGGCAGGAGTCAATTTGGAATAATGTTGATAGCTACGGATGCTGTTCAGTGGACAAAAAGAAAAGAAAAAAACGCAGTCCTTACGGTCAACGTAGAGCCAGTAAATTAACTCAGCCATGAAACCTACCTGTCCAGTGTAGGAGTCAGTCAGTTCCCATTAGTAGTTAAGCTGGCAAACTGTCTTCTGTTTTTTACTACTTAAAACCTCCAAACTGATGCACTAAAGTAGGAGCTAGTCAAGTGAAGAAGGAAGAGAGAATAGTGTGCATTAAGAAAAGGAGTTGTGCTCAGTGATCCTGTAATAGTCTCGGGTGGTGACAGGGCAGCCACACGTGTGGTGAGCAGAGCATAGCACAGAGAATTGTTGAGCTGTTGTGTTGTTCCCCTGAAACTAATATCCCGTCGTGTGTCAGCTAGACTCAGACTTAAAACATTTGAAAATTAAAAAAAGAACAGGAGCTATAGGAGGGGCTGGATTGTCTTGGGAATGAGGACAAGTAGGGAGTCCACTGGGGATGAGGTGAGGGAGGTAGGATGGTGGAGGGTCATCTGAACAGTGCCCTGCATCAAGGTTATTGACTGAAACTATCTAATGAGTCATTTACATGAGCAATTCCAATCAGGAAATGATTCTGTCACGAGGACAAGAGAGTTGGGCTACAAAACAACAATATGGATAGAACCCTAGTGTAACAAAATCTATCGAAAATTTTGGAATAAAACTACCACTACTTTATGTCAAGTCTTCATTGTTTGTTAAATACCATTATTTATTAATTTATTACCACCTGGGAAATTATAAATGCCCATCCCCTACAGCACTGAATTTCTCTTCTCTCTCTCCGCACCCCCACTCTATCACTGTCGACAGATTTATAAGGAGAAAACATGCTTTGATTATGTTACTCTCTCGATCAAATCTCTTTAAGTAAGTTTTCAATTCTTAATAAATAAATTTCAGAAAATTTCAACTGATACTCAACCTTTTCTGGGCTCAGTATCTACAGCTATGTTTCCATTCGTATTGTAGAGCATCTCCAAAATTTTCTACATGCTGGACTTTGTTATTTTCTTCCTGGAAAGTCCTTCTCTGATCCCTTCACTCATCTCTACCTATGAAAGTCATATCCACCTTCAGAGCCTATTTCAAATGCCACATCTTTTATTTCTGAGTTGCCCTTCCTCAACTGGTTTCCATGTTTTCCTTCTTTGTTCTTAGTTCTATTGGTATTTCTATAGCAGCATTTAATTTTATTCTGTATATCCTCTTGTCTGATTTTCCCTCATAAATTATGAGCTAATTTCTGACAGGGACCATGCTTTAATAATTTTAGGAACATACTGAATTATTTTTTTTAAAGATTTTATTTATTTATTTGACACAGAGAGTGAGAGAGGAACAGAGAGCAAGCACAAGGAGGGGGAATGGCAGGCACGGGAGAAGCCAGGCTCCCTGCTGAGCAAGGAGCCGGATGCGGGACCCCGGGATCATGACCTGAGCCGAAGGCAGCCACTTAACCGACTGAGCCACCCAGGCGCCCCGGAACATACTGAATTATTTATTGTAAAGACGCAATACGTATTTGATCCCTAGCTAAATACATGAGTATGTGACTCTCACTCACCTATACATTCTAAATATTTTAAAACCCAGAGAAATAGTTCATGACCAGCTTTTAGAATTGCATAGTAACTGGAAAGTTTCCATAAGGGGGGAAATGGATACTCCACTTCATGAACTGATGCGTCAACATCCTCTTCAGACATTGTCTTCAGATGCAGTGTGATTTACACTCTCTCCTTGAGTGGGCAGATCCAAGCCACTTGAAAGATATGGACCCAACCTGATACACAAGCAGGAGAGAAGGGGCTAGAATTAATGAGTATGCACAATATGCAGGAACTAGTATGAAAATAAAAGGAAATAATCAGGAAATGAAGAGCCAAAATATGCCTCCATTAAATTCAAATACCATGCTCGATTATACTGGAGCAAAACAGGAGATAGCCAAGTAGACATTCCTTCAAAACACATTTATCAAACCTCTGGATTTTCCCAACCTATTCCTGGTAGAAGGGATGCAGGAATGAATGTCCTTTTCTTTGAAAGCCTCACAGACTATTTGAGATGATACATGTAAACTCACATAAATTCAAGTGTAAAGAATTGATACTTTAAAAATTGCATGTATACATCCAGTGGTCACATGACTCCCATAGCCGTTGATGTGGAGAGGTAACAGGTAGATAGTGACTGAATATACGCATTTCTTAGCAATTTTTCATTTTGGGTGAAAGTTAAGATTATCATATGTAAACTTAGAAATGTGTCAGTTTTTAAAGCTTGCATGAGGCATAAATGTGTGTAAGGATATTATGCACTTCTGACTACTCACTGCCTTATTTCAAATATTAGTATTTTAAGAATTTTAAAAATGACTGAGTAAGAACCCAAAGAAACTATGAGACTATGAAAACCAAGGAAAATTCTCTGAACCCTAAGAGAGAAAAATATGAGGTAGAAAACAGTTGAGAAGAGCAAGGTGCATAGTCATCAAAAATGGTGATCCAAGTGCAAACCCCAGTGTAGGAAAACTGAGTCCCAGGTATAAGCGTAGCAGAGGATTTGAATGTGTGTCTCCTCCTGTGAGTACCTCCCATTCCATCTGGTCAAATACATTCTGTGTATTCAACAGATGGTGCCTTCCTATAATTAGCTTTTTCACTAACCATTAATAAGTCAAACAAAATTAGATGGGTCTGTTTCAAAGGCATCATGTTGGTCAGATGTAATTTAGAGTTGGAAGGTAGATATTTGATCACAAGCCAATTAATTTTTTCTCCCAAGTGCATAAATAAGTGCATTAACATTTTATTAAGAACAACCAGGGTAATTTAGAATGTCATCTTACTGTTTATATAAATAGAAACAGAGTGCTTTTATTCAATAACACATAATTAATGATACAGATTATTAATTTTAAATGAATATATAGGCAATTAATCAGAGACAAACCCATTTAATAGGTAGTTAATAGATAATGCCATAAATGTGCATAAGATAGTAAGTTGGGTGATGCTTCTAAAATTAGTTATGTCCTTTTTAGGGCTGCATGAGATAAGAAAAGCTGTGTCATTATTTTAGAGAAGATGGAGATCTGGAGTATAAAATCTAATGTATTTTTCCAGCTGAAATGAGTAAAAATTGCCCTTTGGTTTCTATTTAAAATGGATGGGGCCACCAAAAAAAAATTAAATGGATGACTTTAATTTTTGGTTCACTGCTTCCATATTAAAGGACGCAATGACTGACTAGTTATAGTTCCTCCCAGACAGATAAGCCTGTCTGATTGTATGATTTACATTATCTATAGTGGTCATACTCATCAGCATGAGGTAGGTTTATTCCATATACTGATGACTCTAAATTCTTAAAATAAATGTATTTCTTATAGGGCTATGTGTCCAAAATGGGTCACCAAAGAGATTCTGCTAATTTGTCACTCAGACACTCCATTTTAAAACATGTCTCCAGAACCACCACAGCCGTAGGAAGAAAGATGGTAAGCCTTGTTCTGACTCTTGAAACTACTGTTCACAATTGACCCTTCTGCTAACATTTCATTAGAGGGAAAAGTCGTGTGACCCTATCCAGCTTCAAAGGGGGCAGGGAAGAAAAGTTCTACCAAACACTATTTATGAGTTAATTTTTTCTAACTTTATTGAGATAGAGTTGACATATAATATTGTGTAAGGTTAAGTGTACAATGTGTTGATTTTTAAAATATTTTATTTATTTGAGAGAGAGTGCACATGTGTGGGGGGGCAAAGGGAGAGGCAGAGAATCTTTTTTTTAAAAATTTTTTATTGTTATGTTAATCGCCATATATTACATCATTAGTTTTTGATGCAGTGTTCCATGATTCATTGTTTGTTCATAACACCCAGTGCTCCATGCAGAACGTGCCCTCCTCAATACCCATCACCAGGCTAACCCATCCCCCTACCCCCCTCCCCTCCAGAACCCTCAGTTTGTTTTTCAGAGTCCATCATCTCTCATGGTTCGTCTCCCCCTCCGACATACTCCCCTTTTCTTCCTCTCCAGTTATCTTCTTCTTTTTCTTTTTTCTTAAAATATGTTGCGTTATTTGTTTCAGAAGTACAGATCTGTGATTCAACAGTCTTGCACAATTCACAGCGCTCACCGTAGCACATACCCTCCCCAATGTCTATCACCCAACCACCCCATCCCTCCCACCACCAACCACTCCAATAACCCTCAGTTTGTTTCCTGAGATTAAGAATTCCTCATATCAGTGAGGTCATGTGATACATGTCTTTCTCTGATTGACTTATTTCACTCAGCATAACACCCTCCAGTTCTATCCACGTCGTTGCAAATGGCAAGATCTCATTCCTTTTGATGGCTGCATAATATTCCATTGTGTATATATACCACTTCTTCCTTATCCATTCGTCTGTCGATGGGCATCTTGGCTCTTTCCACAGTTTGGCTGTTGTGGACATTGCTGCTATAAACATTGGGGTGCACGTACCCCTTCGGGTCCCTACATTTGTATCTTTGTGGTAAATACCCAGTAGTGCAATTGCTGGATCGAACGGTAGCTCTAATTTCAACTGTTTGAGGAACCTCCATACTGTTTTCCAGAATGGTTGCACCAGCTTGCATTCCCACCAACAGTGTAGGAGGGTTCCCCTTTCTCCACATCCCTGCCAACATCTGTCGTTCCCTGACTTGTTAATTTTAGCCATTCTGACGGGTGTGAGGTGGTATCTCATGGAGGTTTTGATTTGGATTTCCCTGATGCCGAGCGATGTTGAGCACTTTTTCATGTGTCTGTTGGCCATTTGGATGTCTTCTTTGGAAAAATGTCTGTTCATGTCTTCTGCCCATTTCTTGATTGGATTATTTGTTCTTTGGGTGTTGAGTTTGAGAAGTTGTTTATAGATTTTGGATACTAGCCCTTTATCTGATATGTCATTTGCAAATATTTTCTCCCATTCTGTCGGTTGTCTTTTGGTTTTGTGGACTGTTTCTTTTGCTGTGCAAAAGCTTTTTATCTTGATGAAATCCCAATAGTTCATTTTTGGCCTGGCTTCCCGTGCCTTTGGCGATGTTTCTAGGAAGAAGTTGCTGCGGCTAAGGTCAAAAAGGTTGCTACCTGTGTTCTCCTTTAGGATTTGGATGGACTCCTGTCTCACGTTTAGGTCTTTCAACCATTTGGAGTCTATTTTTGTGTGTGGTGTAAGGAAATGGTCCAGTTTCATTCTTCTGCATGTGGCTGTCCAATTTTCCCAACACCATTTGTTGAAGAGACTGTCTTTTTGCCATTGGACATTCTTTTCTGCTTTGTCAAAAATAAGTTGACCATAGAGTTGAGGGTCCATTTCTGGGCTCTCAATTCTGTTCCATTGATCTATGTGTCTGTTTTTGTGCCAGTACCATACTGTCTTGATGATGACAGCTTTGTAATAGAGCTGGAAGTCCGGAATTGTGATGCCGCCAGCTTTGCTTTTCTTTTTCAGTATTCCTCTGGCTATTCTGGGTCTCTTCTGGTTCCATACAAATTTTAGGATTATTTGTTCCATTTCTTTGAAAAAAGTGGATGGTATTTTGATGGGGATTGCATTGAATGTGTAGATTGCTCTAGGTAGCATTGACATCTTCACAATGTTGATTCTCCCAATCCATGAGCATGGAATGTTTTTCCATTTCTTTGTGTCTTCTTCAATTTCTTTCCTGAGTATTTTATAGTTTTCTGAGTAGAGAGCCTTTGCCTCTTTGGTTAGATTTATTCCTAGGTATCTAATGGTTTTGGGTGCAATTGTAAATGGGATCGACTCCTTGGTTTGTCTCTCTTCTGTCTTGTTGTTGGTGTATAGGAATGCCACTGATTTCTGTGCGTTGATTTTATATCCTGCCACTTTACTGAATTCCTGTATGAGTTCTAGCAGTTTTGGGGTGGAGACTTTTGGCTTTTCCACGTACAGTATCATATCATCTGCAAAGAGTGAGAGTTTGACTTCCTCTTTGCCGATTTGGATGCCTTTGATTTCTTTTTGTTGTCTGATTGCTGTGGCTAGGACTTCTAATACTATGTTGAATAGCAGTGGTGAGAGTGGACATCCCTGCCGCGTTCCTGACCTTAGGGGAAAAGCTCTCAGCCTCTCCCCATTGAGAATGATATTCGCTGTAGGTTTTTCATAGATGGCTTTTATGATATTGAGGTATGTACCCTCTATCCCTATACTCTGAAGAGTTTTGATCAAGAAAGTATGTTGTACTTTGTCAAATGCTTTTTCTGCATCTATTCAGAGGATCATATGATTCTTGTTCTTTCTTTTGTTAATGTATTGTATCACGTTGATTGATTTGTGGATGTTGAACCAGCCTTGCAGCCCAGGAATAAATCCCACTTGGTCATGGTGAATAATCCTTTTAATGTACTGTTGGATCCTATTGGCTAGTATTTTGTTGAGAATTTTTGCATCCATGGTCATCAAGGATATTGGTCTGTAATTCTCTTTTTTGATGGGGTCTTTGTCTGGTTTTGGGATCAAGGTAATGCTGGCCTCATAAAATGAGTTTGGAAGTTTCCCTTCCATTTCTATTTTTTGGAACAGTTTCAGGAGAATAGGTATTAATTCTTCTTTAAATGTCTGATAGAATTCCCCTGGGAAGCCATCTGGCCCTGGGCTTTTGTTTCTTGGGAGATTTTTGATGACTGTTTCAATTTCCTTAGTGGTTATAGGTCTGTTCAGGTTTTCTATTTCTTCCTGGTTCAATTTTGGTAGTTGATACATCTCTAGGAATGCACCCATTTCTTCCAGGTTATCTAATTTGCTGGAATAGAGTTGCTCATAATATGTTCTTATAATTGTTTGTATTTCTTTGGTGTTGGTTGTGATCTCTCCTCTTTCATTCATGATTTTGTTGATTTGGGTCATTTCTCTTTTCTTTTTGATCAGTCTGGCCAGGGGTTTATCAATCTTGTTAATTCTTTCAAAGAACTAGCTCCTAGTTTCGTTGATTTGTTCTACTGTTCTTTTGGTTTCTAGTTCATTGATTTCTGCTCTGATCTTTATGATTTCTCTTCTCCTGCTGGGTTTAGGCTTCATTTGCTCTTCTTTCTCCAGCTCCTTTAGGTGTAGGGTTAGGTTGTGTATTTGAGACCTTTCTTGTTTCTTGAGAAAGGCTTGTATTGCTATATACTTTCCTCTCAGGACTGCCTTTGCTGTATCCCAAAGATTTTGAACAGTTGTGTTTTCATTTTCATTGGTTTCCATGAATTTTTTGAATTCTTCTTTAATTTCTTGGTTGACCCATTCATTCTTTAGTAGGATGCTCTTTAGCTTCCATGTATTTGAGTTCTTTCTGACTTTCCTCTTGTGGTTGAGTTCTAGTTTCAAAGCATTGTGGTCTGAAAATATGCAGGGAATGATCCCAATCTTTTGGTTTTTGAGACCTGATTTGTGACCTAGGATGTGATCCATTCTGGAGAATGTTCCATGGGCACTAGAGAAGAATGTGTATTCCGTTGCTTTGGGATGGAATGTTCTGAATATGTCTGTGAAGTCCATTTGGTCCAGTGTGTCCTTTAAAGTCTTTATTTCCTTGTTGATCTTTTGCTTAGATGATCTGTCCATTTCAGACAGAAATGGGGGTGTTAAAGTCCCCCACTATTATTGTATTGTTGTCAATGTGTTTCTTTGCTTTTGTTATTAATTGCCTTATATAATTGGCTGCTCCCATGTTAGGGGCATAGATATTTACAATTGTTAGAACTTCTTTTTGGATAGACCCTTTCAGTAGGATATAGTGTCCTTCCTCATCTCTTATTACAGACATTGTTTTAAAATCTAGTTTGTCTGATATAAGGATTGCCACCCCAGCTTTCTTTTGGTGTCCGTTAGCATGGTAAATGGTTTTCCACCCCCTCACTTTCAATCTGGGGGTGTCTTTGGGTCTAAAATGAGTCTCTTGCAGACAGCATATGGATGGGTCTTGTTTTTTAATCCAATCTGATAGCCTGTGTCTTTTGATTGGGGCATTAAGCCCATTGACATTCAGGGTAACTATTGAAAGGTATGAATTTAGTGCCATTGTATTACCTGTAAGGTGACTGTTAACTGTCTGTTGTCTGTGTTCGTTTCTGCTCTTTGCTGCTTTTAGGTTCTCTCTTTGCTTAGAGGACCCCTCTCAATTTTTCTTGGAGGGCTGGTTTCGTGTTTGCCAATTCCTTTAGTTTTTGTTTGTTCTGGAAGCTTTTTATCTCTCCTTCTATTTTCAATGATAGCCTAGCTGGATATAGTATTCTTGGCTGCATATTCTTCTCGTTTAGTGCTCTGAAGATATCTTGCCAGTCCTTTCTGGCCTGCCAGGTCTCTGTGGATAGGTCTGTTGCCAATCTAATGTTTCTACCATTGTAGGTTACATATCTCTTCTCCCGAGCTGCTTTCAGGATTTTCTCTTTGTCTCTGAGACTCGTAAGTTTTACTATTAGATGTCGGGGTGTTGACCTATTATTGATTTTGAGAGGGGTTCTCTGTGCCTCCTGGATTTTAATGCCTGTTTCCTTCCTCACATTAGGGAAGTTCTCTGCTATAATTTGCTCCAATATACCTTCTGCCCCTCTCTCTCTCTCTTCTTCTTCTGGGATCCCAATTATTCTAATGTTGTTTCGTCTTATCGTATCACTTATCTCTCGAATTCTGCCCTCGTGATCCTGTAGTTGTTTCTCTCTCTTTTTCTCAGCCTCTTTATTTTCCATCATTTGGTCTTCTATATCGCTGATTCTCTCTTCTGCCTCATTTATCCTAGCATTTAGTGCCCCCATTTTTGATTACACCTCATCAATAGCCTTTTTTATTTCGATTTGGTTAGATTTTAATTCTTTTATTTCTCCAGAAAGGGTTTCTCTAATAACTTCCACGCTTTTTTCAAGCCCAGCTAGTATCTTTAAAGTCATGATTCTGAACTCTAGGTCCGACATCATACTAATGTCCGTATTGAGTAGGTCCCTGGCTGACGGTACTACCTCTTGTTCTTTTTGCTGAGGTGACTTCTTTTGTCTTGTCATTTTGTCCAGAGGAGAATAGATGAATGAGAGAACAAAATGCTAACAGGTTTACAACGTCCCCAGCAAATATACTGTATACAAATCCGAAAATACCTGAAACCAGGGGAAAAGAAAGGGAAAGAAAGAAAAAAAAGATAAAAACAAAAACAAAACAATACAATAAAAGCAGAATATGATCAAATATGATCAGGCTAGTGCATAGATCAGTGCCACACACTAGATTTTGGGCATATTTTGGTCTGTTAGAAAAAAGTGCCTCCTAAAATTTTAAAGGAAGAAAGACATATATGTACAAAATAAGGGTTGATACAATGAAGGGATGGAAGATGACTGTAAAGATGAAAATTATAAAAGATTTTATAAAAGGACTTGGTAAGATAAGTTGTTTGAAAAAAGAAAGAAGATTTAAGAAAAAAAAAAAAGGAAAAAGGGAGAGAATGTGATCAGGCAGGAGACTAGAACAAAGCCATACACTAGTGATTTAGGGTATATTTTGATCTGTTAGAAGAAACTGTACCTCAAAATTTTAAAGAGAGAACAACTTATATATATATGCCAAAAATAAGGGTAACTACTATGAAGGGATAAAATATGACTCTAAAAATGAAAAATAAAAAATGTTTTTTTTTTTTAAAGGGATTGATAAGATGTTGGTTGAAAAAGGGAAAAAGAAAAATAAAAAAAAACAGTCAACAAAAATTAACTTTGATGAAATAATGAATCATGGTAAAAAAAAAAAAAAAGCCATGAATCTATGTGCAGTATTCCCCTAGCGCTGGAATTCTCCCGTTCTCCTTGATCGGTAAACTTGGTCTTGGCTTGCTGGCTGTTCGTGCTGGTCTTCTGGGGGAGGGGCCTGTTGCCGTGGTCCCAAATGTCTTTGCCGGAGGCGGAATTGCCCCGCCCTTGTCGGTCCGGGCTAAGGAAGCTGCTCCGGTTTGCTCTCAGGAGCTTTTGTTCCCTGCAAGCTCTCAGTACAGCTTTGGAGGACCAGGGCAGAAATGGTGGCCTCCCAATCTCCACCCGGAGGAGCTGAGAACTCGGGGCCCCGCTCCTCAGTGCGCCCCCAGGGAAAAGCAGTCACTCCCGTGTCCCCGGTCTCCGGCCGCACTCCGTGCTCACCTGGCTTGTGGCCGAGCGTTGCTATCTCTGGCACCCGACCCCACGCGGAGTCTCCAAACCCAGCAGATCCCTGCAGTGCATTTCCGCACTGCTCCTCCCTGGGGGAGGAAGGGGAGTCTCCCCGGATCTGCCGCCTGCTGGGTCCCTGCTGGGGGAGCCGTGCCCCGACTGGGCCGCAGATCACAGTTTATGGCCACCCCGAGCTGAGAGCCCACGACTCTGCTCCGTCTCTGCAGCCAGCTTCCCCGCTCCGATCCCTGGGAGCTCTGCCGCACTCAGGCACCCCCAGTCTTTCTGTGACCCCGAGGGTCCTGAGACCACACTGTCCCGCGAGGGTTCCACCCCCTGCTTAGCCACTGGAGCGACGTCCCTCCGCCGAGCCAACTTCTAAAAGGTCCGATTTTGTGCTCCGCGGCTCTAGCACTTGCCAGAAGCGGCCGGCGGAGGCCCCCTCCCCCACCGTCTATCCTCCTGAATATCGCCTCGGATTCACTTCTCCGCACGTCCTACCTTCCAGTAAGTGGTCGCTTCTCTGTTCAGAGAGTTGTTGCTACTCTCCTCTTTGATCTCCTGTTGAGTTCGTAGGTGTTCAGAATGGTTTGATCCCTATTCAGCTGAATTCCTGAGACCAGACGAAATCCAGGTCTCCTACTCCTCCGCCATCTTGCTCCACCCCCCTCTTTTTTTTTTTAAGATTTTATTTATTTATTTGAGAGAGAGAATGAGAGATAGAGAGCACGAGAGGGAAGAGGGTCAGAGGGAGAAGCAGACTCCCTGCTGAGCAGGGAGCCCGATGCGGGACTCCATCCCCGGACTCCAGGATCCTGACCTGAGCCGAAGGCAGTCGCCTAACCAACTGAGCCACCCAGGTGCCCCGAGAGGCAGAGAGTCTTAAGCAGACTCCCCACTGAGCACAGAGCCCGACGCAGGGCTCTATCACACGACCTTGAGCTGAAACCAAGAGTTGGACACTTAAACAACTGAGCCACCTGAGCACCCCAAGAGTTGATTTAATTCACATACATCATAAAATGATTAGCACCATAATGTTAGCTAACAATTCCATCATATCACATAATTACCATTTCCTTTCCATGGTGAGAACATTTGGCAGCATCTCCCCCTTCCCCCATTGCCCCTGGTAATCGCCATTCTAGTCTCTGTTTCTGAGTTCTGCTTTTTTAGATTCCACATACAAGTGCTATCATACAGTACTTATCTTTCTTTCATAATACCTTCAAGGTCCACCTATTTGTTGTAAAGGGCAGGATCTCCTTTCTCATGACTGAATAATGTTCCATCACATGCACACACATGCACACACACACACCCCACATCTTGTTTGCCTGTTCATCTGTTAAGACAATTAGGTTGTTTCCATATTTTGGCTATTATGAGTAATGCTACAGTGAACATGTGAGAGCAGATACCTCTTTGACCTCCTGTTGTCACGTTCTTTGGGTAAATACCCAGAAGGGGGATTGCTGAGTCATAGGATAATTCTATTTTTAATTTTTTGAGGGAAGCTTCATACTGTTTTTTTTTTTTTTTAAGAGTTTATTCATTTGAGAGAGAGAGAGCAGGAGAGGCGGGAGGGTCAGAGGGAGAAGCAGACTCCCCGCTGAGCAGGGAGCTGATGCAGGACTCAGTCCCGGGACTCCAGGATCATGACCTGAGCTGAAGGCAGTCGCTTAACCAACTGAGCCACCCAGGCGCCCCTCCATAGTGTTTTCTACAGTGGCTGTACTGATTTATATTCCCACCAACAGTGCATGAGGGCTCCCTTTTCTCTACATCCTGGCCAACAGTTGTTGTTTCTTACCTTTTTTATTCTAACCATTCTGACAGGTGTAAGGTCATACCTCATTGTGGTTTTGATTTGTATTTCCCTGATGATGTCAAGTATACTTTCACATGTCTGTTTGCCAATGGTGTGTCTTTTTTGGAAAAATATCGATTCACTTTCTCTGCCTATTTTTAAAACAGTGTTATCATTATTATTTTTGATGCTGAGTTGTATGAATTCTTTATATATTTTGGATATTAACCATAAAATAATTTGCAAATATTTTCTCCCACTCAGTAGGTTGCCTTTTCATATTGTTGTTGGTTTTCTCTGCTGTACAGAAGCCTTTCTAGTTTGATGTAATCCCACTTCTTTATTTTTTCCTTTGTTGCCTTCGCTTTTGGTGTCAAATCCAAAAGATCATTGTTGAGACTGATGTCAAGGTCCTTTTTCTCTATAATTTCTTCTAGGAGTTGGGTTAAGAATTCAACATGATAACAACTCATTATTGTCCTTTAATAACTCCAGATGTTGTCATGTTAGAAATGTCATTCTGGAAGAGTAGCATCATTTAGCTCCTTGTTAAAAGGCAGAAGGAGAGCACAGTGTTCACAGGAAGACTGTATGTATGAAATGTGTTTCAGGAAAGTTTACACAACTGAAAACAAGCTAGTTCTGAGATTAATGAATGAATCCGATGAGGTGCCTGAAATGGGTAGTCAACCAGATTCAAGCCAGGGACTTAAACCTCAGACAGCATTCCATTTTGCAAAGGAAGATTTGACTCTGGGTAACCAGTGTACACAAACTGGCCAGAGGTACTATGTGGTTGTTAAGAGTGGAAATGCCAGCAGAGACTCTAACCAGAATGGGCAGAAAAAAGACAGTTGGGGGAAGGGACAGACACTGGAACAAGCAGCTGCATAATGCCCTGGTTTAGCACAACAGGCCACAGAAGACTGTCAGATAAAATCCAGGATGCCCCCAAAATTTAAATTTTATTTATTTTTTTTAATTTTTAAAAAATATTTTATTTATTTACTTGACAGCGAGAGAGGGAACACAAGCAGGGGGAGTGGGAGGGAGAGAAGCGAGCCCGATGCGGAGCTCGATCCCAGGGCCCTGGGATCATGACCTGACCCAAAGGCAGACGCTTAACCGTCTGAGCCACCCAGGTGCCCCTAAATTTAAATTTTAGACAAATAATAAATGGTTTTATAGATAGAGATTAGAAAGAGAGACAGAGATAGGTAGTTGTGTCTCTAATATTGCATAGGACATACCTATACTAAAAACCAATTCACTTGTTATGTGAAATTCAGATTTAACTAGACATCTTATATTTTTATTTTCTAAATCTGATTAATCACACATAATGTCACCGTAAACCACACAGTTCATAAAGGGATAAATTCTGCACTAAATGCTTATGGATCAATTTTTTTTTTTTAAGTGAGTCCTTGGGATTTTTTTTAGTGAGGGTTCAGATTCTGGAATATCTGTCCTAACCTTTCAGAGTGTAGGCCATTAGGAAACTTTCTTGACCACTGAATAAAAGTCAAGTTCTTCAAATACCCAAGCACATATCCTTGAGGACGGCATTCACTTAGATTTCAGTCACTGGGTGAAATGAGAGATTTAGGCTGGTGAGACTGGAGGTAAATGAATAAATGTATCTAATAGAAGCAACATCTAATAATATTAAATTGCAGTGTTTGAATTGGACATTTAAAATAGTTGGTCAAACTGGCTACGAAGTACAGATTAAAATAAAAACCATACATCTTAATTATTTTTCCTTTCTTGTTTTTATATGCTAATACACAAAACAACAAATACATATGGTGGTTTATTGTCATTTGGTTAATTTTTTAACAAATGGTGAATCTTAAACTTCTAAATCACAATGTGCATTGATCCAGTAAATGGAAAGGACAGCATAATCCAACAGAAGACAGAGCCTGACACGGCCTTTTAGCACCTTAGTAGCTATGCAGACAACATAATTTTCCCTCACTTGTTTTTTTTTGTTTGTCTGTTTTTTGGGATTTGGGGTTTTTTTGGGGGGGAATTGTAAAAAGAAGACTTTATTTTTTAACACTTTTCAATATTTTAGTTTTTAAGATCATCATTTCTCATAAAACAGAATATGTCTTCATAGAACTCCATCTAGATCATTATAGTAGCTACAACTTTATATTATAAAATATTTCAAATGTAGTATTTAGATTTTGCCAATTTTAATGTTAAAATTGAATTACCTAAATGTAGTTTCTTCCTCTTATCTCTGCTTTTATATTACTCAAAATAGGAACTTTCCCCTAATGCTAAGGAGTGTTTTACAGTTTTCTTCTTCTCTGTTCAGGGTTTTTTCCCTTTGGACTGCACTTGTAACTGCTATAGTTTTATATAAGAATGGGAAGAAAATATGTAGTTTTTCCACAGTTTATACCTCATAACTATTGATGGAAATTTGTTATGTCAGATTAAAATTATAAAAAGTCTAATATTCCAAAGAGTATGTCCTTAGTGGCCTTTCGATATCAGATTTATAGATCCTTGAAAGGAAGTTTCCCTTACACTGACGTCCTAATATATGTTGTATATCATCATTTTATATATTTCATATATGTATAAATTTTCAGATATATTTTGTTTAATGATCCTGTACTCATATAAAATAACTTTGAAGGTTTATGGAATATTTGAAGGCATATGAAATGAGTGACTGCATCATTTTATCACAAAACCTAGAACATAAATCACTTCAGTCACTGTTTAAACATTTGATAAAATGCAACAGACCTGAACACCTAAGGCCCCAGTATTTGAAGTATTTGCTCCTGTGCCATCGATCAAGAGCCATCCCAGAGGCTACAAAAATAATGTGCTTATGTGACCCAGGGACCACACTGAAGGCCCATTTACTTTCTTTAGCTTTAAACACACAAATTTAGACAAATGATTGAATGTCCATCCATCTTTAAGGAGCCCCCGAAAGCTGTCAAAACCACACTCTTCCATGCATGAGAAGCCCATAGATTTAAACATGTATTTCACTTTTGTAGAGAATGCTAATGTTATAGCAGAAGAGAGATAAAAATTGCATGTAAAATGAAGGGATTTTTTTTCAGCTGACTTTGAATGAGGTCAATAAGAACAAATAGAAATTTACTTTTTTACTACCCCATAAGTACCATCTTACTCTTTGGAATAGTAATTGGATTAGGAGAAAGGAAATACGATTCCTGTTCCAGATTTCCTTCATTCTGCAGGGGACTATCCCTATGCCCCTGCCTCCTTCACCAGTTATGTCCCTACTGTTAAGACTCAGTGTTGACATTACTTCCTCCAGGAAATTTCCTGGGCTACAGTCTTATAAAACCCATAATGCCTTATTTTTTTTATACTCTATCACATATGACCCTTTATAATGATCACACCATATGAAACTTGCCTTCTACAAAGGTCAGCCTTCTCCCATCCATGTCTCTGAATAAGCAGCACAATTCTCATTTTATTGCAGGCACATAATAATTTTGAATAAACGAATGAGTATAAATCAGTCTAGCAGAATTCAATAGACTGTCTGGACTGTCAAATGCAGTTTAGTAAAACAGTCCTTAAGAAGAGGTAGCAATAGGGAAGAATAAAATTTCAGAGACCATTATGAATTTTAGGTCACAACAGTTGAAGATAAATGTCTTCTTCTTTTTTGCTCCTTTATATGAGGTCAGTGGTGAGCTTACTTTACTAAGGATTATGATAGCCAAGCCTAATCCTGTGTAATGTCGGACAAACCTTCTGACAACTCAGAAAAGACCTTCTGTTTTTGTGAAGAAGACATTTTTTTCTTGCAAATTTCCAGGTTTCTATTGTACACCAAAGTTACATGATTATGAATCATGTATAATCTTGGGGTGCCTGGGTGGCTCAGTTGGTTAATCATCCAACGTTTGACTCAGGTCATGATCTCAGGGTCGTGGGATGGAGCCCCACATTGGGCTCTGCACTCAGCTCGGAGTCTGCTTAAGGCACTCTCTCTCTCTGCCCCTCCCCCTGCTCTCTCATGTTTTTTCTATCTCTCTAAAATAAATAAAATCTTTTTTTTAAAAAAAGTATCCTGATTCGAAGGGCAGAGAACTAAGTAGAAATCAAGATTATTGCTACAAAAAATGTATGATTATATATGTAGGAAATGTACTGGTTAGGGTCAGGCTGCTATAACAAAAAGATGCAATACAACACAGCATAAAGATCAAAGGAGTATATTTTTCTCTTTCAGAACAGCTCTGGAGTGAGTAATAAGGGTCTGTGGATGCAGTTCTGTTCCCCTGAGACACCCATCAACTAGGACTCTTTGTAAGAGCCTGGTCTGCCTGGGCCATCTTGTCTACCCACATGCTCAGGCCTGGGTGTGGGGTTCAAAAAGAGGACGACCAGGAGTGTCTGCCACCAAAGGGGAAGCCATACTAGATCTTCCAGTAATGAGGACAGAAATGACCAGATGGATTCACGGTACATTTGATCTGGGTCATAACTATATCCTTTTTGATCCATTCATCATTACATACGCATTTCCACTGTTAAATACATTACGGCATACTTATATAACCATTACATTGATTTTGAAAAACACAAATAAATTAGTAATATGATTGTTACTAGATTAATGGTAGATTGCGAATTTTAGAAAACATTATGGAATTTCAAACAAAGTACATATTATTTTGTAATAAATCATATATGTAATAACTGGAAAGATATGCCCTAAAAATTAACAGTGATTAACTTTGGCATTGGGATTATGGGAGATATGTCACATTCTTTTTTAGCTTTCAGTATTTTCTAAATGGTCATATAAATGAATTTATTTGTGATATAATTAAGAAACAATACATATTTACTTGGAGAAAACATATACAGGAATTCTGCATATACCACAGGAGAAATGAAATTTAAGTACATTCAATTTCAGCTGCCATTTTATATACAGTTAGTCAGTTGTGGTCAAAAGTATCCAGGCATGCTTATGGCATCTTAATAACAAAATTGCAAACACATAGATGAAAGTAGCAGACGTGACTTAAGAAGCCACCTGACTGCTATGAGATGTGCTATTATCAGAGCAAACATAAACCATAACGGATTCTCATACAGATTCCCAAAGCCCATAACAGTGCATATGTGTCTTTCTCTACAAATGCATTGAAGCAAAATGTCTACAATGAGTGTGGTATTTAAAATGTAAGCCTTTATTTCTTGTCTAAATGACTTATTTGGTTAAATGTTAGTCATCTATTATTTATTTGTCTGGAGCTCCAATTTCTGCTAATTTGTGAATACCACCAAGGTAAACGAGGGAGCAAACTTTTTGTTATCGGACATTCTTAATGTTCTCCATATATCCTTTTTAATTATCTGGGTCTAGTTATTTTTCTTTCTAGTACCAAAATAAAAAGTGCTTAACAAAAGTTACTTGGCATTAGTATCAACATTCTGCTTTTTTTAAAATTGGAAGCTGTTATTGTATATCCATAAACAAAAGATAGAGCAGTTAAATTCAGGGAATTTACAGCTTAAGTAAACCCCATTTGGTTTCTGGCCTTTCCTCTCCCCAAGAGAGGAAACAGCCTTCTCTCGCCATGGGTGTAACCAGAAAGTTTGCTCCTACATCCTCTCCTGACAACGTGTTTCTGGAATGTCCATCTAGTGTGTCCAGTGACCCAGCAATCAATCCCTAAGCAGCAGCATGACTGCTTGGTTTACCTGTCAAACTTTCATAAATTGAATTGAGAAGGAAACAAGGAACTTTCGGATAATTAGTCACTCGCGAGTAGAGGAAGCATCCTGAACTTTGCCTGGGCTCCCCTTGCCCCCCAAGTGCTATGCATTTGGCACGGAGCCTGGTGCAGGTGAATGCTCCGCACACAGGGATCCGCGTCATAGCTGAGAACATTAAGGTTGCAAATCACCAGTCTTCCCCCAAACCTGCCTAGTTTCTGTCCCTGAAGAAGACATGGTTTTTGTTATTCTGGTCAGGAAATCAATCTGCTCTCTGACCCAAGGTGAGATGCTGTCTCTCTCGGGCTGTTGGCTATAAAAGCATCCTGGAGAAACTAGTGCGAGCCGCCTAGTGAGGCCACGATGATGTCCCAGCAGTGCGCATCCTGTCATCGGGTGAGCCACGGAGCACCCTCTGCTGGGATCGGCCGCTGCCTGGGCATTTGAGCCACTCAGTGCTTGTCCGGTGAATGACTGTAGCCTTGGAAATGAGGTGGACCAGCTGCCCTTTCCTTTGCATGTCAGTTCCATTGAGCTCCATGAGAGGAAACATCCGCGTCTCTGTAGGTAGACACTAGGAAAGCAGCGTATGATAAACTCGCTCTTTTGCAGCATGTTCTGCCTGACCTGTGGCAAGATGATGGAACACTTCCGCATCCTACAAGTGTCCCGATGAGAGAACAGGTGTGCCGAGGGTACAGGTGACATAGGGATTGTGGCACATTTCATTCATACATTTCGGTTGTGCCCTGGAGAGCGGGCGTGAGACAGCGTGTGTCACAAGACTACTGGGGGCAGGAAAGAGGGGCCTCCTTCATTATTCTTCAGCCATGCACAAACCGCATGAGGCACAAGAAGTCTTGGACCCTCCTCCTCATCACGTACTCATGCAAGGTGTTCACAATTCAAGAAAACTTCATTTCCATACTCTTGCAGATAGAAATATTTCAAATAATATAACAGTGCCAGTATTGATACTCCCAACTACTGATTGCTTCTGAGAATATAGATCATTTTCTGAAACCTGCTGAAGTGCAGGTATTCTCTCAAGATGCCTCTATTCCGTTCCCGAAAAACGTTGAAATTGCTATTCATTCAAGGAAAGCCCAGATGCAATTGGAAATTCAGATACCTGCATTGTCACAGTTCAGATCTCAGGTTTAAGGACAAAATTTCAAGTAATTGTGTGAAACAGCAAGTATGTGAAAAATGTGAGAAATATAAAACGGTGAGGACAAGACAGTTTCTGGAAGCAGTCAGAAAGCATCTTCTGAAAATGCACAAGGCCAGTGTGTGCGATTGCCCCAGGGGAGCCCCAGTGCCACTTCTGACCAGGAGTCAAAGAGATCTCCATGCTCTGGCCTCTCACCGGGCTGCCTGCCTTAGAGCAACTAGAAGAGTAGGAACTTGGCGGCAACATCACCACCACCAAGGAGCCCACCAAGCTTGCACTGGGCAGAATCTGTCTGTGCTTTCACTTACCTCGGTTGAAAGTGGGCATTCATTTAGTACCATGAGTATTCAGGATAGCACCTGCAGAAGAAATTAGCAAGTGAGAAAGCTAAAACGGTTTACTTTTTGCCTTTAATACCAAACTCTTAAATGTCACCACCACACTTTAATAATATTGTAACACTGCTTCACAGTGTTCAGACACATTTTCGATGGATTCCTGGGTCTCAAATGTTCATTCTGTGACAGTAATATTTTGCTTCAGTCTTGGCTTTGGCTGAATGCAGATTTTAACCCTCGCCCATCCCACATTTGGACAATGTGGTTTCATTGCACCTGTAAAGATAAGTGTAAATAATACTTAGAAATGCAAACATTTCTCTGCTGAAGGATTAGAGCAATTTTAGAAGTGAATGATAATGCAGGAAGTTACAGGCTAAGGTTTTGGCTAACGTGGCCTTTCTTTCATCTGAGTCCTCGGGACAATAGTCCCTCATTCTCATCTGACTTTTTTGTCTTCAGTTTGGAACGTATGTCTTAAGCTACCCTTTCTTCAAGCCCCTTGGCCTAAAACTCCAATCCCTTTTCCAAAATGAGAAATTCCCTCCCTGGAAGATTCTTGTAGGCTCTGTGCAATGGCCCAAATTTGGGCTATAAAATCTCAAGAAATGTCCAACACTTAGGATGTGTGATCCTGAGTGTCACAGTTCCTGGGAGTGGAAATGGGTCAGAAAAATGGACTCCTGCGCTCATCCCGTGAGTCAGAAATAGGTTTCTTTAAATTCCATGTCCCTTTCAACATGCCCACCAGTGGGAGCTATAGGCCTACTAATTCTTTACTGTCCATGTTGTTAAATAACCTAATTAAATAGTAACTTCTCTTGCAAGGACAAACTGGTTTTAAGGGACAGTGACATGTTAGCCCATAGTTACCAAATGTACTCCTTTGATAAGGGGCCTTCCCTGTTGTTGACAGCTCTGTGTCCTCACTGAATGTTACTTCCTATCCCTCCTGTGGCCCCGAAGAATCGCTCAGGAGGCAAAGGAAACTTTAAAATCACGTTTATTGGGCCACAGGGACACACTCTTAGCTCCTGTGATTATCGACCAGCTCAAGCGGGACCTGCAGACTCCTGCTTAGACACCTGCACCGTCATTATTAGATTTCCCAGCACACAGACATGCAGGGGGACAGCCGGGAAAAAGCGAGAAGGGAAATTTGGACCCCATTTGGTATTTTAGATCATCATCTCCTAGCAGGGTTCCCAGAAGGGAAGTGACAGGTTTGTAGGTTTCCTCATGGAAGTCCACAACTCGATGATCATTCTGTTTCAGAGCAGGGGTTCCTGCCCCAGGGATGGCCCAACAGAGCAGGGTCCCGTGGACTCTGAACACCCAGGGACAGGGGTGTCCCAGACTAGTGGAAGGGACAGCACAGATGCCCAGTGACAGAGGAGAGGGCTGCACAAGGTGAGATGGCGTGTGCTCCTCCATCCCCAAGAGGGCCCCACGGAAGGCTGTTCTGCGGAGAGCTTCTCGGGTCTCTGGCCCCGGCCCCCAAAATGTCCCTGTGTTCCAGGAGCACCAGGGCATCTGTGGCAGACCTGTCTGTCGCCAGATGTTTCACTCATTCATTCATGTGCTCAACAAATGATCATCACATTTACCGTGTGGCCTCAGAATAGGGAACAAAACACACATTCTGGCCATCACCAAACTTATATTCTGCTAGGAACCATGAGACGAAAACCAAGAAAAACCTGTTGTACTCCAGATTATAAATGCCGTGTTGTCACTGTAAGTAGAACAACATTTGAGATGGTCCTGGAAGGAGGAATTGAACGAGGTATGCTGGTATCTGGGAAACAGACATTTCAGGCACAGGAAACAGCATGTTCTGGACTACATGATTTTTTAAAGAAAATGTCCTGCAACGTGCATTTTATTCCACATCATCACATGACCTGTGCATAGAGTAGTAGTAGCTCTTAAGAAAATGTCCTTTTCTTTACCACTTCAAGTGTACCCATTAAAGCGACATGGGAGCCTTCAAAGAGCACTGTGGCTTATGGGTCTTGGCTTGAGTGAATTCAGGCAGACAGGACCCACAGTCTCATCTCGTCGTATACCACATGACAAAACAAATTAGTGCTGGGTAGAATTCTACGTTGTATGAGACTGAACAAAAGACCACAGGGGTCCCCCCTTGGTTCAAAGTAGCACCAATCCATACCTGATGGTGTTTCCGACACTAATCTTCCGTTTTGAATATGTTGCTGGCACCAATGAGTACCAACAAAATTTCTATGAGGAAACTCTAGTCCCCAGTGTGATGGCATCTGGAAGTGGGGCCTTTGAAGGATAATTAGGTTTAGATGAGGGCATGAGGGGGGACCCCCATGCTGGGGTTCACGACCGTGTTAGAGGCGGGGGAGACCACAGCCCTCTCCCTCTCTGCCCTGGGAGGGCACAGCCAGAAGATGGCCGTCTGCACGCCAGGAGGAGGCGTCTGGTCAGGAACCGAGTCCGCTAGCGCCTTGGGCCTCCCAGCCTCCAAAACTGTGAGAGGTGGGTGTCGGTGGTTTACACCAGCTGGTCTCTGGTAGAATGGAATACTAGCGGCTTACACTGACCAGGACACAGCGGGCCCCAACAAGGCCCCAGGCAAGCACGGACCTGGACCAACAGTGACAGGGCAGGGGACAGACGCGGCCACAGAGAGATGAGCCTCGGAAGGAGGCTGTCAGTCTGTCTGTCATAGGCAGCAGATGGCTGGGTGATGCTTCCTCCTCTATCCTGACCATCTATGGCTTTTACTTTGTGTATTTAGACTATTAATGCTTAATGTAATTATCACTGTGATTCTATTTAGTGCTATCATTTTATTGTATGCTTTCTGTTTCTCTCTCTCATTTTTGTTGTATGCTTTCCTGAGTCTTTTTACCTAATTTCAGTATTTTTAAAAAATATTCATTTTAATTCTTCTAGTGTGTGTGTGTGAACATCTTTGTATTGGTCTTTAGAATTCTAGGTGTGAGAATATGCTTCCTTCACTTTCCGTAACCTACTTAGAGCTAATGTCCTGCACTTCCAGTAAACAGTGCAAACCTCACTCTCACGTCTGACCCTGCCATTACCGTATCTACCTACTTTTAAAGTGCAAACGACAACGAGTAATTTTTATTTGTAAACATTTATATTATAAAGAAATTGAGAAAAAATGTATATATGTTCAAATATTTGTCATTTCAATACTCCTTTTCATTATTAAGGATCCAGGTTTTCCTCTGGTGTCCTTTCCCTTCTGAATATACCATCAGCCTTTCCTGTATTTAGTATCGTTGGTAATTAATCTTGTTTTCTTTTATCTGAACATGTCTTTATTTTGCCTATATTCTTGACTTGCGGATTGACTGTTTCTGTTTTATTTTTCCTATCAGCACTTTAAATACATTATTCTACTCTTTTCTGGTCTACTGCTCTGCGGTTACTGTGGTTTCTTGAGAAGTCCATGTCATTTTGATCTGTTTGGTTCTGTATGTAATGTGCCATTTTTCCTGATTGCTTTAATGTTGGCCTCTGTCTTTTTCTTAACAGATTATTCATGTGGGCAGACACGGTTTTCTTTGAATTTGTCCTGTTTTATGTTTCTGGAGACTCTTGAATTTTTATTTTTACTATTTATTTTACATTTTTAACTTGAATTTTTAAATTAATGTATTTTACCAAGTCTGGAACATTTGGGGCCATTATTTCTTAACAATATTTTTCCTGCCACAGTTTTACTGTCCTTTTCTTCTGTGACTCATTAATTATTAATCTAGGCATTAAGCCATTTACTATCATACTACAGGGTTCCAAGTCTCTGCTTCCTATTTTAACATCTTTTTTCTTTCTCTCCCTGTAAGTTCCGTTCACCTGGGAGTCAGTGACTTTCATCTATTATGTCCACTTGTTACTGGCCCATCTGGTGAAATTTTTATTTCAATTTAATTTTCAATCCTAAAATTTTATTTTAGTTTTTTTTCCACTATTTTATTTCCCTGAACAAGTTTTATGTTTTTACAATTTATTTTGAGTGCATTTTCCTTTCTTTACTAAACATAAGATAGAGTTTTAAAGGCTTGTTCGGATCATTCCAACATCTGGCATCTGGTTGGCTTTTGTTGATTGTTCTTTTCTTTGAAAATGGGTTACATTTTTTGTTGTTGTTGTTGTATGTCAGGTTATTTTGAATTATATCCTTAGAACTGTGGCCATTATGTTGCGAAGACTCTGCATTCTGTTTCCTTCTTTTGAAGAATGCTGATGTTTTTGTCTTAGCAGGTAGTTGACTAGACTTGCATGAGGCTCTGTCTTTCACGCTCTGTGGACAGAAGTCTGTACCTCAGTTTTACCATGTAAGCCTTTGTGAACCTGTGTGGTTCAGAGATCAACCAGAGACAAGCGGGGTGTTCATGGGCAGAGTTCGGGGATTCTTCTCTAGCTCTGTCCCTCCAGCATTCCCCCATACTCTGGCAACCAGCTGCAGCTGCCTGGGCTTCTTTCTTTGGCTTTTCTTCTAGCCAGAAAACAGACCTTGTGTCAGAGTTTTAGCTACCTACACACCCTGCATAGCTACAGCCTGCCTTCTGGGCAGAGACCGAAAAACAGAGCAAGAAAAGTCATTGCCATGCTAACTACTTCTCCACAGCTTAACTCCCTCCCCAGTAAGCCTGCTTTTCTTTACTCTGTAGAATGCTCAGATTTCTCCAGAATTTATAGGTGTTATCTGGTGCGGTGTTGGTTTATAGAGAATTTATACTTCCCTACTGAGAGTGGAATCCCTAACTTATGTTTTAGAAGTGTCACTCTGTCTTTTCTATTGAGATGAGACCGACAGAGGAGATGACCGGAAGCCAGGGACAAGGGAGGCATTGGAGTGGTCTGGGCCCGAGAGCTCAGAAGTATTGATTAGTGATAGAAAGGTGCAAATACTTCTAGAATATGTTTTAAAGAATGAACCAATAATAATTGTTACCAGGTTGAATTATTGGTGTGAGGAAGAGAGAAATCAAGAGTTTTGTGAATTTTGCAAAGTAACTGGCATTGTTAGGATGCTATTGACTAAGATGAGGAAGACACCAAAAAAAGGTAGATTTTCAGGGCTGGCACAGAATGAACTAAGTGTTGATTATGCTATTAGGTATTCTAGAGAATTGTTCAATATACAAACCTCAGAATATTCAGCCTTTTTTAATTATGACTGAACAAATTTAATGCTGTAGAAAATTCAGTAGATAGGGATAATTTTGGCACTCCTGTATTGTAGGCATCATGCGTCGGAAGTCATTACCATACTTCAGTGCTTCATGAGCCTGTGTTAGGATGTGTTTGTCATGAGACAGGATGTTTTACTGAGTAAAAGCATAGGACTTTGACCCATGTTTCCAGGGTTTTTATCCCCGTTTGCAATCACTAGCAAGGTGACCATATATATGTGTTCTGGTGATCTATCCAGCAAACTTCCCCAAAGCTTACTGGCTTCAAACAACAAGCATTTTGTTATTTCTCATGCTTTGGTGTGTTGACTAGGGCTCAGGTGGATTTCTTTTCCCGGTTGTGTTTGGGGTGCCTTACATAGGTCTAAAGAGATGGCAGTTGGAGCAAAAGCATTAAAGATGGCTTTGTTTTCATCCAGTCCCTTGGTGGGAGAGCTTAAAATCTGGGCTCAGCTCAGCTTGTTCACGGGACAACTGGGCTTTTCTCTCTCAAGATGGTTTTTCACGTGGTCTTCCCGTGTAGGGTCTCCAGTAGCATAGCTGAACCACTCACGCGTGTGGCAGGGCTCCCCAAAATGCACAAACAAAAGCTGCTAGGTCTTTTTGAATGTTGTACTGAACTGTTTCAGGGTCTGTTGGGGTATTATATTGGCTGAAGTGAGTCACAGCATCCGCCCAGAATCAGTACACACAGGGATCTAATAAATGGTGGTTTACTGGGTTGACTGCATCAAGTTACTTAACCTCTCTGTGTCTCAACGTACATTTAATTGAGAGTGTTCCTGTAAATATTACATAAGAGTATAATGAAAATCAGAATTAATTTATGAAAAGTACAAAGATTAGGGTATGGCACACATCTAAAACATGTTCATTGTTATTATTTATTTTATTTTTAACTATTTAAAAATATCATACTTTGTTCAGCTTGGTACTGGAGTATATTGTTTGCCGTCTGACAAATTTTTTTGTGGGCCACAATGCACCCATATTATCGCATTTCCCTTGTTCATTATGTTTTATGTATGACTTCCGTCTATCCCCCAACTTAAAACTAATGAAAGGAAAGCTATTTGATATGACTGAAGGCATCGTATCTTCAAAACAAAGGGCTCTTTGAAGGGGATTTCAAAAGAAAACTTCCAAATACATTTCTTATATTATTTTTAGCCTAACTGATTTATTCCATCATCCACGCAACTTTTTGATAATGCTTTATACAGCTGGATTCTGGACATATTTTATCATAAAATGCCCTTGTGCATTTGTGGCTCTTGACTTCTTTTTATAGTAGGTCAAAAATTAATACAGATTCTTCAGGCATCAACATTCAGATAAAAAACTGAGTAGATGGGAAAGGCCGCTAATGCTGGTCTCTTCTTGGTTCCTTCTGAGAGGACATCTGTGGACACTGGGGACATTTGTGGAGGGTGGAAATAGGGTACATATGTTTGTCCATCTCAGCTCATTTCCTGGGGTGGAAGGCGGTGATTAGAAGCTCTCCTCCCTCTTCTCCCCTGACAAGGCTGACTTCAGTCATTACTCCAACAGAGGAGGTTGTGCTCAGGGACACAAGATCTGAGGCCCCAAGAGCTTCTCTCCAGGGTCTCTCCTCTTGCTTCAGCCATCAGCCTGGTTTTTACCTATTTTGTATGTTTTATTTCTATGTAAGATTTTTTATTGTATAAAAAAATGCCAAGCTAAGAAAATAGTTTGGAAACTTTTTTTTTTCAAAAGTCTGTTGTAAAATTTAATTATATATTCTTATAATTAGGATTAAAATGCCTTTGGTAGGGTTGAGAGAATTCGTCAAGAGGGACGGCATCATGCTATAAATTATTTGCTTTCCTAATACCATATATCCAGGTGAGGAATGGGGAGTTCGTGAGAAGGGACAGAGAGACCTTGCGACACTGTAGAGTCAGGCAAAGGAAAAAGAGATTCACACAGAGAAATGTTTTAGTAGGTAGAGCAACATGAAGGGTTAAATTCTTGGGAGGTGCCAGAGTGGACATGTGAAGATTTGAATTGCATGATGATAAAGATACAGCACTGACGAAATTATTGTAAAATTGTGCCTTGGGTTGGTCACATTCCTGTTTTCTGTATTCTCTGAAATAATGTGGCTCCTTAAAATACACAGGCTCTAGCTCATGACTAGCCCCTAGCTGGGTCTGTTTGGTCACCAAAGGGTGCACGCATGTTGGGAATGTGTGCAGCTGTGGGGATATTATGATTGGACTCACTGAGGACTATGTGAGTACAGTAATAGTTAGCTGGGGTGGCTGGGCCACAACACCATAGACCAGGGGGCTTGAACAACAGGTGTTTATTTCTCACAGTTCCAGAGGCCTGGGCATCTGAGATCAGAGTGTCAGCATGGTCAAGGTCTAGGAGAGCTCTCTTTCCAGCTGCCTTCTTAGTATGTTGTCACATGGCAGAGGGCAGAGGGAGAGAGAGAGACAGCATGTTTTCTGGTATCTTCTCGTAAGGACGTTAATTCCACCATGGGGCTCCATCTCCTGAACTAATTACTTCTTGTGATTTTGTTTAATTAACATTTGTTAAATAGAACCCTGGAGTTTTGGACGGTGAGCCACGGTTCAAAAAAAAAACACAAGTTAATTGAAATAGAGAAGTTGATTACAGTCTTGCAGGGGCCGTGTGGGGAGGTCAAGGCAGGATACAGGAGAGAGAGAGCACAGTGAGACATGGGTACCTGCGTGTGTTGGACTTCCCAGGCTATGGCCAGACTGTTGAATTCAAACCCCAAAGAGTAGGGTTTTGATAAGCTTCATGGTGGTCTTATGTAAGGGAGAAACCCCAGGAAGAGGGGAGAATGCTCATCACAGTGGTGGTTGGTGGAGTCATACCAGGAACTTACATTCACCTGTCATTCTGTGGGTTCATATCCAGGGCATGAGCTTAGTGGAGGTCCAGTGACAGTTCAAGGCCACCCAAAATGGATGTGGAGGTCAAGATATTATGGAATAGTTTAGCTAAACTCGTAACACCTGGCAAAGGTCTGGTCTCCAAATACCATTACAGTGGGGTTTGGGTCTTCAACAGATGAACTCTTGAGGGAACACAGTTGAGTCCATAGCAAGTGCTTATTACAAGAAATACTATTAAAAAAACAAAATTCAAAAGAATCAACTTTAAAGATCTTCCTAGTTTTACCCAACGACTCTTGAGTTGGACAGCATCCAGTCTAGCTGATAGAAAGGAGCTTTGAGGAGCTGTTCAAACTGAAAGACTTTTATAGACAGTTGGGAACAGAAACCAGGAAATTATATGAGGCAAAACAGCAGGTTGGTGATTGCAGGGTCACTTTCCTTATAGGGCATGGCAGGGGTCTGACCAATGCTGGTCAGGAACTCTTGATTGACCAGTTTAAGATCCCATTTCTGGGGCAGCCAAAATCAAAATGAAGTCTTGGGCTTAGGTAAGTGACTCTACTTGGGCCTGTTGTCTCATTTTTTAACAACATAGACCATATACTGTATTTCCCTCATTGGCTGTTCGGAAGACCGAAAGAGGTTTACTTCTTTATGCTTCTTACAAGGACACATTTAGGGATATTTGAGGGATAAAAAGGAAAAATGTCCAAGTGCACATACCCCAATGGTTTACTGTAGATAATGTTCCTAATCATGGTCTAATCACTATAGCAATAGTCAGTGGTGGTCTTAAATCTCAGAAAAAAAAAATAAAAGAAAGGAAAAGAAATCCACGGACTAATAGTTAGCTGGTTTTCCGTTTATAAGAAAAATAATAAGTCCCTGAAGATGAGATTTATACTTAGACTTTTAGGAGATAAAGTAGTAAATATCAGAGGCATAGAGACTGAGAAGCACGGCACGAACATCTTCTTTTGCCGATGGTGGGAAGTCATGTCGTGTGGCTGTGCATCAGTCACCACATGCAAATAGGGTCGTTGTGCAGATTCTTCTGTGCTAATCTTAGGCACGATCGGTGCACTGTGGAGTTTTTGTTCACCACCAAAGGAACCACGGCAGATATGTCCCCAGATATGTCACTTTCTCCATGATTGGCTCCTCTCTGCTCCGTGCAAGTTTATTCCTCATTGCACCGACATGCTGGTGTGGAGCCAACAAGGAATCCACACTCACCCAGGACAACACCACTCACACCCCCCCCCCCCATTTTGGAACTGCAGTTGCCTGGAATGATATGGTCAAAAAAGAAAGGCTTTTATGACACCAAATCTCTGCTCTTACTCACAACCCTATATAAACAAATTAATTAAAAGGGGACATTTGATATTTGACTCAGTAGGTCATTAACACTTAATGGAAGAATTTTATCTCTCAAGCAGAAGAAAAGAGCCAATGTCTTCTTACCGAGTATTGATTGTGACGGTTAACTTCGTGTGTCACCTTGGTTGTGCTGAGGAATGCTCGGAGAGCTGGTAATGTGTGATTTCTGTGTTTGTGGAGGTGTCTCTGAGAGAGACATTTGAGTCTCATTATCCCATCCGGCGAGGGCTTGAGTAGACTTGCTACTTGCTTAAGCTCCCTTGTGCATCTGTTCTGCTCTTGGACACCAGTGCCCCTAATGTGGGGCCTTTGAACTCAGCCTGGGACTTACACTCTCCCCACCCACCCCCAGTTCTCAGGCATCAGACTGGGAATGAATTGTGTGGCGACCTTTCTGGCTCTCTACCTCCCAGACAGCAGGCATACCCTTCTCAGCCTCCATAACCACCTGAGTCAATTTTATACTCAGTCTCCTCTTAGACGTGTCTGCCTCCATGTATATATTATATATCTATTGGTTTGGTGTCTCTGGAGAACTCTGACTCATACAATTATGGAGCTTAAAGTAATTGAGTTATGAGAACTTTTCCCATTATTCAAAACCCTCTGATTATATTTTGATTCTTAAAAAAATAATCTCCAGAATCTTCCCTTCAACTTGTGCTATCTTTCCTTCCTGCCTTTCTGCTGCCTTCAAGGTATGGATTCAGGAGCGTTGAGTGGTTCTGAGTGATGGGCAAGGAGTGAAAAGAAGACCTGACTTCTTTTTCTTTTGTTTTGAGTTGGGGGGGGGGTTCCCTGTCACTTATAAGCATTGCACACACACTGACCCCCTCCCACACACAGTTTTTTAGAGAGCATACCCAATTATTTTATATACTTTGCTGTTATAACTAGATCTCGTAGAGTTTGCTGGACTAATCATTATTTATCTACCATCTAATTATACTTATTAGAATTCAAGTTTTGAAGTATGTGAGAGAACACTGCTGCTCTTCA
The DNA here is from genome assembly GCF_037043125.1 of Eumetopias jubatus. Classification (NCBI taxonomy): domain Eukaryota; kingdom Metazoa; phylum Chordata; class Mammalia; order Carnivora; family Otariidae; genus Eumetopias; species Eumetopias jubatus. Next base: position 87,763,068 of record NW_028274823.1, on the reverse strand, counting down.
AATCATAAGCATAGTTGGTGAATATCAGCGATCAGAATTGGGTACCAGTAACTCATCCATCCACATGTCTTCTTTTCATTCCATACCCAAACTAACTCCTTTTATTTAGTTATGTTCCAAACCAAGACCATTTTGATCCCATTATATTTCAGATGGATTTGGGGGAATTAGGACAAGGTCCAAGAACATAACTTGGAAGACAAGACCACCTTGTATAAAGCACACTCATGCTGATCAGTAACTCTACATTTTTTCTCCATGTTTAACGGAATTAGAAATTACTTACTTTCTCATTTTCAGGCATTGCTTCATAGGCTGTGGAGTGCATGAGAGGAGGGGCTTTGTCTTTTTGATTTCTTGCTGCATTCTGAGAACCTTGTAGAGAGCTTGGGTCGTATTTGGTACTTATTACACATTAGTGATTGATCTACAGTCTGACAGAATCTGTGCAGGATAGACTCAAGCAAGGTCCTGGGGCCCTGTGGTGACTCTTTACTGACAGTGTGAGTAAGCAAGAACTAGCCTTCTAGGTGGATCTTGGTGGTGTAGTCTGAGCAGTATCCTGTGGAAGATGCACATGCAATTTCCACTGCTTTTTCTCTGCAATTGGGATAAAACTAGCATAAATAGAATTAGAATGAAATCTATTTTTAAACATCTAGTCAAATAATGAAACTAGACAATGATCATCGATGGGCATTAATATTACAAAAAGATGAAATAACCACATAGTAGTTAACCTCTTGAGGGATATATACTGCATCAGAATGACACAGTATATCAAAAAAGGAAGGAAAGGAGGAGGAAAGGAGGGAAGGAAGAATGTGGGAACATTATAGGAAAGATGGCCCAGGATCTTTAATAAACACGTTAAAACAGAAAAAAGAGGGAGAGAAACACGTATGTTAAAGAGCTTTCTGAGACGTAGACAGACGCTCATGCATGGACTTTCTCTGGACACAATTGGGAAAATCTGAACTCTGGCAGCGTATCTGATGGTATTAATTACTTATATGTTATATTTAGTTTTAAAATGTTATTGAAGTTATGTTTTTGAAATGAGTCCTTTCCTTTAAAAATAAGCACATAAATATTCAAAGATAAACTGTTATGATTTGTAGAATTTACTTCAAAACAATCTAGGTTAGAAACATAAAACAAGACTGTGGATTTTTTTTTGGTAGCTTGGTAATGACTCTGTAAGATCTCATTGTTCTTCTTGTTCTAGTTTTGTTTATGTTTGAAGTTTTTCCATGGGTGGGGGGAAACATAATATTAAAACGATAATTGTCAGTGTTACCGTTAAGGGGGGGGAAGTGTAGTAGGAGCCTAGCTGTATAAGAAACAGTCATAAATAGTATTTATTGTCTAGGCTTCATGAATGACGATTTGGGAAATGGGCAAGTTTCCTTACTATTAAAATAAATAACTGCTCTGGAGATTTTCATGTGTTGCCAGAAAATTGTACAGCTCAGTTTCAAGCCTCACCATGTAACATCCAGTTTATAGAAAACGCAAGGGCAGGGGAGTGCTCTAAATGGCAGCCTGAGGGGTACCTGGGTGGCTCAGTCGTTAAGCGACTGCCTTTGGCTCAGGTCATGATCCCAGGGTCCTGGGATCGAGTCCCGCATCGGGCTCCCTGCTCGGCGGGAAGCCTGCTTCTCCCTCTCCCACTCCCCCTGCTTGTGTTCCTGCTCTCGCTATCTCTCTCTCTCTCAAATAAATAAATAAAATCTTAAAAAATAAAATAAAATAAAATAAAAGGAATCTGGGCACCTGGGTGGCTCAGTCAGTTAAGCGACTGCCTTCGGCTCAGGTCATGATCCTGGAGTCCCGGGATCGAGTCCCACATCGGGGTCCCTGCTCAGCGGGGAGTCTGCTTCTCCCTCTGACCCTCCCCCCTCTCATGCTCTCTATCTCTCATTCTCTCTCTCTCTAATGAATAAATAAAATCTTTTAGAAAAAAAAAATAGCAGCCTGATTATCCATCAGCAGAATCCACAGCAAGGGGACTGGTTTTCAAATAGAAGTTAAAAAATGTGGTGGTTGTGGGAGAGACACAGGCACCAAATACAATATGTAAATACTGTTCAATTCATTCATATACTCTTCTCATCTTTGGGAAAAAAAGGAAAGAGAGGAAGCTTGGAGACTATTGTTTTCATTCTGACTATAATCATTCTAATCTTTAATTATCTTGTTTTTCCCTAGACAGAGACATATTTATAATCAATTTTTTACCTACTGAGCTATCTAACTGACTTTCAGTAAGCCACATAACACTCGGTACTGACCATAATCTAATTTCGGTAGGAGGTTTTCCCCAGGGGAGTAATATGCCGCATTTTAATAATAAACAGCCTTGTCTGTTGCCCAAGAGAACACAGGCATTTTTTTCCCCAGAACATCCCCAGGCCCTTGGGAAATGCTTGGCACATAGTGGGTGCTTAGTAAATACTTGTTGAACAGCCTACATAAGTTGAAAACTAAATGAATCATTTCAAATGAGAAATGTTCCTTTCTGAGCCTTAGTGCATTCTCATAAGACTCCTCTATCTTCATGCCACAGGTCAGTGTGACAAATGCTCCAAAGATGTCTTAACCCGGGGCATGCAGCATACACTCAAGCCAGATGCATTGTGCAGGCAGATGCTGGCCAGTAACAAGGAGTCCACCGCCGGAACTCGGGAGAGACGGGGAGTACCACCAGCAAGCTCTCTCCTTGGGTTTCCTCCCTGTTTGTACAAGCACAATTGTAGCTTTATTGAAATAGGACACAGAGTAAGGTGAGAAGCTGACTAATGGTATTTAACTGGCTCAGTGATCTGGCATAATACACAGTTGGAGAGGCCGAGCAGTCGAAAGGAATAAAACACATTCTGTGCTCACAGCAGCACCGACTTAGTATTTTGTGCATGAGAAGTTCTGCTGTGTTGTTCTCATAGTTTGCCAGAAGCCATGTATGTTGGGGAAGGGCGGAGAGGTGGAGACGAGCTCTGGGTTTGGGGGGCAGACCCTGCGTTCCGGGTTTCACCTCCACCACCCTCTCCCTGTGTTACCATGCCCGGTGCATGCCTCCTCTCCTGGCCCGAGGTCCTCACTGTCAACAAATGGAAGGCTGATGGAAACGATAGCCCAGGCCTCACTGTGTCCTCCATTCTCTAAAACCCACTCCCCTGAAAATTACACTTACATCCGTCAGTGAAAGTAGAATACAGAACTTGTTGCTTTTTAATGACCATTTAAAGTACTTGGCCCACAGAAAAGAAAGTAGGTTTCTCCTAACAAAGTTGAACTTTTGAAGATCACCTGGTATATGGTGAAGAACATTAAGCATTAGTATCCTGTAGTGTCTCACAGCAGGAAAAGCAACATGCATTTCTTTATATGGTAAAATATATGAAAGACCAAAAGTACCCCTTTCAAATCAGATGGAAAGCTGAGCTTGCTTTTCTTAAGCCTTTTTAAGCCAACAACGTCTTGACAGGGAAGAATCGTGAAAGAAGATGAAGACGACAATGGCGAAGAGTTGCATTCCTTATCTTCTTGTGAATACGCAACCACCTGTTTATTAAAACTCCCTTCCAGTTTAGTCTGGTGTAAGTGGCTTTAAAATATGACTTTCCCAGATACAGCTTTCAGAATGTTTAACTACTGTCTTGGAATTAATATGTCAGTAACACTAAATGAGTTTTTCTAATGCTCAGAGGTCCTTAGGAACTGACTGATAGAATATTAAGCATTTGAAGTTTTGTGATGCAGTCCCATTGGTCTGATCACTCCTGCTCTGGGAAGATAAGTACCTGACCTAGATGACATAAAACAGTTTATTGCTGACTCCTGACTTCACTGCAATTCCCTAGAAGAATCCAGCAAACACCACTTGTGTTTAAAAGAGATGATTGTAAATTAACCTTGAAATAGCTGAATTAAATAAAATGGCATAATCACTAGCCAAATTTCAACTCATGCATTATTGGCTCTGAAATCATTAAAGGTTGTTCTGATTTTTAAAAAAGTCACAATATAGATGCATATGGAGAAAATTAGCTTTTTGTTGGGTCCTTGTAATAATTTACTATCTGATACATAACGTTTACTAAGAAAGAAAAACATATGTTTCATGACTCCTTAAAAAATATATTTCTGGATTTAGGGCAATAAATCTTTTGCATACTAACTCACTGTGATTCCATATCTGCTTACACTCTTCTCCATGAACTAAAAAATCAGTGTTAGGGCAGAATTTTTTTGCAAGTTTCTTACTCTGAATTCCAAAATGTAAGATTTGGGGAATAAGTTAGTGATCATTATATCAAGCTAACTCATTTCAAATATGCAAATAAAAGGGTTAATGTGGACGAGTGAGTTGCCTGCGGTTGTATGTACCTAAGTACTGAGGTTTTCAGACTTGACAAAAATATATCTAGCTTTAAAGAAGTGCAGGGCTAGTCCTGGTTTATTCTGATGCTGTATCTCCCCCAGCCAGACAACTTATTTTGGTATCAGTTCACCATCTTCCGGACAATTATCTTTTCATTGTCCCCGAGGCTTCTCCCCTGTTCCTTAGGTGTTGTGGTTTACTGCACAGATCTTGGACTCTCCTGGCTTGGGTTGTGTGACGTGCTAGCTACACGACGTTGGCCAACTTACCTATGTTCTCTGTGACTCCTTTCCCTCTTCTGCTCAATGGAAATAATAATAGACTTGAGGATTAAATAGATTAATGTATGTAGAGGATTTAATACAGAGCCTGGAAAGTGACAGACGGTAAACAGTTTAATGGTATCATGATCATGCTATGGTCATGATCTTCTTCATCACCAATTTTTACTTACGAGTTACCTCCAAATAAAGCCTCTACAGACACCATCTTCCTTTAAAATATGCTTTTAAAAATTCTATGCCTCTCAGTTTGACTGATATCAACATGATCCTCCCAATTAGGGAGTCATTAGTATTTCTTGCCTTTTCCCAAACCTTGCCTTCTGCTTCACTAGCTAATTGAATGAACAAATATTGTGGACAGTAAATTCCTAAATCTGTACTGTCTACTTATTTCTTTCCATCTTAATTTCCACAGTTATAATCCAGGTTCCCACTGTTACCTAGCTGTATTTTTCTAAAAGTTTCCTAATTTAGTTACAGGTCTCCTATGTTACCCACTGAAATCACTCTCCATTACATTTCTGGAGACATTCACCAAAAATGGGTAGTGATTCTTTCACTTCCCTGCTTGAAACCCTCCAATATTCTCTCTTTACTTAAAACCATAGTCCACATTCCTCAGGATAACTTGTACCCTAGTTTTCCACAATGGCATTATCACTCAAATGATAAGGAAATATTTTTAGTTTCAAGAACACTCTATATTCACCCATGTTTCCGTAACACTGTTGCTTTGTCCTGAAGTGTTTTTCCTCTTCCTTTGTCTACAAAATGCAACTTACCCATCAATATCCTCTTCAGATGGTATCTCTTCTGTGCTATACCAACACCCACCAGTGTTCAAGATAAACTGCTCCTTGTTAAGTAGTATTTATGTCTTCCATGTTATCCCTACTCTTTTATTATACCTCAATATTTATTTACAAATCTGGCTTTCTTAATGTTAAAGAAAAAAATATTCTGACCCATGTTAAAAGGTAAGGAAGACTTTACTCAACTATTGAAACAGGGGAGAGAAATAAGTGTCAACCCTGAATACAGCAATGCAGTTGGAAATTTAAAGCCAATGGTGAGTGAGGGTGAGTGGGGTGCAGGGTGGGGGCAGTGGATTGTTAAGAGGAGACACTGAGGATAGGAGAATTTTGGTAAAGCAACTTAAAGGGATTTTCGCTGAAGACAGCCCCGAGTGATCACATATCAAAGGTGGGGAATGAAGAATTTGACCAGATGTTGAGGGTGATCATATACCAAGGGTGGGGGATTACGTGCTAAACCTGGGCTATATAGACCAAAAGACAGGATGGGAGCCAAGCTTGAGACCTATTAAAAAAGAGGGCTCAGAGGAGCTTGTTCAAAATTTGGTCAAGGAGAAAATCTGTCAGCTTAAGACTGAGATTTCCTTTAAGGATAGAGTGTGTCCTTTCTCTCTTTATTTCATACACCTTAACACAGTAGTTGATAAACTGTAGGTGCTTAATAAATGGACTGAACCTCTTCAGGTAAGGTCAACATTTGGAATCTCAGCTATTTCGAAGGCCAGTAGAAGAGCTTAGAGGATCTATAACATAAGGGAATGCATTCCAGTCATATATCAGCTTGACTTCAAGCTCAAGGGCACATCACAGTTCCTCTGCTTCCTCTTATTTGCTTGCTCATTTGTTCTTGACCCGATGTGGCCCTTTAAAAGAAATCACTGTTTACAGTACACTACATTCCAGATTGACTGCACGTTTGTGCCAGTTCAATCTTCTTGAGGCTACGGTGAAATTGATATTAACCTTTCTTTCTGAAATTAATTTCCTTTTTGACCAGATAATTTTGCTCCAAGACTTCTTAAGCTTAAAATAATTCAGAGGGGAGCCTGTGTGCCTCAGTCATTAAGCAACTGCCTTCAGCTCAGGTCATGGTCCCAGGGTCCTGGGATCGAGCCCCACATCTGGCTCCCTGCTCAGCGGGAAGCCTGCTTCTCCCTCTCCCACTCCCCCTGCTTGTGTTCCTTCTCTCGCTGTGTCTCTCTCTGTCAAATACATAAAATCTTAAAAAAAAGATAATAATTCAGAAACAAGACTTCTATGTTTAATTTTTAGTTAAAAATTTTTTGATGGAGGCACTGTATCCGTCAGTGCATAAATTTTAAGTGTACAGCTGAATTATTTTTACATATGCATATATCTGCATGAACACCATGCACATTAGGGAATAGAAATATTTGAACACTATGGTATGCTTCCCTCTGCAACATCATCAGGCAACGTCACCACCCGAAGACATACCACAAGGTCAACTACTGTTTTGACCTCTATCATACAATGAATTAGTATTTCTTGCTTTTGATATCCATGTCATGGAACAAATACAGTGTGTTTTCATTTTGAATCTGGCTCTTTCATTCAATATTATTCTGTGAGATTCATTTTATTGCAAGTATATTCTTGTATGTTTTTGAGTATATAGCCAGGATGGAATTTCTGGGATGCAAAGCATAATACATTTAGGTTAATTGTATATTTTAATTTTTTTTATTCTACTATCTCGGTAGGGCTTTTGGCACGATGTTTAATGGATGTTGTGATCTTGTTTCCATACCTAGAGAAAATGGGCAAATTTTCCCATTATTTGAATTTTTTGTAGATACAACTCCTTTGCTGGATTTCTTAGTGTACTTATCACAAGAAAATATTGACTTTTGTGAAATATTTCTTGTGCATTTCTTCCACTGATGATAGAGAGTTTTTGCACTTTATTTTGAAATCTGTGAATTGCATTTATTTTTTTAAAGATTTCATTTATTTATTCGAGAAAGAGAGAGAGAGCATGCACATCCAGGGAGTGTGGCAGAGGAAGAGGCAGAGATTCCCAAGCAGACTCCACACTGAGTGTGGAGCCTGATGGGGGCCTTGATCCCACAACCCATGAGATCATGACTTGAGCCAAAATCACAAGTTGGTCGCTCAGCCGACTGAGTCACCCAGGTGCCCCAAGAATTACATTTATTTTTTAATTTTAAATCCACTTTTCATTTTTGAAATAGACTTAACTAGACTTAACATATTATGCTTTTTATACTTTGCTGGACTCAGTTTGCTAATATTTAAGATTGTTACATCTAAGTTCATGAAAGTAATTAATTTCTGATTTTCCCATCTTATAAAAAATAAGTTTTTTTTCCCCTTCTTATAAAGGAAAATTATGTTTATTCTGGCTTTTTAAAGCAAGCTGGTAAATGCTCCCTTTTTCTTTCCTTTGAATGATTTTGTGTAAGATTAGTATTATTTCTTTGTTAAGTGTTTGAAATAGTTCACTATTGAATCTTTTTTGATCTAGACCTTTCTTTATGGGGAATTCTTAACATAAGACTATGTCATTTAGGGTTTCCCATTTTCCATCTTTTTTTTTAGATCGGTTCTGTAGTGCTTTTACAAGGAGTGTACCCAATTTTTCTAAAATTAAAAAATATGGGGGCACAGTCAGTTAAGCGTCTGACTTCAGTTCGGGTCATGATCTCCGGGTCCTGGGATCCAGCCCCACATGAGGCTGCTGGTCAGCGGGAAGTCTGCTTGTCCCTCTGCTTTTGCCCCTCCCCCCACTTGTGCACACATGCTCTCTCTCTCAAATGAATAAATAAAATCGTTAAAAATTTTTTTTTAATGTGCAAAATAGTTTACATTATTTCTTTACTACATTTTACTATATGTAGGCTCTGTAGTGATGTTCCCTTTTAAATACAGAATCTTAGATTTCGGCTCTTTTCTTTTTTATTCTATATCAAACTTGCTAGAGAGTATAAATTCTATAATTCATCTAAACTAAATATTTTGGTTTTGTTTATTTTTATTGTATTTCTGTGTAATTTCTAATCATATTTTTATCTTTTTTTCCTCACATCTTTGGCTTCTGTTAACTGTTTTTGATGTATCTTGAGATCAGTACATAAATACTTGATTTTTAGGTTTATTTTTTCTAACATGTAAATTTAATGTCATAAATGTTTAGTTAAGTGTCTGACTCTTGACTTCGGCTCAGGTCATTAACTCAGGGTCGTGAGATTGAGCCCTTGTGGGGCTCTGCACTGGGTATGGAGACTACTTAAGATTCTCTCTCTCCCTCTGCCTCTGCCCCTCCCACCCACACTCATCCATGCTTTTTCTCTCTCAACAAAAATTTATAAATAAAATAAGTGTTTCTCTAAGCTTTAAATTCTCCCCACATGTTTAATATGTAATATTTTATTACATTTAAAATATTTTTAAATTTAATATTACTTCCTGACCCATTGGCTATTGAGAGGTGTATTGCTTAATTCTTAAACATCCAAATCATTTCCAATTTGGTATCTGTCATTGATTTCTATCTTAGTTGTACAATGATTAGAAAGTAATTTAGGCATGATTTCAGTTTTTGAAAATTTCTTGAAACACATCCTTGATATTTCAGTTGCTTTGTACTTAGTCCTTGTTCACTTCAAAAGAATATGTAATTCAAGGTTGAACTAAGTGATACAGACAGCTGGAGAGAGCATGATCCCATTCCCTGTAATAATAAGTACAACAACCCACACAAATAGGAAGCTGTCAGTTTCAAGAAGAGACTGGTGTGCACACGAACAGACAGGATGCAAGCATGCTTCACTTTAGGGAGCTGCAGCTGAACACTGAGCAGAAGAGTCAGGCTGGGGTGGCCAGTGAATGGGTGAAATGATGGTGTGAGAGGGGGAAGCACCTGGAGGCCACAGAACCTGGGGGAGCCGGCTCCCTTTGCAGGCTTTTCATCCAGGACCTCAACAACAATGCTCACATAAATGACCTCCAGAGCATTTTAGGGAAGGGTGCCCCTGGTGATGCTGACCTGACAGGGGAGAACAGCAGCCTATGTGGGAGGGACACGAAATCCCAGCAGACCTGTATCCTATCCCTTATCTCTGGTGCAGAACAAAAGACCTACTCTCTGGGAGGAAGTGCAAGAACACTGTTGCTCCTGGAGCCCTGGCGGTACCCCATTCCTGTGGGGGAGGGGAACACTCACTCATCACATTACCCTGGAGGAGGAACAGGAATAGGCTTTCTTTCCAGAATTATTGTTGAGCGAGGGAAGGAGGCTGCAACCATGAGACCCAGGGAGACTGGGAGAGGGTCAACAGGCACGTGTGTGGAAACAGAGCCCGCCTGATTTGTAGGGCAAAGGAAGGCCTAACAAGGACATAGAGCAGCCATGGAGGCAACCATCTAGCAAACCTGTCATTACCTGAAAAACCAAGTATTGCTATAGGAACTTGAAGTCTGAGGTGCATTAAAGGTAATCATAGCAACACAGTCCAACTTCTAACTGGATTAACCCAGATAATCCCCCACTCCCACCCGAGCACTAAAATCACCCAGCAGAAGGGAAGATGCACCTATTCCAGGCATGAAAGCTGGAGTGGCTTGACAAAGAGTAGCAGAGATGGAACACATCTTTGCCGGGCTCTTCAGTAAACTCAACACAGCCAAGAAAGGAATTAGAAACTTGAAGGCAGGTCAATAGAAATTACACAAAGTAAAATACAAAATGAAAAATGAGTGAGGAAAAAAACAATAACAAGTCAGCGTTCCAGACCTGCAGAATGATCCTGAATCTTCAAACACATAACTAACCAGAATCCCAGAAAAAGAGAGTGATTATAGGGTAGAAGGAACGTTTGGAGATATAATATTGGGGTATTTTCTAAAATTAATGTCAGACAGCAAACCACAGATCCCAGAACTTCAGCAAGCAGGATTTTCTTTAAAGGTCATGTCATATTCAAACTGCGTGAAAAGCAAAGACAAAAGACAAAATTTGTTGTGTTTCAGTTTTCCTATTTCTTCACTATTTATGCTTGTTCCATATTTCACTGAGAGAGTAATGAAATCTTCCACAATACATTTTCTTTTAGCTTTTTTCAAATTTTTAAAATATATTTTAGGCCTTGCTATTGTGTGTCTAGGGATTTAAAATTGCTGTCTATTCCTGATGGATTGTCCCTTCTATATTTATCTTATATTATGAAATATGCCTCTGAATCTATTTTGGTCATTTTTGTCTTAAGGTCTACTTTAATATCACTAAGCTACATGAGTTTTCTTTCTTTAGTATTTGCAGAGAATATTTTTTTCCCATTCCTTAATTTTGAAGTCTGTGTTTTCATATTTAAAGTTTGATTCTCCTATCATAGTGGTTTTTTTTTTCCCTATTTGGACTGAAAAATCTTTGTCTTTCAAGTGGTGTAGCAGTCTTTTATCATTTAGTGTAATTTCTGATATACTTGGATTAAAATCTACTATTTAAATCCTTTTCCTTATTTTTCACCTCTTCTCTGTTTCTTCTTACCTCCTTTTGAGTTAATCAAATATTTTAACATTATTAAATTAAATTCTCCCATTAATTTGTCATATATTCCTTTTTAAACTATTGTTTTAATGTCGGGGCACCTGGGTGGCTCAGTCAGTTAAGCATCTGCCTTTGGCTCGGGTCATGATCTCAGGGTCCTGGGATCGATCCCTGCAATGGGCTCCCTGCTCCGCGGGAAGCCTGCTTCTCCCTCTCCTCCCCGCCTGTACTTTCTGTCACTATCTCTGTCTGTCTCTCTCTCTCTCAAATAAATAAATAAAATCTTTAAAAATAAATGAATAAATAAACTATCGTTTTAGTGTTTCCTCTAAAGGTAACAAACATATTTAACTTATTAAATCTGCTATAAATTAGTACTTTTACTGAATCTCAGATGATGAAAGGATCTTACACTATTTTAAGTGCATTTGCTGCTACTCCATCTCTTTGCCATTGTTGTCTTGTATTTAAATTCTACATAGATTTGAAATCTCATAAGACATTGTCAGTATTTTATATAATCAGTATCATTTATATACACCTACTTATTTATCTATTCTTCTTTTCTTCATTAATTTCTGCATTTCTGTGTTTCTGTCTAGTATTATTTTCATTTTGCTGGAACAACTCCATTTAGTATTTTTCTTGGTGGAGGACCACTGTCAGAGAAGTTGCTCAGTGCATGTCTCCCTGAATATACATTCCAGTGTTACCAAAATCTTCATAATATAGACATTTTTTTTACAAAAGAAAAGTGGAACAGTAAAAAATTGTAATGAAAAAAATTGACTTATTCTATACATTGAGGTTTCTTAACAGTTATGGAATTAGGTACTTTCAAACTGTTTGATTTTTTTTCATCATTTCATTTGGTAAAACTAGAGGTTGGATCTTGACCAGTCACTAAATCTCTCTTGAATTGTCATATCAGTTGAATTCTTTTTTTTTAATTATGTTACATTAGTCACCATATATTACATCATTAGTTTTTGATGTAGGGTTCATGATTCATTGTTTGCATATAACACCCAGTGCGCCTTGCAATACGTGCCCTCCTTAATACCCATCACCGGGCTAACCCATCCCCCCACCCCCCTCCCCTCTAGAACCCTCAGTTTGTTTCTCAGAGTCCATAGTCTCTCACGGTTCATCTCCCCCTCTGATTTCCCTCCCTTCATTTTTCCCTTCCTTCTCCTAATGTCCTCCACTCTATTCCTTATGTTCCACAAATAAGTGAAACCATATGATAATTGACTTTCTCTGCTTGACTTATTTCACTTAGCATGATCTCCTCCAGGCCATCCCTGTCGATACAAAATATCACCAAAAGAAACTCTGACTTTAGATTTTTTTTCCCTCAATTTTACATCTGTTATTGAGATCAAATGAATGATGCTGAGTTATGAACCAATAATACCATCTTTCTTTTTCTCATCCAAGGAGTCTATGAATTAATTTTTTAAATATCAGGAACAGCTCATTGGAAAGAGACAGTAGAATTTGTCATCAGCTCCTAAGGCAGAGACCAAAGAGATATACACATTTAGTGTTTGCTTGAAATAGAATCTCACTCTAAAATTATGTTCATCTGTATTTCAGCCCATTAAAAATGTCCCTTTATTGTCTGTCTTGCATGGTTAGTGACAGGGGATATACTGTGATAATAATCTTTTTCTTTTTGTCTTTTGTTTTCTGCAGTTTGAACATTATATGCCTCTGTATGGATGCAGAAGGTATGGAACATTTTATGTGTGTGCGTTTTTGTTTGTAGGAATTTTGAGGTCTTTTTAGAGTGTGGAGAAGTGTTCGTGTATATTTGGGGGTTTAAGTGCTTTAGGTAAAAATCCTTGTTACTTCTCTCTTACATAAAAAAACACAATACATATTCTTTTTTAAACTATCAGTATATTTAGGAGATTTTTATGAACGATTACGTAAAAACCCTCATTAGAAAGGCTTCTCATATTAATTTATTTTGTGGGTATTGCTGAGAGCTCTCAACGTCCGCAAGAGTTGTCACTGTTCACTGTGTATCTACTACACGCCAGGCTCGGTGTTAACAGGTCAAATCTTGAAGTTACCGTATGGGGTTGTTATTAATAGTCTCACTGTTTAAATAAAATTGAGGCATGTATAGGTTTGGTATTTGCCAGTAAGGGGTGCGACACGATTCTAATCCAAAGTCCATGTCACTGCAGAGTCCCTGCCGTCCATCAGATAAGTTGGAAATAAGCATCTATTGATTTGAATAAGTATTATGTGTTGTTGGGGATGGTAGAATCTTGTTCAGTTTCCTCTTAGGGGAAAAAAAAATACCATTAACTCAGAGCTTACTTGGAAAACATCAACAAAAGAATACGTCCTGTGTCATTTATGGGAATGAAACTATGAGAGCTGAATTCTGGAGCTGGTTATTTTTAATTAATTTATTTTTTTCTGATGCCTGTCACAGTGGAAGAAGAATTTGCCTCACATCTGTTAGTTGGGATTTTTAGATGGAAAACCTAGGGCTTTTAAAACAGCTCATTCTGCTTGATGCAAAATAAAGATTATCTTTTGTGGATAGTTTAGACTTGCTATGAGATTTTCAATATTAATAGCATGACATTGTAGGTTTTATGATTGGAATAATACACATTTTTATAGTAAAAACAGGTTTCTGTTACAAAGCAAAACTTGGAGGAGGACACACTGAGTCTTATATAATTGATTGTTTTGAATGAAGTTAGAGATGTAACTTACAAAAGTCTTCTTTTTTTCATTAAATTTGGTCCTAGAATATTTTTGTATGGTTGATACATCTGAACACCAACAAGAAGTGAATTTTGAGGCTGTTCTGCCATCCGATATACACTTGGAATTTGTCTCAAAAGTTGGTGCTGACATTCCACCGCAGAAAGTCCTGACATTTGTGTTCATCTCTCATACATTTGGTTCGGGACTTGGCGGGAGAGAGTGTGCGTGCTCCGCCGTGCTAGCACGGCGTGGTGATGGGAGTTAGAGTAGAACAGGGGTTCTGGGGGCTGCATAACTCGATCATGGTAAAAGGGAGAGAATGACGACATACGTTTGAATTATCGACACCATTATGACAAAGCTCACAATGTCAGCCTATCCTAAACCAAACTGAAAGAGACCTCTGAAGGATGAGAACCGTAGTGGTTATTTTTTATGGGCCAGCTTGATGTACCACGGGGTCCAGATACGTAGTTATCTGTCAGGGTGTCTCTGTATGAGATGAATGCTTGAATATTTTACTCAATAGACTGAGTGCAGTAGATTGCCCTCCCCAAGGTGGCTGAGCCTCGTCCAAGCAGTTGAAGGCCTGAATTGGATACAAAGGCTGCCCCTTCGCCCGGAAGAGGGAACTCCTATCCATCGTGAAGATGGACATTAGTTTTATTCCCGTCGTCAGACCCAAGCTGAAACACCAGCTCTCTGGGTCTCACGGCTGCTGGCCGTCCTGGTTCTCGGGCCTCCAGACTCAGACTAGATAACACTACCGGCTCTCCCAGTGTGTAGCTTACCAACTGCAGATCTTGTGAGCCAGTTCCTTATAATAAATCTCTCCCTCTCCCCCACCCTGCTCCCAGTTCTCTCTGTTTCTATAGATATATATAGAAACATACGGATAGAAATACCATGCTCTTTTATCATTTGTTTCTCTGCAGAACCCGGGCTAATAACTGTGTTAAAAAAAAAAAAAAAAGGTTGAGGGCAATTTTTGTGGAATTTAACCAGATATTTGAAGTACTCTTTGAAAGAATAAACAAAAAAAACAAAGACCCCCAAACCAGGGTTTTGCCATATTGCCATAACCCTCACTGTTGCCATTACCCTCATAGGCCAGCGTTATAAACATAATATAAATATAATTCTGGACTTAACTCATTGTTTAAGAATGGAGTCTTTAATTTTCCAGTGTCTTTATAACCATTTATTTATAGACATTTAGTTTAATTATGTACATTTTTGGTGTGTATGTATGTGTCTGTATATATATTATTTTTTAAAAATCCGTGCATGGATTATTCCCTGACGTGAAGTATTTCTCCTGATAACTTTTGTTCCCTTCTCCCATAAAATCCTTTAGAGAAATCACAGCAAAGGACTGCTATCAATAAAAAAGCAGTTGGTATTTTAAGCCATAATCACGTAAAAGCATCCTCTGCTGCCACAGGCTCTGGATTGCAGCCTGAAGGGTCCTGAAGGGTCTCTCCCTGCCTTCCTAAGGTCTTAGGAGCATCGCCTCCTTCTGCTCCTGGCGCTGAGTCCCCCTCTGTCCACAGGCCCAGCTCCCAACCCTGACACAGGATTGGATGCTTAGTGTCCTTCCTTAAACTCCCTTGGGTTTCCTGACCTGCTCTCTGTAATCACCAGGGAATTATACCGGGTGGAGAAACTTCAGTTCTTTCTGAAGACAGTTACTGCATCAGATGTATTTAATTGACTGCAATTACTGTTGATTTAACATGAGATATAAAAGATCCTCTGGTACTACCATATACCCCACACAAAGGCAGGCGAGACATGGGTCTGCAAGACAGTCAGCCAGGGTGACCAGTCATGCTGCAGGTATGGGAGTCCTTACGTCCCCAGGACCAAAGAAAACCAACGTTCTACCTTGCTCAGATGGCCTGGGCATCGTCAGCTAGCTGGAGGTCGTCCTCCCTGTTGTCCTCATTCTGAGAAGAAGGCACATGAAACGTTCCAGGTGCCGAGACAGAGGAAAGGGGAACTTGTGTCCTAGCTCCTAAAACCTCCCCCAGAAGAGGCAGATGGCCCTTTCCACTCCCACTCCCTTGGCCAGAGAGAATCCTGTGGCCACACTTACCTTGAATCATGACAGTATTTGTTCACAAGTATTTTCCATTGAATACTGAAGTTATGTGCATCTTAGTTCCCTTTGTAGGTGTCTTTTCTGAGGATTAGTGACTTTGGGTAGTAATTTATATTCTGCAATTTCATGGCAGTGAGTAAGTGCACATGGTAACAGCCTTGCTAGAGGAGAATCCTGAGTCTTTGCCAGTTACTACGAATGTCCATTTTAGGCACCAAAATCTTCAGTAGAGTTCCCCTTGCAGTTATTCTGGTTTTGATGTTGATTTTTAAAATGTGTGAAGGGATCCTCTGATTTGGGGTTTTAATGGTAAGGACGTATTAATTGTGGAACACAGAGTCTCTGAGAAGACTCGTGAGCAGTTTGCTGAACCCAGTAATAATGGTGGAAGATGCATCAAGGTAAAGCCAGTGAGCAGTCTCCTCCTGCTTCATTTCAAATCCCAGAGACAACCTCAATGAGGAATGGCCGATGCCCCTCAATCTCTTCATTCTCCTGATTTTCCATTTGGGCCTTGCTTCCTTTATGCAGCATTATCTTGACATACCGCACTGCAGAAGTTGTCAAGGCTGCCAGCATTCATTCTAACAATCCTGTGTCCCCAGCTGTAGACTTAACTGGAGGCATTAGCAACTCTGGTCTGTGACTTGCATGCTTCTGCACACTGACAACAAGGTCAACTTTCCTTCTTCCCATGCACTCTGAGAAGCACCTGCTGCTGCCTTCTCAATACTTCCTGTGCTCACCTGTCACCTCAATTCCTTCTACTGTGTCTCCTCTGCATTTCTTGACATTTTTTTCTGGAAGAGATCAGTTTTCATATCATGAACGTGATCTAAAAAAACACTTCCCTTCCCTTGCTTGAATATCCTTGACTCTGGAACAATGGCCAGGTTGCCATATGAAGTACCTTGCCTGAATGCAAACATTTTGGGTCTTCATTTTGTTTTTTTAACAGTTCACTGACTGTTGTGGGGAAGCTCCATTTGTTCCCAAGCTAATGCTATTGACTTATTAAAAATAATACTTAATCTAGTTCATTAATTTGCAGACAATATTGAGCACTAGAATTTTCCGTGATATTTAAGTCATTTTCCTTAGCTCCTAGCCCTAGAGACTCTTTGGAATGTGTTTTTCTAAAATCCTAGAGACTACATCTTAATAAAGTTGTTCAAGGTATTCTCATGACAGCACTGTCTTCCAGCCGAGTCTGTTACCCTGGGATAATCTAGTCACCCCGTGCCTCCTGCATGAGGAAACAAAGGCACAAGTAGCAAACTCTAGAACCCAACTTGTGGAGTACAGGAGGGGTGCCCCTTGTGTGCTGTAACAGCCGTGAGGTCATGCGTGTGCTTCTTGACCTTGTGAACCCCACTGTCTGCATCAGAGATAGTAGGAATATCTTACAGCACTGTTGAAATATTCAGTTAGCAAATGTATGTAAATATTTTTTTTAAGATTTTATTTATTTATTCATGAGAGACAGAGACAGAGAGAGAGAGAGAGAGAAGCAGAGGGAGAAGCAGGCTCCCAAGGAGCAGGGAGCCCGATGCGGGACTCGATCCCAGGACCCCGGGATCAGGACCCGAGCCGAAGGCAGATGCTTAACCATCTGAGCCACCCAGGCGCCCAAATATATGTAAATATTTATCACATTCCTTGGCACATACTAAGCGTTCAATCAGTGTTGATTGTTTTTATCGTCTCTGATTTTTTTCCCTCTGTCCTCATCATTCTAGGCCTCTTGGCCAAATCTTACACAAATATAAACTCAATAAATTATAAGAGAAAACTGCCATGAATACATTTGCTTTGTTTTGAATCAGACCGTAGGTGCTGTCAGCGGCTCTATTAGCGCTTCCAGGATAGCGTTGCGGTTCCCGCCAGACCCTCTTTGCTGACTTGCACACCCATGTCCCAGCAGCTCAGGCCTTCACCTTTCCTGGAGAAGAGACTCTGGAAGAGTCTAGAAGGTTATACCGGTGACTGGCTGACTCTGGGGTAAAGACCTCAGCCTTCTTGCCTCTGGGAGGATACAGGTCATGCCCAGAGCTGTGCTTGACATCCGCCTGGGGTCAAAACTTCTCCTGAAACCATATATTTCCTATATTCCCTCCCCTGCCCTATCCTGCTTTCCAGGCCACCCTGCAGGTTTCTCTTGAACCTCAGTCAACCACCTGTCAGGCTTTGTCTCTGGTGAACAGGACCCAAGACAAAGCCCGTACTGTTTTCTTGGTACGGGAGGAAAGTCACCAAGGGAAAACCGCTGGCCCCTGGAACATGGCACCCAAGCAAGATCACCCAGTATTATTTGCTGACATGTGGCAAAGAACCAAACATACGTGTTTAAGGAATACAAGAGAGTCCTCCCTTAAATGAAAATCATTTCATGTCCTGCTGACATATTGAGAGACCAGTGTTCGCAGCAGAGCAGGTCCCACACCTGGGTTCTTGAGTTTTGCTGCATTTGCTGCACCTACCCTGTGGCTTTGGCTCTTTGTACTTTTCCCCCCATTTAAATAATGATAACGATAAAGCTAATATCTGATGAACATTCACCAGGTCCTTACATGTCTTATCTAATTTAAAACGTTCAATAACGATAGGAGGCTATAATTTTGGAAGAGTGCCAACTTCTGGGGAAAACAGTTACAAGGACTCTACTAAGTAATGACAGTCCGAAAATCTGTGTTCTTCTTTGTGGTGTGAGATGACAGATACATCAACAGTGAGATGAATAGACCAGACCATGGCGGCCTTGATTGTCCACTGGCAAAAATGACGAGGTAGGAACCAGGCTGGCTTTAGCACGTGACGTTAATTAGGGAAACACAGGGACTTCATACTCCCTGCACCTTCCATGGGTGGAACATGGGCTGTCATTTCTGGTATGTGGTGCACCATCACCCTGCTATTGAGTGGTTGCCTGACTCCTAGTAATGGAATTTACTTTTCAGTAGTTCCCCGAAGAATCTTTTACCTTCTGGGCTGTTATGAATTAAAATGGGTGATACAGTAAATTTATTTTCTACCAATTTACATATTATGTATCACGATTGGGTTATGATTTCTGAAAAAACAACAGTATTGCTCTTAAAAGCTTTGCTGTGGTTAGGGAAGACACATATGTGATATTTTCTTGCATTAGGAGGGATCTAAACGTCTTACATTATAGACAGTTCTTTTGACCTAGAGATAAAAAAATTGAGGGGTACCTGGGTGGCTCAGTCGGTTAAGCATCTGGCTTGGGCTCAGGTCACGGTCCTGGGGTCCTGGGATCGAGTCCCACATCAGGCTCCTTGCTCAGTGGGGGGTCTGCTTCTACCAGTCCCTCTGCCCCTTCCTATCACTTGTGCTCTCTCTCTCTCTCAAATAAATAAATAAAATCTTAAAAAAAAAAGAAATTGAGATACAGAGAATTTCAGTGAGCTGCCTTAACTAGGATAGACGTATGAGAGAATTTGGGGATGTGATGTTTGAGTCACTGAGTATTTACTTAAAAACTGATAGGATAACTGCAGGTCTGAATTTTTGTTTTGTTTTGTTTTGTTTTGTTTTTATTTTAGAGAGAGAGGTAGAAGAAGATAAGCAAGTTAAACCAAAATAAGCAGAAAAAATTTTTAAATATAAGAGGAGCAGAAACTCATGAAGTAGAAAGACAAAGGAAAGAGAAAAATATCAGGGTTAAAAGTTGGTTCTTTGGAAAACTAATAAAATTGATAAAGTTAATAAAATTGATCACCAAGAAGATAAAGCAACAAAATTACCAATATCATAAATGAAAGATGGGAGATTATTACAGACCCTGCTTATATCAAGAGTATGGAAGTGTTAACATAAATTTTTAGGCCAATAAATTAGGCCACTTAGGTGAAAATGGCAAATTCCTTGATAGATAAACCTTACTGAAACTGACTCAATGTGGGGAGGAGAGAACCCTCATGCACTGTTGGTGGTGCAGCTACTGTGGAAAACAGTATGGAGAGTCCTCAAAAAATATAAAAGAGAACTACTATATGATCAAGCACCCCCATCTGGGCATGTAGACGAAGGAATCTGAAATCAGGGTCTCAAAGAGGAGTCTGCGCTTCATGTCCATTGCATTATTATTCACAGTAGCCAAGACATGAAAGTAACCTAAACATTATCTGTAGGCAGACAAATGGAAAGAGAAAATGTGGTGTATGCACAGCAGGATACTATTCAGGCGCAAAGGAGAAGGAAGCCTTTCCATTTGGGACAACATGAGTGAACCCGGAGGACACTGTGCTGAGTCAAACAAGGCAGGCAGGAAAGACGGATACTGCACGGTATTCTTTACATGAGGCTCTAAAATGGGCAAACTCACAGAAGCACAAAGTACAATGGTGCTTGCCAATGATGAGGTGGTGGGAAATGGGGAGGTGTTAGTCAAAGGCTGTAAAGTTTTAGCTATGCAAGATGAGTGAGTCCTAGGGATCTGCTGTACAACACAGTGCTTAGAGTAAAAAGCACTGTATTATATACCTAAAAATTTGCTAAGAGGGCTGCCTGGCTGGCTCAGTTGGTTAAGAGTCTCTTGATTTGATTTCAGCTCAGGTCATGATCTCAGGGTCATGAGATCAAGCCCTATGTCAGGCTACCCTGGCCCTCCACATCTATCTAAAAAAAAAAAAAAAAAAAAAAAAGTTGCTAAGAAGGTAGATACTATGTTAAGTTTTCTTATCACACACAAAATAGTAGTAATAATCATTTCATGGATATTTCGTTAAGTTGTATACATTAAATATGTACAGCTTCTAGTATATCAATCATATATCAATAAAGGGGTTTAAAATATATATAAAATATATACATATATACAAATATATGTGTGTGTTGATAAAGTATGTATGTAGATAGAGATACATATATATTACCTTTAAAGAGCTTTACAGAAAAGAAAACAAAGAAACACTCAAGAAATAGAAAATTTAAATAACCCATTGTCTATTGAACAAACAAATTTCTTTCCAGAAACTTTCAAATAAAAAAAATCAGGCCCTGGGGCACCTGGGTGGCTCAGTCGTTAAGCGTCTGTCTTCGGCTCAGGTCATGATCCCAGGGTTCTGGGACTGAGTCCCACATCGGGCTCCCTGCTCAGCAGAGAGTCTGCTTCTCCCTCTCCCACTCCCCCTGCTTGTGTTCCCTCTCTCGCTATGTCTCTCTCTGCCAAATAAATAAAATCTTAAAAAAAAAAAAATCAGGCCCAAATGGTTTTACTCTTGAATTCTATTAAACAGAGAAGGAATAAACAATACCAATCTTACACATACACTTTTTACAAACACTAAAGTAGAAGATGTAATACTTTCCAGAAAATTCCTGATATTTAAAAATTATAAACATATTACAGGAAAAGAATTTATAGACCAATTTACTTGGACCAATGAACTTTAGAAACAAAAAAGTGTCTTGAAAGTAAATTCAGTAATGCATATGAATGGCACCCTCTTATGATTTTTTTTTTTTAAAGATTTTATTTATTTATTCATGAGAGACAGAGAGAGAGAGAGAGAGAGGCAGAGGGAGAAGCAGGCTCCCAAGGAGCAGGGAGCCTGATGCGGGACTCGATCCCAGGACCCTGGGATCATGACCTGAGCCGAAGGCAGACGCTTAACCATCTGAGCCACCCAGGCGCCCAAATGGCACCCTCTTATGATTAATGGAGGTTATTCCAGGAGGGGATGGTTGGTTTGACTTTGAAAATCCAATCAATGTATTACCAATTATTAACGGAAAATAGAGGAAAATAATATCATCCCAATAGATGCAGCAGAAGCATTTGGCAAAATTTAACACCCTTTCATGATAATTATTTTTAGAAAACTAGGAATTCAAAAAGCTTCCTCGATCTGATAAAGAGCTGCTCTACAAGACACCGAGATAAATCATACATAAAAATAAGACAGTGAATGTTTCCCACATAAGATTAAATATGGCATGGATGTCATTCTTACTTTTATTCACCATGTATGATGTGTCCTTACCACTACAATAAGCTAGAAATAGAGGCAAACATTTTTGAGGGAAGAATTAAAACTACATATTTACAGATGACATGATTGTTTTTATTATATTATATACACTATCCTAAGGACTTAACATGCTCTCAGGTAAAAGGTCCATATCCAAGAATCTATTTTACTTTTATAAGCCACAGCATATAATTTAAATATAAAATTTAAAATAACCATATTTAAAACAATACCAAAATATAAAGCAATTAAGAGAAAAGTCTCTGCACTAAAATGGAGATATATATATACTATGATCACTGATATGCATGACTGTTTTCAGTACTTTAAGATTATAATCCTCCCAATTTAATCTGTAGATTTAATGCAATTACAATCACAATTCCAGCAGACTTTTTTTGTTTAATTGAGAAACTCATTCTGAAATGCACAGACATAGGGAAATGACATAGAATTGGTAAAATATCTTTTTAATTGGAACATTTGTACTGTCTGAACTCAAGACTTACCATAAAGCTAGAATAGTTAAGGCAGCTTGGTATTTGAATTATCTAGACAGATTATTTTTAATGAATACACTGAAACCCCAGCAAGTAAGTAGAGAATAATATACATACATTGAGGTTGTCTGATTTTGGCTATTATAAATAATATTGCACCTAACAATTTCTGAGCATAAATCTTTTTTTTAATTGCATTCTTAGCATAAATTTCAAGGCTTGGAATTACTGGAAACAAAGCTTTCATTCTTTGATGCCAAATTGCTTTCCGCAACAGTTATTCAGAGTTCCATTGTTCTAGCATACTTCAGAGTAATTGAATCTTAATCATTGAAGGATTATAAATAGAACAATAACATACTCTCATTTATAATTTAGGAGAGAGAAATGAGACTGGGGATAGTAAATATATTTAGGAATTGATTACATTAGACAATGCAGGAAATAATCTGAACATATGGTGCAACTGAGCAGCCCTGGGCATCCATTCATTTGTTTCTACAATTACTTAATAAATACTTATTGGTCATCCACTCTGTGCCAGGCAGTATGCTTGATACAGAAATGATTTAAAGCCTAGGGGCGCCTGGGTGGCTCAGTCGTTAAGCGTCTGCCTTCGGCTCAGGTCATGATCCCGGGGTCCTGGGATCCAGCCCCGCATCAGGCTCCCTGCTCAGTGGGAAGCCTGCTTCTCCCTCTCCCACTACCCCTGCTTGTGTTCCCTCTCTCGCTGTGTCTCTCTCTGTCAAATAAATAAATAAAATCTTAAAAAAGAAAGAAAGAAAGAAGGAAGGAAAGAAGGAAGGAAGGAAGGAAGGAAGAAAGAAAGAAAGAAAGAAAGAAAGAAAGAAAGAAAGAAAGAAAGAAAGAAAGAAAGAAAGAAAGAAAGAAAAAAAGAAAGAAAGAAAGAAAGAAAGAAAGAAAGAAAGATGATTTAAAGCCTAGACCTTACTACCAGCTTAAAAACATAATCAGGAAGAGCTTATATTTGAGATTTAGATATAGGAATTCAATTTGGGTACCTGGAGACTTTCTGAAGCTCCCATTTTCTGACTTGATGAGTAAGTGTACGGTAAGGTTCATTAATAACCACATTTCTCTCTTTTTTTCCTGTATCCTTACACCCATCATTTCACTTGAATAACTCTTAAACTCTTCCTGCAAATGTCAGCAAAGATGTCTTTCCCTCATCAAGGCTTTATGACTCTTTTCCAACCCCCTGCTGTCCTGTCTCCCAAGCACTAACAGGGTAACAATGTCTCCAATATAATACCTTTCCTAGAAGCCAACAGCAAATCTGAGCAGAGGAATTGCAAACCTAAGAAGACCTGAAGACATTTTGTATCATTCAGGCTCTCAGTCTTCTCTAAAGAAATAGTTCTCTTCAACTCCCCAGTAGCACCTTGCCATACTGAACTGTGCTTAATTCCATTTTCACCAGTCTCTCTCTCTCCAAGGCAACGAGCTCCAGTTACCCTATCCTCCTGACAGGCTTGGGTAAAGTAATTATGCATTTGAATGGATCCTGGCTCATGCAAAAAGATAAGTAGTGTCCAGATTTCATCATGTATCGATTCTGCCAGGTGTGCCCTGAAGTTGATTCAGAGAAACACAATTACTCTTGTTACACTTCATTTAAAAGTGCTTTCAATAACATAAAGTGCTAAATTTGAGAACTGATGGTCTTTTGGGAAGCTAGACCTTAATGTATCTTTTTGAAATTTTCTTGCATATCGACACTTAAAATGGATAGTATTTTTTTTAAAAAACTGTTTTTTTTTAAAGATTTTATTTATGTATTTGACAGAGAGAGACCCAGCAATAGAGGGAACACAGCAGGGGGAGTGGGAGAGGGAGAAGCAGGCTTCCTGCTGAGCAGGGAGCCCGACGCGGTGCTTGATCCCAGGACCCTGGGATCATGACCTGAGCTGAAGGCCCCCATCTGAGCCACCCCGGTGCCCCAAAACCTGTTTGTTTTTAATTGACAAGGAAGAAAACATTCTCTGCTGTTCCTCTTAGATTATATTTTATTGTTAGAAAATGAAAAATATATTTCTTTACCTGGTTTACTTTTGACAGCTCTACATGTTTCCGATAGAATATGTAGCATGCTATATGATGGGTGCACACACAAATGCTTTTTCCAAAATGAAACTTTCTTGCTTGATCATATAGCATTCAGAAATAATTAGCAAAAATGTATACAAATAACTGAGTTGGGACAATAATGCCTTGGTCCACTCAGAACTTTTTTTTTATCTCTGGTAATTATTGGTAACATTCCGACACCACTTATTTTCAATTGAAAGATGATTAGGTGATGAAATTAGTAATTCTTATTCCTCAGAGAAAAGGAAATTATTTCCAAGGCAATTTGGTACATGATTACAGATTATATTGTTTCTTGGTTGGTATAAGATCTATGAGAGGGCGCCTGGGTGGCTCAGTCGTTAAGCGTCTGCTTTTGGCGCAGGTCATGTTCCCAGGGTCCTGGGATTGAGCCCCGCATCGGGCTCCCTGCTCGGCGGGAAGCCCGCTTCTCCCTCTCCCACTCCCCCTGCTTGTGTTCCTGCTCTCGCTGTGTCTCTCTCTGTCAAATAAATAAAAACTTTAAAAAAGAAGAAAAGATCTTTGAGGGCCGGGGTTTTCATCTTTTCCCTGTGCTTGCCCTAAGAACAGGCTGGGATACCACCAACCCACAGGGTCTATCCAGGTACCGTGACTGTGGCAAGGTGGGGAGTTCCTATGACACAGCCGTGCAAGTTTCCCATATACTAAACAGGTGGGATTGACCCAAAGAAGTATCTGTTTTCCTTTTTTTGGTGTGTGTGCGTGTGTGAATAAATCTCTATTTCATTTCTGTATTTGTGAGAGAAAAATTGGGAAAATAGGGGTGCCTGGATGGCTCAGTCAGTTAAGCATCTGACTATTGATTTTGGCTCAGGTCATGATCTCAGGGTCATGAGTTCAAGCCCTGTGCCAGGCACCGCAGGGAGTCCGCTTGCCCCTCTCCCACTGCCCCTTCCCCCATGCTCTTTTTCCCTCTCCCTAAAAAACAAAAAATAAAATAAATAAACGTATGCCTATCCTGATTCATTTGATGGAAACATTAATTATCTTGCATATAGAGGAGATTTGAATGGATCTGAGACAATTACTTTTTATTTGATAGTAATTTTTCTATTCTATAAATATCTCAGCAAGGGCGCCGGGGTGGCTCAGTCAGTTTAGCGGCTGCCTTCGGCTCAAACATGACCTCAGGGTCCTGGGATCGAGCCCCGCATCAGGCTCCTTGGTCTGCAGGGAGACTGCTTCTCCCTCTGACTCTCACCCCACTTGTGCTCGCTCTCTTGCTCTCAAATAAATAAAATCTTAAAAAAAAATTAAAATCTCAGCAAGATAAGCAGATTATTGTTTCATTGTAAAAAACTGAAAGAAGACGAGAAGCCACTTCCATATGTGATCGGTCAGTCAGCAGCGGTTAACATGAGTGTTGACTGTATCCATTGTTAGATGCTTAGGACAGGACCACAAATCGGGAATCCAGGAGGGCTGCTGGGCACTACCTCTCCCTCACTCATTCCACAGGAGCTGGTAGATGCCATTAAGCTAGGGCATCTAGGTTGTGAGGGCCCCAGGAAGGGGGCGGGGAGACTCCTCCTGGACCTCAGGAGGTCTGAGGGTCAACGAGCCTGTGTACAAAGTTTAAAACAGGGAGATGCCACGTTGCAGGAGGTAAAAGGGGAATCAGAGAGTTGGTCCAATTGGGTAGGTAAGTGGTGGCCATGGCAGGTGAAGAGGCAGTTATCAAAGCTAGAAGCGTATGTAGGTCAGGATCAAATGGCCGGAAACGTGGGGGTCTGGTCCGCGGAGACTGCTAGGAACGGAGACCATCGAATGGGGGCGCTGGGTATGGTGGGAAGCAGGTCCAGAAATAAATGTGTGCGGACTAAAAGCCCCTTGAACTCAGGCTGATGGAGGAGTTGGGGCAAAGATTTGAGAATGGCTGGTCCATCATCTCTAGCAGAACTCAGGGGAGAAGGTGCTTATGGGATGAAAGGAGCCACGTCTGACCCCAAGAGGCATGAAGCTGAGTGTCATGCAGAGTGGACTTTGGACTCTGCAGTGAGTGGCCAAAACCCTGCGCACTGCCATGAGTGTCCCCAGACTGTGTGTAAGCAGGAAGTCAGCACTCCCATAAGCAAGCACGACCCAGCTGCTCGCTGGGTGCGGCTCAGGACAGTGACGCCGGGAGTAGCTTAGACATGGCAGCTCTTGCGTGTGGGATTTTTATTTTGTTTTTGTGGTAGCAACGTGATTGGAAGAGATCCCAATGCTATTTCAAGTGACGTGCATGGCAGTTTCAGGCTAAGATGAGATCCTGCCAGGGTTTAAATGTATTTGGATGGTGACAGTAGGTCTGCATGGCCTTGTTCTGTGAGCACCGACTCCTCTGAAAATTTCTGTGTGCATTTTGGTTTTTATCAAAAGAGTTGAGTTTTGTGGTTGACTGTGGGTGTGCATGCTCGTTTTTCTCCAGCATGACAGCTACGGTCCAGAGATGGCAAGCCTGTTTGTTTGGACAGACTTGCACAGAAGTAGCATTCATGCTAAAAGGCAATGAAAAAAAAAGTTGTTTTTAAATGCTATTATAAACAAATTAGAAAAAAATTGATTTAAAGTTGTATTCACAAAACTATAGTTTAAAGCACTTTCACTATTCAAAGTAAAAAAAGTCTAAATATTGTAAAAGGCCATTCAACATCCTCATAGATGCTAAAACAAGGACTATTTGAGGTCAAAGTACACTGTTAAATACGAATGTGAAAGTGAAAGAAAGCATAAGATTTTCGTTTAGTTCTGATTACATAATCCTGTAAGTAAATGTAAACATGTAGGTAGGTATGTAGATAAGCCTTCATAAATATAATTGCACTTGTATGCCAGATTAATATGATCAAGAGGAATATGATAGTTTTAAAATTATAATAAATTTTCTAAAACAAATTGTGTATGAACAGAGTCTATTTCCAGGTGTTCCACAATTGTGAGTAGATTATCTTAAGTAATTACAGTCTATTTCAATTTTACTGTCATAATTATACTAAAAACATACCTAAGGGGCTCCTGGTGGCTCAGTCGGTTAAGCATCTGACTCTTGGTTTTGGCTCCGATCATGATCTCAGGCTGAGGTCATGACCTCAGGGTTGTGAGATGGAGCCCCACATAGGGCTCTGTGCTCAGTGTGGAGTCAGCTGGAGATTCTCTCTCTCTCTCTGCTCCTCCCCCTCACTCTCTCTCATAAATAAATAAAATATTTTTAAAAAAGAAAAACATAATTAAGCAGCAAGCATCTAAAAAAGAAAGGAAGCCAACTTTCGGAGTGTTAGCCGCAAAATGGTGTGAGTAGTGTGGTATCCACTATTCCTACAACTCTTACTTTATCTTTGCTACCCAGAGAGGCAGCATCTCAGAAAATAATGTTTTCTCAAGATTTTAGTGGCTTCCAATGGATGTGTATAAAGGACTTTTCTTGACTGCTTCTGGGACCCTGTTGTTTGACTTTTTCTCATAGAAGCTGTCAAATTTGAACTGGATCTCAAAGGACCCTCTGAAAAGCAAGATGCACCCCCAGGACTCTCAGCGGGGATGCCCTGCTCTAGTAGATTAGTCCTTACTGGCTCTTTCCCTAGGAAGCCAGATTAAAAATGGGCTTACTTTTCGATGGCTTGTTTTCTCTTAAGTCTCTGTCACAGGGGTTCAACTGCTTTATCTGACTTAGAAAAATAGGCTTACAAAATGAATTTTCTGTTTAGGTCTCACATTTATTGGAAAAGCTATCTTTGGTTCATTATATATGTTGAACTTCAGGGTGCTCAATCCCTATATCCTAAACACAGTAATGTGACTTTTCCTTTTATGTTTTCAAAGGGGAAAAAATTGTATTCTGTAAAAGAAGATCCCACGCATAGGTGAGTATCTGCTTTACATTTTTATGCCAAACCCCATAGGTTAGAATATTAAGGAATGTCCTATATTTGTGGGGATGGACAAAAGATCAAGCAAGCTCGATTTAGACACTGATTGTGACTCTGAAGTCAGAAACGTTCTGTTGCTGAGAAAGA
Organism: Eumetopias jubatus; assembly: GCF_037043125.1. NCBI lineage: Eukaryota > Metazoa > Chordata > Mammalia > Carnivora > Otariidae > Eumetopias > Eumetopias jubatus. Next base: position 87,734,594 of record NW_028274823.1, on the reverse strand, counting down.
ATCCCACAGTACGAGCCCTGGAAGGAGCCTTGCTGGTCTGAGCCCCGGACAGATGAGCCTGTTAGTGTTCATAGTATCGACGGGGAGTCAGGCTCCCAGTGTCCTGGTGCCCTACTTCCCACCTTCCGTAGGCTGTAGCTCAGTGAGGTGGCTGAAAACCTGAGCCGCAAAGTCGAACAGATGTGGTTCACATCTTTTCCATGTCACGTGAACTGCATGGATATGTCAGGGAATCTATCTGGGCTTCATTCTATCTGTAAAATAGGGATACTATTAGTCCATCTCGTAGGATGAAGTCTCATCAGACACGGATTGTGCTTGACAAGTACGTGGTGCATGTTCTGTAATCAACTGTGAGTGATTATTCAATACAGCACGTTATGTCCATTTTTAGAAGAAACATCAGGGTATGGCAATATTATCAATGACAGAACACGGGCTGAGCATATGCTTGGGCCTACATTCCCCTTGATGGCAGTACAGCCTGGATTATACCATAGAGTCAGTGATGGATAGAACCGCTTAGCACCATGCCTCTTAGCAAGAAAGTGGTCATATCACGATATCACACATCGGAGTTAACACCCCTCCATGGGATCTACAGTCACTGACGTTTAGGGGAGAAGAGGAAATCAGAGTTTCTGACTCTTCCAATTAAATACCAAGAAATACAAATATATTATCTCACAATTTTGTATGTCAGAAGTCTTAGCTGTAATTTAAGTAAAATCAGGGTATCCATAGGGTTGTGGTACTTTCTGGGCTCTAAGGGAGCATCTGTGTCCCCGCCGTTCCTGGCTTGTACAGACCACCCCCATCCCCCAGCAGGCAATGGTGGGTCACGTCCCCACCTGGCATCATCTGCCTTCCCCTAATTTAGGATTGGGAAACTCAGGGTAACATTGGGCTCACCTGGGTAATCCATGATCTACTGATTGGCAACCAAATTCCCTTCTTCCACATGGTGCTACATATTCATGGGGTTTACACTATTCTGCCTATCAGACCAACTCTGGACAACTGAAACCAGGGGAGTCCCAGCAAACAGTCTCTGTAGGATTCTGGACGTGGACGTGGATGCGTCACCAGCCGGAAGATCATAGGGACCATCAGTGCTGTTGGGCAGAGCTCTGATGGTGCCAGGCGTGCTACCAACAGCCTTCCTGTGGTAAGCTGGAACCAGCTTACCAGATGTGAACCACATCTGTTCGACTTTGCAGCTCAGGTTTTCAGCCACCTCACTGAGCTACAGCCTAAGGAAGGTGGGAGGTGGCTCCTGACCTTGTGCAGGCCCTGGCCCTGGAGAGATCCCAGGGAGATGGTGATTATAAAGGCTGAGTACCATGGGTGCATCTGTGCAAAGAGAAAATGACAGATCAATCATCAACGTAAGCAGAGTGTTTCCCGCTAAGAAGTGAAAGAGACCCCGTCTCTGGAGGCAGGGGGTTGCTCGTGCTGAAGACCAGGCCCAGGTCTCAACTATCAGGGGAGTTAACTTTAAGAAGGCATTAGCATCTTGGAAAATTACAGACGCTATAGGCTCAGGGCCAGAAGGGAGGGGATAGAGCCGGGACGCTCCCTTGTCGTCCTTGGGGTATTGGAGAGGTAACAGCCTCCTCATAATTAACATACTTGTGCTTGAGTCAGTTCTAATGCCTGCTGCCATCTGAAAACAAAACATCCTATCGACATACTTCCTATTGTGTTTACCAGCCTATGAATCCATGGTAACTATCAGCTCCATCTATTGCTTCCTACCTGAATCACGTGCTCTGATCAGATCAGCCCGGCTCTTCCCTCAGGGTTTAGATGGAATAGCATTCTTCTATGGGAGGGAAAGTGGTTCTATGTCAGTCTGGCTGGAGGAATTGCTGGGAGTGGAAGACCTCAGCCATTCCGCTTCCCCAGCCACCACTGGGGCCGAGGGCTGCTTTCTCGCAGGCCGGGGGAAGTGTAGGTCTCATTTTGCCAACCGCAATGGGCACCGCTGGAAAGAAATACATCTAGATGGGAAGAGTATATTCTAAGCATTTTTGGAAACCAAAATCTTTTATAAAATACTGCCACAAGGATATTGTAGTTGTAAATCAAGAGGAAGCTCCTCTCTGATTTTGTCATACAGACATATCTATATGCAATGAAGTTTTATAAGCTTTGCCCTTTTTACAGCTCAGCAAATATAAATTCTTGTTTCTCTCTACGGAGTTAATTGTTTCCCCAGAATACCGGGGTTAGTGAGTATATTTTTATGGACTCCAGCACAAAGTTAGAATTATCAATGTAAAATGAAAAAAATGTGACAAAATAATTTAGTTTGGTCACTCTCCATTTAAGACTCAGTGATGTGAACTCACATATCTTAAAATTGCATACACAACGTTCTATTGATATGTATAATTCATGATGCAGGCACTGTTTACATGGGTAAACAAAAGTAAGATCTCTTGATTATGTAATAATTATTAGACCACTCATTTGTAAGAAAACAAATTGACACACTGTAAAAGTTGTATTTTTGGTATTTTTTTATGAAGAAGTAGGCCATTTAAACCCAAATTTATGATTGTCAGTAATGGAAGTCTTTAAAGAAGCAAATGGCTAAATCTATAGATAAACACATGGAGTTGCTAGAAAGATTTAAAGTACATTTTTATTGTAATTGGGTGAGAGAAAACAGACGTTTCCTTGTGGGGTTTGATAATAGTAATGGTACATGTAAATACATCTCCCACAGAGCATTTTTCCTTAAGTTGAATTAAAAGAGAGTTTCTCCAAAGCCCACACTTCAATCTAGCTGCCTTTAAATGAAAAGATGAGATATTATCAGTCGAATTCTATACCCTGGAAAAAGTATTTGACCTGAAATCAGGAACCAAGGGGACTTACAATAAAATAAAAAAGGAGACCATTATTTTTGGGGAAAAAAGAATACTCCAGGTACGTGAGGATAGTGGTCTTTTCCCCCTTTCAGTATTCTCTGGCACACATGCACCTGTGTCCTGAAATCACATGCCACAAATAACCACCATGCTTTCAGACTTCTGTTCTGCTCCATTGACCTCTAGTTTCCTTTCAGATTCTGTCGTTTCTTTGTAGGCTAGCATATTCTAAAAGAGGTCATTTATAAATTTGTTTCAGAGGTTTCAGTATTTCCATTTCTTGTGAGTTAATTGAGAAAATTTTTGGCATGTAGTTTTGTCAAAATTGTAGTTTTGTAGTTAGCATAAATATATCAAGCTGTGGGGCACCTAGGTGGCTCAGGCAGTTAAGCCTCTGCCTTCAGCTCAGGTCGTGAGCCCAGGGTCCTGGGATCGAGTCCCACATCGGGCTCCCTGCTCAGTGGAGAGTCTGCTTCTCCCTCTTCCTCTGCCCCTCCCCCTGCTCATGCTCTCTCTCTCTCTCTCTCTCTCTCTCAAATAAATAAATAAAATCTTTCAAAAAAAATCAAGCTGGATTTTACTTTTTTCCTTGTTTTTTAAAAAAGATTTGTTTATTTTTTTGAGAGAGAGAGCAGGGGGAGGGGCAGAGGGAGAGAATACTGAAGCAGTCTCCCCGATGAGCTTGAGGCCCAGTGCAGGCTTGATCCCCGTGACCCTGACATCATGACCTGAGCTGAACTCAACAGTCAGATGCTCAACCAAGAGAGCCACCCAGGCACCCCTACTTTTTTTTTTTTTTCTTGTAAAGAAAGGATCCTGGCATCTTCTCTAAAAAGCAGATCTTGGTATGAAATTTGAAGGTTCAAATGATAGGAATTTTGGCATTTTTCAGCTGCTTCTCCTCCTGAAAAGTGTTTGACAATTTGAGAAACTACATGTTCACTGCATCAAACGGTAACAAATATTCTAACACTTTATGTCTTCTGTGTTGCTTCCTGAAGATCCCATGTTTGTATCTTTTTGCTACACTTGATATTTTGAATCTGTTGCTCTCATAAAAAAAATCCAAAAAGTATGCTCAGATCTCTGCAGTTTTTCAGCTGTAATGTCTCTATCTCTGGTGTTACAGTGTGTCTGCTTCCTTTACAGGGAAGGTGTTTTTCATAAAAGACATTTAATTCCTGCTTCAGGTGGACAGACGAGAATGGGAGTATTCTTACACTGACTATTTTTTTCTTAACTTATTAATCCATTTTTTAATTCAGGTATAATTAACATACAGTATCATAGTAGTTTCAGGTATACAATAAAATGGTTCATCAATACTGTGCATCACTCAGTGCTCATCAGGATAATCCCTTTATCTGTTTCACTCATCCCCCACAACCCCCCTCTGGGAACCAGCAGTTTGTCTGTCTTTAAGAGTCTGTTTCTGGGGGTGCCTGGGTGGCTCAGTCAGTTAAGCATCCGACACTTGATTTCAGCTCAGGTCATGATCTCAGGGCTGTGAGATCGAGTCCCATGTCAGGTTCCATGGGTGGAGGCTGCCTAAGATTCTTTCTCCCTCTCCCTATGCCCTACCCATGCTAGTGCTCTTGCGCATGCATGCGCGTGCTCGCTCTCTCTAAAAAAGAAAAAGAAAAGAAAAAGAATCTGCTTTTTTGTTTGTCTCTTTTTTTCTTTGTTTTGTTTCTTAAATTCCACATATGAGTGAAATCATATGGTATTTGTTCTTCTCTGACTGACTTATTTCACTTAGCATTATACCCTCTAGTTCCGTCCATGTTGTTACAAATGGCAACAAGAATTTCATTCTTCTTTATGGCTGAGTAATATTCCATTCTGTATATATTCCATATCTTCCTTATCCATTCATCTGTTGATGCACACTTGGTCTTCCACATCTTCCACATTACTTACACATATTGTAAGTACTGCTGCAGTAAACATAGGGACACATATTTCTTTTTGAATTAGTGTTTCCATATTCTTTAGGTAAATACCTGGTAGTGGAATTACTGGATTATAGGGTAGTTCTATTTTTAACTTTCTGAGGAACCTCCATACTGTTTTCCAGAGTGGCTGCGCCAGCTTGCATTCCCACCAACAGTGCACGAGCGTCCCCCTTTCTCCGCATCCTCACTAACACCTGTTGTTTCTTGTGTTGTTGATTTTAGCCATTCTGACAGGTGGGAGATGGTATCTCATTGTGGTTTTGATCTGCATTTCTCTGATGATGAGTGATATTGAGCATCTTTTCATGTGTCTGGTGGCCATCTGGATGTCTTCTTTGGAAAAATGTCTATTCAAGTCCTCTGCCAGTTTTTAATTGGATTATTTGTATTTTAAGTGTTGACCTGTTTAAGTTCTTATATATATATATATACATAAACATATTGTGTATATAATACTATATATATAATTCATATACAAACCTCTTATTGGCTATATCATCTGCAAATACCTTCTCCCATTCTGTGGGTTGTCTTTTTTGTTGATTGTTTTTTTGTTGTTGTGCAGAAGCTTTTTAATTTGATGTAATCCCAATAGCTTAATTTTGCTTTTTTTCTCCTTTCCCTCAGGACACATATTTAGGAAAATAATTTTTATGGCTGATGTCAGTAAGATCACTGCTTGTGTTTTCTTCTAGGCGTTTTATGATTTCAGGTCTTACATTTAGGTCTTTGATTCATTTTGAGTTAATTTCTGTGTGTGGTGTAAGAAAGTGGTCCAGTTTCATTCTTTTGCTTGCAGCTGTCCAGTTTTCCCAGCATCATTTGTTGAAGAGACTGTCTTTTCTCCATTCTATATTCTTGCCTCCTTTGTCATAGATTAATTGACCATAAAAGCATAGATTTATTTCTGGTCTCCCTGTTCTGTTCCATTGATCTATGTGTCTAGGTGGAGAATGGCGACCGTGTGTTTATGCTGGAGGGCAGGGGAGAGAAATGGTGCCCGCCAGCTCTTTTGTTCTTAGAGAGGTCTCCCAAACATCCCTGCCCCTCTAGTGCACATGCTGAGATTAGCAAATAAATCTCCTTCCCATATACCCCAGGCACTTTTCAGCCTGCTGCTTCTCTGCTGTATCTCTGCCGGGGTTTTTATGCTGGCTCTGTAAGGGCAGGACTCAGTTTCCTGTTATTCTCCAGCTCTTCCAAAGCTGAGCCAACTGATTTTTAAAGTTCCAGGTGTTAAGCTCTGCTGATTGTAAGACCTTGTGGAGTTAAGCCCCACTGGCTTTCAAAGCCACACGTTATGGGGACCCATTGTCCCATTGCAGACCCCCCAAGTCTGGGTACCTGGAGTGGGGTCTGCTCCCTCCCTTCCCTCCCATTTGGTTCCCAACAGCGTCTGTGCCTCTTCTGTATGACCACCTGTGGGAAGTCTGTCCCGCCAGTCCTGTCCTTTTCTGGAGTGGTTGAAGTCATGTGGCTGATCTCTAGGCGTGTCCACAGACGAAGCGAGCTTTGGATCCTCCGACTCCGCCATTTTTCTGTGCTAGCTCTTTCCTAACTAGTTTTTATTTAAAATAATCAGTTGCCAAAGTGACACGTTGGCATGTTTTGGGGCAGTCTGCCCTTGACCCCTGCAAAATTTTACATATATACACACATATTGTATACATAAACATGTACATGTGATATATATTTTATATATATATATATAAATACACACACACACACACGCACACACACGTTTTTCCCCTGCTTGATAGTCACTTTTACTATTCTGAATATCTTCATTTTTCTCTACTATTTCTTGCTCTAAGGGCTTTGAAGCAGGTGTGAGTTGCATGCAAGCATCTTTCTTCCTTCATTATATAACCCAGTGTCCTTTTATAACATTGTAGTGTCGGTGGTAGAGAAAGCAGCATCTTTCTTTAGAAATGGTATCATGTATCTTTCCCTTTCCTACTTTTACATTTTATGTTTCCTAATATTTACATCTCTTAGAGTATTATGTTGTTTTTTAAAAACCCGTTCTAACAGTCTTTATCTTTTACGAGACTGTTCAGTTTACATTTAATGTAGTTACTAGTGTTTTCTGGTTTAAATCTACTATTTTGTATCATTTCCATGATTTCATAGCATTTAAAGCATTTCTTCTTGGCTTACCATGATTTGTTATAAATTACTAACTAATCACTTCTCAGAAAATTCCAAGTCTTTGAAACCTTTTACCCTGCCTGTCTTCAAGCATTTTCCTTATTTTGGTATAAATTCTCTATATACCTAACAACTCACAAATGTTCCTATTGTTTCTGAAGTCATTATTAATTGGATCAATCAATACTTTACACTTTCTGTTGTGCCCGCATCTCTGTTTCCTCCAGGATGATTTTTCTTTCTTTTGAGTAATACTCTTTATATGTCATGTAATATGGGTCTACTTACGTCCAATTTTCTCTATACTTAGGTTATAGAATTACTGGTTGACATTTTCTTTTTCAGAACTCGAATATATAACCAAAGGCTTTTAGCTATTATTGTTTCTGTGAGAAATGAGCTCTTAGTATTTTTGTTGTTTTTTTTAAGGTTTTATATATATATATATATATATATATATATGTTTGCTTTAGATTTACTTTACATATTTGCTTTACAATATATATACATTTACATATATATTATATATATATATTTGCTTTAGATTCAAGTATTTTTTGTTATCTTGGATATTTATCAATTTAGGATGATATATACATATTTGCTTTAGATTTACTTTACATATTTGCTTTACTATATATATTTACATATATATAATATACATATTATATATATATTTGCTTTAGATTCAAGTATCTTTTGTTATCTTGGATATTTATCAATTTAGGATGATATGCACCAGTATACTTTTCTAAAAAATTTATCTTTGAGCAATCAGACAACAAAAAGAAATCAAAGGCATCCAAATCGGCAAAGAGGAAGTCAAACTCTCACTCTTTGCAGATGATATGATACTGTATGTGGAAAACCCAAAAGACTCCACCCCAAAACTGCTAGAACTCATACAGGAATTCAGTCAAGTAGCAGGCTATAAAATCAATGCACAGAAATCAGTGGCATTCCTATACGCCAACAACAAGACAGAAGAGAGACAAATCAAGGAGTCGATCCCATTTACAATTGCACCCAAAACCATTAGATACCTAGGAATAAATCTAACCAAAGAGGCAAAGGATCTGTACTCAGAAAACTATAAAATACTCAGGAAAGAAATTGAAGAAGACACAAAGAAATGGAAAAACGTTCCATGCTCATGGATTGGGAGAATCAACATTGTGAAGATGTCAATGCTACCTAGAGCAATCTACACATTCAATGCAATCCCCATCCAAATACCATCCACTTTTTTCAAAGAAATGGAACAAATAATCCTAAAATTTGTATGGAACCAGAAGAGACCCAGAATAGCCAGAGGAATACTGAAAAAGAAAAGCAAAGCTGGCGGCATCACAATTCCGGACTTCCAGCTCTATTACAAAGCTGTCATCATCAAGACAGTATGGTACTGGCACAAAAACAGACACATAGACCAATGGAACAGAATCGAGAGCCCAGAAATGGACCCTCAACTCTATGGTCAACTTATTTTTGACAAAGCAGGAAAGAATGTCCAATGGCAAAAAGACAGTCTCTTCAACAAATGGTGTTGGGAAAATTGGACAGCCACATGCAGATGAATGAAACTGGACCATTTCCTTACACCACACACAAAAACAGACTCCAAATCGTTGAAAGACCTAAACGTGAGACAGGAGTCCATCCAAATCCTAAAGGAGAACACAGGTAGCAACCTTTTCGACCTTAGCCGCAGCAACTTCTTCCTAGAAACATCGCCAAAGGCACGGGAAGCCAGGGCAAAAATGAACTATTGGGATTTCATCAAGATAAAAAGCTTCTGCACAGCAAAAGAAACAGTCCACAAAACCAAAAGACAACCGACAGAATGGGAGAAAATATTTGCAAATGACATATCAGATAAAGGGCTAGTATCCAAAATCTGTAAAGAACTTATCAAACTCAACACCCAAAGAACAAATAATCCAATCAAGAAATGGGCAGAAGACATGAACAGACATTTCTCCAAAGAAGACATCCAAATGGCCAACAGACACATGAAAAAGTGCTCAACATCGCTCGGCATCAGGGAAATCCAAATCAAAACCTCCATGAGATACCACCTCACACCCGTCAGAATGGCTAAAATTAACAAGTCAGGGAACGACAGATGTTGGCGGGGATGTGGAGAAAGGGGAACCCTCCTACACTGTTGGTGGGAATGCAAGCTGGTGCAACCCCTCTGGAAAACAGTATGGAGGTTCCTCAAACAGTTGAAATTAGAGCTACCGTTCGATCCAGCAATTGCACTACTGGGTATTTACCCCAAAGATACAAATGTAGGGACCCGAAGGGGTACGTGCACCCCAATGTTTATAGCAGCAATGTCCACAATAGCCAAACTGTGGAAAGAGCCAAGATGCCCATCGACAGATGAATGGATAAGGAAGATGTGGTATATATACACAATGGAATATTATGCAGCCATCAAAAGGAATGAGATCTTGCCATTTGCAACGACGTGGATGGAACTGGAGGGTGTTATGCTGAGTGAAATAAGTCAATCAGAGAAAGACATGTATCACATGACCTCACTGATATGAGGAATTCTTAATCTCAGGAAAGAAACTTAGTGTTACTGGAGTGGTTGGGGGTGGGAGGGATGGGGTGGCTGGGTGATAGATATTGGGGAGGGTATGTGCTATGGTGAGCGCTGTGAATTGTGCAAGACTGTTGAATCACAGATCTGTACTTCTGAAACAAATAACGCAACATATTTTAAGAAAAAAGAAAAAGAAGAAGATAACAGGAGAGGAAGAAAAGGGGAGTATGTCGGAGGGGGAGACGAACCATGAGAGATGATGGACTCTGAAAAACAAACTGAGGGTTTTAGAGGGGAGGGGGGTAGGGGGATGGGTTAGCCTGGTGATGGGTATTGAGGAGGGCACGTTCTGCATGGAGCACTGGGTGTTATGAACAAACAATGAATCATGGAACACTGCACCAAAAACTAATGATGTAATATATCGTGATTAACATAACATTAAAAAAATACAATAAAAAAAATAAATAAAAAATTTATCTTTGTTTTTCACATTGCTTCTGTAATGTGTTTGATAGTTTTCATTAGTTTTTGGACAGAGAACCATTTCTTAAATACTGTCCCAGTTGCATCTGATTTCTTGTCTCCTTTTGGGACTACGTCAGGGGCCAGCAAGCTTTTTCTTCTGGAAAAGACCAAGCAACAGGTAATTTAAGCTGTGCAAGCCTTGTAAGGTTTCTATCACACATTCTCTTCTGACTCATTAAAAATGTTAAAAAGCATTCTTACCTCAAGGGCTATACAAACACAGTTCACTTGCTGTATTTATTTCTAGTTTTTTTTCTTGTTTCTGAACAAATCTTGTGGTTTTGATGACTTTTATGATTGTTTGAATGCCATCCATTGTTTATAAAAATGTAGAGATGATGAAAGCTCTCCACAAAATGGGGATAGAGGAAATGTATCTCAGCATAATAAAGGTCATATAAGACAAGCCCGCAACTAACATCATTCTCAACAGTGAAAAGCTGAGAGTGTTTCCTCTAAATTCAGGAACAAGACAAAGATGCCCACTTCATTCAACATAGTATTGGAAGTCCTCACCAGAGCAATTCAGAAGAAACAAACAAACAAAAACTCACAAAGAAAGGAAAGTCATCTGAATTGGAAAGGAAGAAGCAAAACTGTCACTATTTGCAGGTGGCATTCTCTTGTATATCTAGAAACCCTAAAGACTCTACCAAAGTACTGCTAGAATCAATAAATGAATTCAGTAATGTTGTAGTATACAAAATGAATGCAAAAATCTGTTGTATTTCTATACACTAATAACTATTAGAAAGAGAAATAAAGGAAACAGTGCCATTTGTAGTTGTATCAAAAAGAATAAAAGACCTGGGAGTAAACTAAACCAAAGACGTGAAAGACCTATCCTCTGGAAACTACAACATACTGATAGAAACTGAAGATGACACAAAGAAGTGGAAGGATACTCTATGTGCTTGGATTGGAAGAATTAATATTGTTAAAATTTTCATACTACCCAAAGCAATCTACTAATTCAATATAATACCCATCAAAATTCCAATAACAATTTTCACAGAATTAGAACAAACAATACTAAAATTTGTATGGAACCACAAAAGACCCCGAATAACCAAAGCTCCTAATTATAGTAGCTGTTAGTATCTTACCCACACACTGTGGGTATACAGATACTGTGGCTGTGCGGTGTGCTGAATTATTTTAAAAAGGTCTAACACAGGGGCGCCTGGGTGGCTCAGTTGGTGAAGCATCTGCCTTAGGCTCAGGTCATGATCTCAGGGTCCTGGGATCGAGTCCCGCATGGGACTCCCTGCTCAGCAGGGAGTCTGCTTCTCCCTCCGCTTCTGCCACACCCCTGCTTGTACGCTCACGCGCTCTCTCTCTCTCAAATAAATAAATAAAATCTTAAAAAAAAAAGGCCTAACAGAATTGATAGAGTGGTGGTATCACTCTTGAGAACTGGAGTCCTTTAAAAGACTTGAACTATATGGAAGAGAATAAGACAACATGTATATCAATACAATATCAATGGAAGAAAATCATTGGAATGATAGAAGCAAATAATTATCCAAAGATGCAAAGGATTCTGAATTTTCTGGAATACTGTCCATTTTATATTCATTCTCTTTCAACCATATAACTTGTGAAGCTACGCTTTGGCAAAATTGCTCATTCAAGGGCATTATTTATTGGTAAAAAAGTAAATTTGAAAAATCTGTAATTGCAACAAAGTTTTATTTGATCAAATTAGCTCTTCAGTCTCCTGAAGCACGGATGAATTTTGCTCATGCTCTGACAGAGTTGAATCAAACTCATGCACCAAAATAAAAGCATTGATTAAATTGATGTTAATATGAACAGCAAGCTAGCGCCATTCTGGAGAACCTTACATTTCTGCTAGCATCCTGTTAATGAGGTAGAACTCCAGCTGCTATCTTTTTTATTCAGCTGTGACTAATTGTCTTCCTCGATCATATTAAAATACTGAATGCAGATTCATTTACAGTCATACTAAAGTTCTAGCTTTGACATTAAAATCCAAATAATGATACCCACAACTGCCTAAGAGTCATGATACTCATGCCCAATGAATGAGCAAAAGAGCTGGTTTTACACAGAAGGGAATGTCGTCTACGTCCTCCTAGACAGTTTCAGGCACAATACTCCTCTGTGTGTGTGTGTGTGTGTGTGTGTGTATGTAATTCTCGTGAAAAATTCAGGGAAAACACAATTTTTCCTGAAACATACATATGGCAAGATCTTGACTTTTAAATTCTAGTGCTAGTTCATTTTAAAGGACTATTACTGATCCCTTTGAAAAGCAGTGCTTTGTGCATCCATTGTCTTTGTCAAGTATGAAGAAAATTATACATGCGTGTGCCTGTGTGCACGTGTGTGTTTGGGTGGGACTTGGGGTTGGAGGCTTTCAGAAGGACACTAAGATGGCATGTACTTCTTATTTAAAGTCTTATTTGAGGTATTTAATGTCATTTCGTCACTGCATAATGATTCTGACAATGTCAAGGCCAGTAAAGGGTTATGCTTAACAAAAGCACATACTCCAGTTGAGGTAGAATTGAGTGTTGCCTAAAGGCTTACTATTTTATTTGGCTCTAAGTAGAATAAGCCCAGAAATACGTTGGTTTTTAAAGACAGGTTAGTATGTTTGCAGAATACCGAATCTTTAGATGTTACTTCTTTTCTTAATTAATTTTTTATTGAGGCATGGTTGACATCCACCATCATGTTAGTTTCAGGCATTTTGCATAATGATTCAATATTTGTATATGTTGCAAAATGCTCAGCACAGTAAGTCTGGTTCACACCCCTCACCACATAGTTATAGAATTTTGTTTTTCTTGTGATGGGAACTTTTAAACTCTACTCTCTTAGCAATTTTCAAACATGCAATACAATATTATTAACTATACTTGCCATGCTGTCCAGTACACTCCCTAGATTTATTTTATACCTGGGAGTTTGTTCCCTTGACTCCTTTCACCAGTTTGCCCAACCTCCACCCCCCCCCCCACCTCCGCTGGCAAAACCCATCTGTTCTCTGTATCCATGGGCTTGCTCTTTTGTTTGTATGTTTTACTTTAAAAAAATTTTTTTAGATTGCACATATAAATGAGATCATACGGTATTTGTCTCTGACTTATCTCACTGAGCTTAATACCCTCTAAATCCATCCATGTTGTTGCAAATGGCAAGATTTCATTCTTTTTATGGCTAAATAATATTCCATTGTGTGTATATATTTCTTTATCCATTCATCAGTCGATGGACACTTAGGTAGTTTCCATATCTTGGCTATTGTAAATAATGCTGCAGTAATACAGGGGTGCATATATCTTATCAGGTTAGTTTTGTTTTCTTCAGAAAACTTTGTTTTCTACCAGAAATAGAACTGGGTCATATGGTAATTCTGTTTTTAACTTTTTGAGGAACCCCCATACTGTTTTCCGTAGTGACTGCACCAGTTTACATTCTCACCAACAGCACACACGGGTTTTCCATTTTTCCACATCCTTGCCATCCTTGTCTTTTTGATATTAGCCATTTTGACAGGTGTGAGGTGGTATCTCATTGTGGTTTTGATTTGTATTTCCCTGATGATGAGTGACGTTGAACATCTTTTCATGTGTCTGTTGGCCATCTGGATGTCTTCTTTGGAGAAATGTCTGTTCATGTCTTCTGCCCATTTTTAATCAGATTGCTTTTTTTGCTATTGAGTTTTGTGAGTTCTTTATATATTTTGGATATTAACCCCTTATCAGATATATGATTTGCAAATATTTTCTCTTGTTCAGTAGGTCGCTTTTGCTGCACAGAAGTTTTTTGGTTTGATATAGTCCCACTTATTTTTGCCTGGGTTGCCTTTGCTTGGGACATTATCTCTGAAAATGACAATTTCAATAGTTGAATAGGATGGTGTTTCAAAATTTGCTTTGAAAACTTGTCTTATTGTATAAATTATTGAACAGTAGATTGACAATAAAATAATTTTGAATAGTATAACAAACAGATATCACCCCATAAATACTGAGATTAGCCTTCCTGACTACTGGAAATAACAGAGAAGGGGTACACTAGTTTCTGAAATTTATTTATTTGTTTAGTTTTTGTTTATTTTTTTAAAGATTTTATTTACTTATTTGACACAGAGAGAAAAACAGCTAGAGAGGGAACACAAGCAGGGGGAGCGGGAGAGGGAGAAGCAGGCTTCCCGCGGAGCAGGGAGCCCGATGCGGGACTCCATCCCAGGACCCTGGGATCATGACCTGAGCTGAGGGCAGACGCTTAACGACTGAGCCACCCAGGCACCCCTGAAATTTATTTTTTTAAGATTTATTTATTTGAGAGAGAGAGAGAGAGCACACAGAGGGAGAGGGAGAAGGAGAGGCAGACTCCGGGCTGAGCAAGGAGCCTGATGTGGGGCTCCATCCCAGGACCCCGGGATCAAGACCTGAGCCGAAGGCAGATACTTAACCGACTGAGCCACCCAGGCGTCCCTGAAATGGTACATTTTTGCTGGTAGTTGTGACCAATTTCTCTCTCTCTCTATCTCTTCATTTGAGCAAGGCTATAACCAAAGCAACCAGGGCTGAAAGCACAGTGTGTGCTGATGTGCAGCCTCAGACATTAGGGTGGCTGTTATTACACATGCATTATATCAACAAACCTGAGCACACAAGTATGCCTGCCACCCTTTTTCCCTCTCCACATCAAACATTTCATGGCTGTGGGATGGTTCAAATAAGGTGAAAGATGAGGACAGAAAATTGATTTTTCCAAATGGAAAATAGCTGTTATATCTAATTACATAAAGAAAACCTGTTCCTTTATGAAAGAAAGCCTATAAGCTTTGAAGGAAGAAAGTAAAAATCATATCAGTTCATCTGGAGATGACTGTTATTGTTATTTTTCATTCATTCTTTATGTGCATAATGGACACATTTATACATTTGCATAAGTGGGATCATATCAGGCATTTGAAAATAATTTCACTTTTAAAATATAACCACTATATTCTTTTCCACCGTACTTTTACCTGTTACATCTTCTTTTTCTCACTGAATGTGACTTGTTTCTCTGTGTGTTTAAAAATTTTCAATTATAAGTTCATTTTAAGCATGAATTACTTTTTCTCCTGCTGAGATTCTCACAAGGAATACTGTTAAAGTTTCCCCACAGAGATTTTGAATTTGTTTGTTACAGGTATGCCCATCACTGTATGTCCATCACGCCCCTGTACCAACTTAAAGAAACATCAACATCCATATTTTAAAAATACTATCTTAGGTGCACCTAGGTGGCTCAGTCCGTTGAGCATCTGATTCTTGATCTCAGCTCAGGTCTTGATAAATGTGGTAAATGTGGACTTCACGTCAATGGGAGATGAAATTCCCATTTTTCTCAGGGTAATTTTTAATCCTCCTCAGATCCACCATAAAAGTGTCCATCTTAGTTTAGATACCTCCAGAACCCTGAAGTAAGACCTCAAGTTCAAGCAATCAGTCTGGGAGAAGATGCCAGGAAAATCAGCAGGATGTGTCAAGAGAGGCAAGGAGGAGAGAAGAACCAGCCAGTTCGCCGGTGTGGGTGACTGGAGTGTGGTCCTGTGGGACTTCGAGGGGGAAGGGTGGGGCGCTCAGGCAGGCGAGTAAGGAGCAGGTGCATTTGTCTACCAACTCGCCACTTACCACAGGCTGGATATTCTCTGGGGCCTTTCTAGCACTTCCAGGACAGACAGCCGACATGGTGCTCAGTTGGGGGCTGGGGAAGATGTCAGGCAAATCCTTCCAGGTGTCAGTTGTCAGAAGTCTTCTGTGCACAGGCCATGCCAAGGAGAAATGCATGGCTCATCAATAACATCTGATGGGGGCGCCTGGGTGGCTCAGTTGGTTAAGCGACTGCCTTCAGCTCAGGTCGTGATCCTGGGGTCCCGGGATCAAGTCCCACATCGGGCTCCCTGCTCGGCAGGGAGTCTGCTTCTCCCTCTGACCCTCTTCCCTCTCGTGCTTTCTATCTCTCATTCTCTCTCTCTCAAATAAATAAATAAAATCTTTAAAAAAATAACATCTGATGAACCCTCCTCATCATCTCTCTGGGTGAGTGGGTTACGGTGACGTTGTCTTCTTTTCACTGGATTTGTTGTTATTGGAGGACCTGGTCTCCTATCCCCAAGTGGTTTTAAAACCTAACCTAATCTTTCAGCCAGAAGAAGGTTCAACTCACCTTCCCGAGCTGCTGTACCATCAGCTCACCTGCTTACTCAGTGGGCTTTCAGCTTTGGCTTTGCATCTGACACTTGAAGATTTATTTCTTTCTTGTTCATTAGGCCACAGATTTAAACATATATATATATATGGAATCTTTTTTTTAAGATTTTATTTATTTATTTGAGAGAGAGAATGAGAGATAGAGAGCACGAGAGGGAAGAGGGTCAGAGGGAGAAGCAGACTCCCTGCTGAGCAGGGAGCCCGATGCGGAACTCGATCCGGAGACTCCAGGATCATGACCTGAGCGGAAGGCAGTCGCTTAACTGACTGAGCCACCTAGGCGCCCCTAAACATATATATATATATATATGGAGGAGCAATTATACTTTATCTAATATATGCAGGTGTTTATAGTGAGTTTTTGGTGCCAGCCTAGTTCATCATTTTCCAGAACTAGAAGTCCCTCGTCCTTTTGAATAGCTACTTACTGTCTTACAGTAGAAAATACATTGAATCATTCACGTAGTAATAGGCATTCACTTTTCTTTCAAGCCCACCCTTGCCCCTACAAACGTAGCCCCAAATAACATGTCTTTGCATGTAACTTTAATACTGTTTTTCTCTTTAGGATAATATCCCTGGAATAGTATTTGCTTTGTTAAATAGTCTTTTACATTTTCAAATTTTGATAGAATATTACTTTACTGAATTTAAAAAAGGCTTTAATAATTTGTATTTACCCTAGTTGTCCATGATGAAGGAATTATTAACTCACCATATGGATGTCAGTAAATATGTATCATATATGTGTCTGTGTGTGCACTTTTCTGAGTACTGATATAAACATTTTGATTCCTCAGATCCTTGATGAAGAGGCAATTTATATCATCCTTTTTTAAAAAGATTTTTTTTAAAGATTTTATTTATTTATTCATGAGAGACAGAGGTGGGGAGAGAGAGAGAGAGAGAGAGAAGCAGAGGGAGAAGCAGGCTCCCAAGGAGCAGGGAGCCCGATGCGGGACTCGATCCCAGGACCCTGGGATCATGACCTGAGTCGAAGGCAGACGTTTAACCATCTGAGCCACCCAGGCGCCCTTTTTAAAAGATTTTATTTATTTATTAGAGAGAGCACATGAGAGAGGATGAGATAGAGAGAAAGAGAGAGAGAGAGAGAGAATGAGCAAGGGGGAAGGGTAGAGGCGGAGGGAGAAGCAGATGCGGGGCTCGATCCCAGGACTCTGAGATCATGACCTGAGCGACCCAGGCACCCCATCATCCTCCTTTTGTTCAGAAAAGAATTATAAAATTAATAAAGTGAAAAAGAAAGCACATGAATAGAACAATAAATCTGAAAAGTATGTCTGGCAAGCCAGGAAAGTTGAGATTAAATGCACCATCATTTAGACTCAGAGAAGAGGAGATAAATCCTTCCAAATAAAACTAACTCCATGCACGCGGTCGTTCAGGTGCTGGGTACGAATCCGCAGGGAGCCATGACCCGGGGTCACAGCGGCCTGGAGACTCAGGAAGGAAATGAGGACGTGCTCGTGAAATCCGGAGGTGATAATGCTGCCTCTCCAAATGTGCAGTGTCAGAGTCACCTTGGGGATGCTTGAGTTCACAGGCTTCAGGCAGTATTGGCTGGATGGTCTTCTCTAAAACCAGCCTGGCTTATCTCTGTTAAGACTAGCTTCTACTTCTGACATCTGCCAAGTGACAAACTCTCACAAGCTGTGTGTCACCACGGCTGCCTCATTTGCGATCTTTTTACAAGAACTGAGAACACATTTTAGACAAAAATGACCAACTCTGGTGACTGTCTGATTTCCTTACAGTACAATACTGTTCCCCTCTTGTTTTTTAAATGGTAAACATGAGATCACAATCTGTTTTGAATGAACTGTGACAAATTTGCAATACTTTAATCAGATATTATCAATTGAGAATTTTTATTTCAAGCAGAGACTGCATTGAGGCTTTTTGACTTGGTAGTATTTATGGAGAAAAATTTGGTTGAATATATAATGAATGTAAAGGTTGATAGAAGGAATATTTATGACTAGCAGAACAACTAATTTTTATGCACTTCAAAACCATATTTTCTATAAATCATTTATGTATTTAAAAAAACCCTCCTTTTTAAATACTTTAAACAGATACCAAAAAAACGTTGATAAAATAGTAGTCTTTTTTCTACTCCCTATACATGCTTTAAAGTTGAAAATAGATCTTTAAAAAATGCAAATATTTGCTATATGGAAAGGAATTTCCATCAAGAATTCTACTTAAGAAATTTTTAAGTATCTGAGTTTGAGAAGTGACTTTGGGCTTGCAAGAGAATGCTGCAGTTATATCCAAACAGAGTGCTTGTAACATCAAAATTTCTTGTGAATGGGGATGCTTATCATATTATCCAGTAAAGTTTACTTTCTCTGATTTTTTGCTTTAGGGAAAGGGAAGAATGCCATTGATTCTTATAAATTGATAGCAGTTGCCCTCCGCAGGCTTCTCTTGAGCCAGGCTGGTTTTCGAGAAGACCATCCAGCCAACAGTGCCTGAAGCTTGTGTACTCAAGCATCCCCAAGGTGACATCAACCTTCCACATGGACATTTCCAGAAATTAATACAGCAGGAAATAAGCTCTTTGCCCACTATATTTTTATGGCAATCATTTCGTTATAATGGTCAGAGCATGTTTCATGTATTGCCCTGGACTACAGTTCTGCACATAAAGTCTTGGGAAGGAGAGAACATCTCTTCAGGGGTTGCGTCTGCACACTCCACCTAGCATATCAACTCACAGCCTACACGGCAGTATGTGTGGACTGCAGGTATACTGACGGTAGTACCCAGGGCTGGGTAACAGCAGCATTAATGTTCAGTGAGTGTTTGCTGTATACCTAGCAGTGTGCTAACCACTTTACATGTCTCAGCTCTTGTAATCTGCACAGCAGTACTAGCGGGCGGAGATGATGATTACAATCTTCTCCCAAACTTACGGTTGAAAACGTGGGATCTAAAGAGATTTAGTAATTTATTTAAGGCCCCATAAAACTGCAAAGTGTTGATGGCAGAATCTGAGCTAGGTTTCTGAATCCTTGCCCAGATTCTTAACCAGAGTTTAATGATAAAACTTCCCTTCTTTATCATCTCTAAGCCCCTCGTGCAACTCCAGGGTCAAGGGGATGTAAAAAGAAAAAAAGAAAGAAAAATTTAAGTCAGGCTTTAATACACATTAAGAAGGAATAGCATTGACTAAACAATCTGACCTGATTTAAATATAAAAACCAAAGCCAAATTATGTTTAATCAATCCTTTATTATCTATTCCTTCTATGTAATAGGTATTGGTATACACAGCATGTCAGATGAAATTAAATGCTATGGAAAAAATAAAGGAAGGAATATAAGAAGTGTTGGGGTGTGATGCATTTTAAATAGGATGGTCAAGGAAGTACCTCAGATCTAAGCAAAGACCCAAACAGATAGATACGTTGAGATCTGTATTCTGATCCATCTAACAGTTATTTATTAAATACGTAATAGGCGCCTCCTCCTGTAGTAAACTCTTGGGACACGATGATCAACACACACCAGTAGGATCCCTATGCTTGGAGAAGTCACCAAAATCCATCAATTAGTTATAAATAAATGTAAAATTAAAACTCTGACAAGGGTGATGGTCATGCACACGGAGGTCAGAGAGTAGAAGACTATCTGGGTGAGGAACAGCAGGTGCACGGGGCCCGTTGCTGGGGCAGTAATGGCTTAGTTGAGGGAACAAAGCCTGAGGCAGCATCGGTACTAGAAGGTGCGAGGGCTGGACAGTCAACAATTCACTCATTACCACACAACTGGGGAGCACATTTCCATCTTCAAACCTGCCTTCTCATCTCAGTCTCACATTTTCCACATGAGGCATGTAGAATGGAATACCAGAGTGAACCCATTTATTAGTCAGAAGTTCAAGTGATTGCCCAAATCCTACAGCCAGTAAGACAGAATCGAATTCCAGGCCTGGGCATTTTCTCTGAGCTGAAGCCAAGGATTGCGTTTGATTGAGTATTTTGAATTTTTTCCCTTGAACATAAACAATAATAGTTGATTGTGCATCTAAAACACACAACAGATACACAGTTTCATGTTTAGTTTGAATTGACAAATAAGATTTTTCATCCTGAGATTTCGGGCTGGCCCTTGTATGGTTTTTCAATGGTCGCTCTTAAGACAAGAAACCGTAGCACATTCATATTCATAGATAAGTAATTAAATTCTTCAGAGTATCAGTTTTTCATTTTCTTTTAACTTTTTTTTTTATTTTACAACCTTTTAAATTGTTTTAATTCTTCTCAGACTCAGGAGCCATAATTATTTATGGTCTCTAAGTCTGAATCTGTCCCCATATAGTGATTCATATAATATATGTCCTGGAGGTCACGCCCAAATTTCCCTTCATATTTATTGAATTATAAACAATCTTTAAGAAGTGACAGAAACATTTAGAGACATTCTAATAAAAAAGCTTGGTAATAAGACAAAACTTGAGCTTGCTTGTTAGTCTCCTTGTGCAGGTGAGTCGTAAAAATTATTCCCTGGAGAAATTCATGTTAAACTGTCAGTTTTAACTTCATGGGGATTGCTTCCGTATGTCTTGTCTAGAGGAGTCCCTCCCTCCCTTCATGTCGGGCAATTCTTTCACACTTCAGGATAAAGTTACGGGGACGCAGAAACACATGCACAAACATGCCTGAAATGAATTTACATTGTCTCTAAAAACAAATACCAGAATGAAAACCAACATTCCAACCACAATATATGTATGGCTTTGCTATTTTAGGAAAATTTAAGCTTCAGTTTCTAAATCCTTATAGTATAGTTGTTTCTACAAGCTAGCTTTTACTAGCCTATTTTGAAGAATGCAAAAAAAAAAAAAAACAATAAAAAGGGGCGCCTGGGTGGCTCAGTCATTAAGCGTCTGCCTTCGGCTCAGGTCATGGTCCCAGGGTCCTGGGATTGAGCCCCCCATCCGGCTCCCTGCTCAGTAGGAAACCTGCTTCTCCCTCTCCCACTCCCCCTGCTTGTGTTCCCTCTCTTGCTTCGTCTCTCTCTGTCAAATAAATGAATAAAAATTAAAACAAATAAAAATAAAAATGTATATGTTCATGAGTCTCTGGCTTAATAATGAATTATTTTTCTTAAAATGTGCATTGTAAACATTTTGCTCGACTTTAATTTTGAGTAATATATATAAATATGTTATATATTTACAAAATATTTCATATAGACTAATTTTATATATTCATAAAATATTGAGCAATATATACCTAAGTTCCATATGTATATTCATTCTATCATGGGGGCCACTTACGTGGTTCACTGTTCTCTCGGTTGTGATGCGCACCTTAGTCTTATCATTGTTTTATATGTCTTGCCCTTACATAAAGTCTCAACAGCATGCATTTATATAGTCATCAATAGCATACTTCTTTATATTTGTTATACTATTCTCAAGATTTTTTGATTTTCTGATCAAAAAGTATTTTTGATTCTTTGTGTTAAACACATACCCACTTGAATATAAGATTTGTTTACTTTATTTCTGAGGTTTTTAGGGACCCAAAATAATGTGAAATTCTTCTCAATTCCAGATTCTTGAACTGCCTTGCTATCTATCTAGTATATCTATCTGTTGTGTTCTTGGAATGTGGAAGTCCCAGATGCTTTGGTACAGGAAACATTTCAGTTTAGGACTCACGTATAATATCCTTCACAGTCAACAGAAACACTGCAGAAAAGTACTTTAAAAGTTCCAGCAAGGATATTACAGTGAGACTGTGCTCTAAAAATAGTACATATGAAGAAAACTAACACGTTTCGAATCACAATATATGTATAGTTAAGTACAAAAATCCAGAGAAAGATAAATATTTTGAGCCTATGTTCACACAGTCAAGAAAAAGTACATTTGTGAGTCATAGGAAAGTCTTAGCAAATTTTCTCTTTCAGCATAGCCCGATATTCGTCTTTATTAATATTTATTGAGTGTCTGCTATGCATCAGATATTGTCCTACATATTGAAGATAGAGTAGTGGTCAAATGAAGGGTTGCCTTTGCTTTATAAATGAAGCTTACAGTACAAAATATTAAATCATTATGGGCAAGTGGATGATGAAATTTCAGTTATCATTAAGCTTAGGCCCTTAGAAGAGAAGCATTCACGAGTGCGCTCACGGCAGCATGTTTAAGTGCTGGAAGCCTTCTGTATGTTTGGGGCATTGAAAGAAATTTAGTGTAGCTAGTACCTCCAGCTGAGACTCAGTGCATGAGCCGTGCAAGAACTGGTAGGCCAGAAGAAGGAATTTATTTCTTTTTGGGGGAACAATCAGAAGCTATGAAAGATTTGGATGGGGAAAAAAAAAGCAAAAACCACCATGAGAATTCCTGTGAAAAAAGGCTAGATCCCGATAAGAGAAAATGTGTAGACACCCAGTGAGAGGATTTCAGTGGGCAGTGGGCAGAAAAGAGAGGAGAACACAGCTACTTGTGAATGAAAACGTCTGCAGTTTCCGGAAGGAGTTAGGAGTTAGAATTGGCAAGAGGCAGTGACACTTTTGATATGGATAGACAAGTGGGCGGGAGGGCTCAGGAACAGTTTCTGGCTTTCTGGTTGATGAAGATGTATGGCGGTTCTGCTGACTGAAAACAGTAAAGCAGCATTTAGAATAGCAAAAGTGTTCATATTCGTCCAGACTACGTGTAGCCATCTACATAAATACGGTCTGGCTTGGAGCTTGCGGAAATGTGGACTCTGGTAAGCACGCCGTGGATGTGACCATTGTGAGGTTACTCTAGGACAGAGGCTAGAGCAAACAGAAAAGAGGAAATCGGAAAAGGTCTAAGGAGCTGCGAAATTTTGGCTGTAGTTCAGGAAGGGTACCTGGTCAAAGATAAGACAGAAGTGGTAGAAGCATTTAAGGAAACCTCACAAGGCATGTTGTTTTAGTTTTGAAAAGAAAAGAGTACTTCAAATAAGGAAGGGTATAGAAGACATTCATGGGATTGGAGAAGTAGTGTCAGAATGCTACTATGGGCATTTTGTTAATAAGCATAAAGGATTAGAATAAAGGCAGGTAAAGGTACCACTGTATTTTTCCTACTTTTTCTAATCATTTCTGGAATACCATAAATTCCATATCAAATGTGTCCTTTTTAAGACAACCATTCGAAATTAGAACAAGCCCAGAAAATGGAAGAGAATCTGAAAATCAAATGCAGATGAAAGTATTAGGAACAGTTAGATTGCAGAATAGACTTATTATAGAAAATATAGGTGATATTTTCAAATGTTAGTAGAGTCGCATTGTGGAAGAAAAATTAGTCTTATCCATGCAAACACAAGGACTCTAACCAGTACTCAAAAATTGTTATCATAGGGACGTGGCTTGTGATTCATATCAAGAAAAGAACATTTTTTTACATTTAGCATACTTGGGGCATGCTATTAATTTAAATGTTATGTTAAGATGAATAATGGGATTTCCAAACAAGACAAACTTGAAGCAAGGGCTTTTTCTCTTTAATAGAATAAGGCATTGGGTTGAGAGAACAGTCCAACTTTCTTGATTAAAAGTTAACACATTAATGCATTTTGAAATATGATCCAATATGAATGTCCTTGGAAGTTGCCACACAAAATTACAACAACAACAAAATATCAGAGTGCAATTTTTACTGATCCTGTTAGTTGCCACATCTGGTGTTAATTCAGAATGGCAAAATCAAATGCTCATATAATTTTGGTTGTGCAGAGCTATTTTTTTCTTAGACAATTGCCAAACAAAGCATCATTCAGAATGTGTGCCTCTTCCGTAGAAAGGATTCCTAGTTTGGCTGGTGGTGATATCTTGCTCGTAGCAGAGGTGGAGGTTCGGCCCCCAGATGCATGGCGGACACATCTTAATTTGATGGGGCAGCAGCTCCTTTGGTGGCCAGTCCTGTGACGTCTTTGTTAGTCCTCTCAGGATGCTCAGCCTAGAGTCTGTGACCTCAATCCTGCAGTGACTCCGTAATCTATTGAGAACTCCAAGTAAATCCCTTCCTGCTTATGCTAAACAGAACGAGCTCTCTCTACCGAATAGATCTTCTGTATTATATTTCATGGCACCCAGAAGCAAGGTGTAAGTATGAGTCAACTCTTCTTTAACGATATATTGTTGGGACAGATGTTTCCCTTTGATCATTGCATATGAATTTATCTGATTTTTTTTTACAGATTCATTTATGTTAGAGAAAGTGTGTGCACTCCAGAGCAGGGTGGGGGAGAGACAGAAGGAGAGGGAGAGAGAGAATCTCAAGCAGATGCCACACTGAGCACAGAGCCTGATGCGGGGCTTGATGTCATGACCCTGAGAGCATGACCTGAGCTGAAATCAAGAGTCCAACTCTTAACCGACCGAGCCACCCAGGCACCCCAGAATTGATGTGATTTTTGACCTAGAAGAACACATATTTATTAAAATGCAAACTGTTCAGTGACTAAACTGTGACTAGAAGAAAATCCTCACTGTTTGAAAATAATGAAGTTTATTTACAAAAAGGCATGGCTTTTACTAACAATATTTATTGCCTTTATCTTGTTATAAAAACAGTATATAGTCATAGAATATTTGGAGTTGGGTGTGCCTGAAAATGCGTCGTGGTGCTACAGTCATGTACACCATGACTCTGCATTTTGAAAAGACAGACTAGATGCATAAACTGGCGACTATTGCTCTTAGACAGGTCAGTTATCTTACACTAGCTGCCTTGTCAGTGGTTTGTCAGCCTTAACTCTGTTCATACTCAAGTCCTTAGTACTTCTACCTTTTCAAGAAAATTAACTTCTGTATAACAATATGTAATGTCTCTTTTAGATAGAAACTCCACCACAAAATTCAGAAAGGGATATTGTAACTTGCTAGTGAATTACTAATTCTCACAGTGTCACCAGTAATGTTGCCTTGTCAGTATTATGATGAGAAAAGTTCTGCAGGGAATACTCTTATTATGCTATAAATTTCAATGTTATTTCAGAATGAATGATTTCCAAACAAAGCTTGAAGCAATGACTTTTCTTTAGGATGGAATAAGGCTTTGGGTAGGGGAAAAGCTCTTCAACTTTCTTGATTAAAGGTTAACAAATTACTTGCAGTCTTGAAATATGATATCCACTGAATGTCCTCAGAGGTCGTCACACGAAATTACAACAAAAAGCTGACAGTGTGCTTCTTGCTGATAGTACCACTGACTTGATTCCATTTCAGCCGAGTGAGATTTCTTATCTCTTGGGGCAATGATATGCTTCCGTTTATACTGCAGATCCTCAAAAGCTGACTTTCTTCATGTTCTGAGGGAGTGTCAGGAGTTACCCGACCGAAAAATCACAGAAATACTGCCTCTTCCAAGAGTTGTTTGGGCATTTATCTGCTTTTTTGGAAGAACTAACCCAAGGGACAAAGTTCTGTCAAAATAGTAATGTCATCCTGGAAATGAACCAAGAGCCTAGATCACTGAGTTCCAGCCACATCTGTGTGACCAGTGTGATGATTGCTTTGTAATTTGGTGGCAATGTTCTAGGAAAGGTAGTGAAAATCAATATAAAGGAGACCTCGATTATTTACTCTGTGGTTACAGATAAAGGAAATTAGTGATTTTTTAATGACTTTTTTATCAAATTATTTGGAACATTATCAATGGATGATTACCTTATCAATTTAGTGACCACTGGTAAGCAGTGGGAAGAGAGGCCACTGTGGTCTCTGCCCTTTTTAGTTCACTTGGTTTGCGTCAGC
This sequence comes from Eumetopias jubatus, assembly GCF_037043125.1. Lineage (NCBI taxonomy): Eukaryota > Metazoa > Chordata > Mammalia > Carnivora > Otariidae > Eumetopias > Eumetopias jubatus. The sequence goes on along the minus strand of NW_028274823.1, from coordinate 87,708,512 downwards.
AAACGTATTAATCAAACGACACATTTTAAAACCTAAACGGTACTATTGTTACCAACAATAATGATAATAATTATAGTGAAGGAACTCCCGCTTTACAGGTGGAGAACATTTCCGAGTCACTCTTGCATGCTTATCCCCTGACCTGATCTTCATGGTGGTTCCGTGACACAGGACGAGGCAATGATGATGAAACCGAGGTCTAGTGACATGAGACAAAGTTCTGCGGGCACAAAAGCGGGGATAATATTTAGACCAAACTGGGGTGCCTGGGTGGCTCAGTTAAGTGTCTACCTTCAGCTCAGGTCACGATCCCAGGGTCCTGGGATTGAGTCCCTCATCAGGCTCCCCGCTCAGTGGGGGATCTGCTTCTCTCTCTCTCCCTGTGCTACTTCCCCTGCTTCTGCTCTGTCTCTCACTCAAATAAATAAATAAAATCTTAAAAAAAAGAGGAAGCTGTCTTTGTGGACAGACTACTATCCACCAACCCCACAGTGACTGGCGGATACATATACACAAAAATATCATTGATTACTTACACAAAGAAATAAGCCTTGTCAAGTGAATCAGAACGTTGAATTCAGCCTCTCCAGAATATTCTCTCTCTGCAGGGAAAACACATTGGAAGAAAAATTCTTAAGGAGTTTGAATAGAGAACAATCAATCAATTAACTGATTTAAGTATTTCCCAAGTACAATAGCCTCCTTGTGCAGTCTGATGGCATGAACTGGATTAGCCAGAACTGCACACACCTTGAATAGTACTAAAATGGGCAGTCAGTAAACTCTTGTGTTCTCTCTCTCTCTTTTCTGGCCCTCATGACTGGTCAATTTTCTACAGTTACACTCTACCTCCTTGAAGAAAATAAATCATCTTTTTGCACGACAATCAGTGAAATCTCATATCAGAGGGATTAAAATGATGAGCTTTACCAAACTCGCCCATTATTCACTTATTCACACTATCTTGTTTTACTCTCACTTTTGGCTAATCCTGTATGTTAGATACACATTTTATTAGTTTAGATTTTAGAGTAAGATCTAATTCAGGCTTCTGAGGGCACTTCAGTTCAGCCCCATATTAGTTATTCACCTATTAAAATGTGATCCTCTCTGTGTTGATGAGATGGACAAATATCTCAGAATATTTTGAGAAGCTGTAGATATGCACAAATGTTTATACTGATATACATTTATAGATACATATTTTGATACAGAGAGATAATTTCTCAGGAAGTCAGAAAATACTCATACAGTTAAATAGTATGAATAACATTTTTGTCTCTGCAGTGGACATGTGGGTATACATATCATTTTTTTTATATTGACTCAACTGGAGTTATTCAATTAGTATGTGAAAAGTTATTCATAGTTTATTCATTTATTGAAAAAAGTGGTCTTCAGTTCATTGATAATTACATGCTGAATTAAATTTTCTCTTCAGTCCCTTTCCCTCACGAAGCTTTAATTAGATCAGTTGGAATATTTGAAATGCAAAGGGATATTGTGCAGTAAAAGAGGCAAACATTTTTATGTAGCACACACTCCTGCTTTGGGATTCTCTCTGATGAAGGTAACTTAACCTTAGCTTAGCCAAATAAAGACATTTTTCTTTGGAGAGATGCCATGTAGTTGTCTGCTAAAGGTGATTCACTTTTTATTTTTGTATGTTAAAATGCCTCTTTGTTTCAACATTGGCTAGTTGCGCAAATGTTAATACTCTGGAATCACCTATATTGCTTTAAAAGTAGACTACTTTCAAGGGCACCAAAGGTTTGCAGTAATAGCAGCAAGAACTACTATTAATTAACTGAAAAATGGGGTTTCACATATACACTTTATGGAGGAGACTTCTAGCTGGTGTCAAACCTGTCACCTTTTCCTCCTGGGCACATAGCCCACCACCTTTTTAAGACTTCATTGAAGTTAGGAGTGGCCAAGTGAGAGGCTTGCACAGTTAATGATCTCTCACGGGATCTGAGACTCCTCTTTACACTCAAACTGCCTGCTCTCAGAAACATCTCTGTGGACTCAGGTGAGCAAGAAGCAGACGTTTATGCTGTCCTGTCCACTGAGATATCAGTCAGTATGGTCCTTACCACCTTAGAGAGCACATACATGGTCTTACACCTTGTTTTATCATTTAACTTAGGAAGGGAAGATGCTGAGGTTCAGTTAGGGTTAGTGAGTTTCCCATCAATATTCAGCTACTCAAATACAGATTTTCTCACTCGAAATTATTATCATTATTAGTACTCTTGTCATTATTTTGTCATTTGCTATGTTGTCAAGCATGGTGACCTTACATGGTATTTGGAAATCCAATACGTAGGGTCAAGGAAATCCACATTTACAAGGATTCCGATGCTTAGCACCTGGAGGCACTTGGAAACATTGCTTAATCTTTGCCATTTCTTCCATTTGTAAAACGGAACTTATAATTGTCTCCCCCTTATAATGTCGTAAGGATTATGTGAGAATATTTAAGGTTAAGGCTTACCAGAATGCTTCCTGTGTAATCACCATAAAGCGATTGTCTGATGTTCGGTTGGAAGTTGTACAAACAGTGCATGATTTGGAAACTACCTCCTCTCTCCCAAACTACACACTCTTTTTGCCCATCTTCCCTCATTTATGTCAAGCTTTTCGTTTAAATTCCTGGTTTTTAAATTTGGGTACATATCAGAATGATCTCTTGAGCTTTTCTCCTTATTAACAACAACAAAAGAAATAAAAAATAAAATATGAAATTAAAAACAGAACATCTTATGTTAAAATACCTGTCAGTGCAGTAGGTGGTGGCATACATATTCTGATATAAGTTACACTTCAGTTGGTGGGACATGACTTGTGGACAAAAGGAAGAATTTAAGGCTTTGCAGTGGAATTGCTGTGGTGAGATGACAGTGGGCTGCAGACCGCCACCATCTCCGAGGTGCTCCTGCTTATCGAGGTTATAGAGACCCACCACGTATTTTTGAAGTTGAAATGAAAAATACTGGAGCAAATGGAATTCAGCAGCCAGTAAGGATGCGGTGAGAGTGACCTGGCAGGGTGGGGTGTCCACCATGAAGACTGGGGGGGCTCTGAGGAAGAGAAGAGCCGTGAACTCAGCGGATAGCGTGCAGGTTGGAACACCACCAGTTTACTGAGCCTAAGTAACAGAGGTCCTGTCGTGTGTCTGCGGTGCCTGGGGAAGGGGTCGGCCAGGTAACCGACATAAAGGAGCATAAGCTGGGTGCCTCGTACCTGCAAACTGCCTCATCCCTCTTCCTGGTTATCACTTCAGGGCTGGGACATGGTAGAACTCATTCTTGCTGTGCAGTAGCTTCTGTGAATCTCCTTAGACTTCCTACTTTTCCGCCAAAGAGATCAGCCACGGAAAGGGCTTGGCGCTGGGAAACAGGAGTATTAGGAACTCTGACCTTGCGCCAGGCTCCTTTTGTTCCTCACCTCAGGGTTAATGAAGCCTCGACGGGCCGGGGTGTCTTTCCAGGTCTTTGGCTAAGTATTTCCTCAGGCAGTCGTACATAAGTTATGGTAAGCGGGTGGGAGCCACGAGGGTTGCAGAAAAGGAAGGAAAGCTGTTTACTGGGCACATACAGTATGCTATGAACTTTACCGTTTGTTTTCATTAATCAGCATGATGGCCCTGCTCCCACCGCTGTTAATATGAGAGAGGTGAGCTACCTCCCCAGGACCCCGCGGCAGGTGGATGGGAGAGCCCAGGACTGCCTAGGTTCCAACTCCCAAATCTGGCTCAGCTGTGCATCTGGAGGCAGTTTATTTAAAATTTCTCTCTGGTTTCTTCATCTGGAACTTGAAAATGATGACAATATATGTATTATAGAATTTTTCAGTGAGGTCTACATGATCAATTCTTCTAAAGGTCTTCGAACAGTGCGAGGCATACGGTAAGTAAGCTGCATCAGCTACTTGTCACTGTGCTGAGCCATGTTTCCTACTCACTCCCAGACCCCTGAAGGCACCTGTCTTCTTCCTCACCCCACACACGGAGTTAGTTTGATTCAGTCTGTCTTTCTTGCATATGGCGAGTGAGAGGAAAGTAATGTATGTTAGGCTCCCCTCCAGGCTCCGCACATAACCTTTCCCGGGTGCCTTTCCAGGGCCATTCTGTTGGCATGTCACATATTAGGTATGTAGGGTGGGTATCAGAGGCCAACTTTAATTCCTAATTCCTCCTCCTTCCTTTCCCCTCTAGTCCTACTCAACTGCTGTCCGGTTTGGGTTCTGCTCTGTATCAGATTTTCTCTGGCTTCCAGAATTTTATTTGCTGTTCCCTCACGTTTGACATAAACTCTTCCAGGAAGTCACCTTAACCCTCCAAGCTTGGATTAGTTTCTCCAGGTCTGTTGCGCTGAGTGCTCACCTTAAGGGCAAGGACTGGGTGGTGGTTTTCAATTGCCTAATCTTAACATTTTTTTCAATGAAATTAATATATAAAATAATTACATAAAATATTACAATTAAAGTTAATTCAAAGTAAATGTTAATACATAAAACAGTTTAAAATAAAATAATATTTAAAAATATTCACAGGATATTTTAACTAAACTCTCCTGTAGATTTTTTTTCTAAATAACCTTTCTAAACAAGAAATATAAATTTGCAAAGGACGGTAATCTATATTCATGGAATATGTCTGAGACTATTGTACTGTGTCAAGCTAGAAGTATTTGTATTATAAAGAGTTCCACATATTTAGTGGCCTACTTGGTAAACGCCATCTAGATATTTCTAATTCTTTAAATACGCAAAGAAGTATATTGGCTTAATTGATTGGGACTTATTCCTGAAGATCTACAAATAGAAAATTTTAAAGAAATCTAAAACATTCATTAAATGGTAAATATCACTCTTTTTTTTTTTTTTTCCAAACTGGTTCTTTCAAATACAGTGAAATCAAATTTTAAGTCTTTTGAAGTAATAATAACTCGTGGATTCTGCATAAGCAGCATCGGTTTCAGTAATAGAGGTAATTTTGTTAAAACTTCTGGTTTTGAAAACAGAGGCATCTCACTGACATTATTCATCTTAGCAGTTATTAGATTAAGAAAAGCACCATTTGGGGATTCAGAACTGGTGTCTGGTATCAAAATAAACACAGCAGAATGATAATGCTAGATACTAAGAACTCCTAATGAGTAACATTTTTACAACGGAACTTGAATTTCTCTGAGAGAGATACTGAAAGATAATTTCTGGAAATTTTGACATAGACTTTTGATACCATTTGTGATTTCTGACAAAGTCCAAATCTATTTCAAAAGTTTGGATTTATTTAAAACTGCCCTAGAAATCAATGATTTATGGGGGCACTGGATAAGGATCAGGTGGAAAGGATTTCTTTTCCTAATACTCTGGTACTAATTGCATCATAAGCTACACTCGGGTAACCCTGATAGCACCCCTCAGATCAAGAAGATATGGTAATTTCGGATTTTTTAATAAACAACTGTTAACCAAAATATTTGGCGTCTAGCTTTTGAAACAAACAGAAGTAAACGAATTAAGTTACAAAAGGCAAATTCATATCAGTCTTTGAATTTTGTGCCTACTTATGTTAAAAAGGGGTTAATTAAGTTAAAATGGTTGAGATTTTTATTTATTTAATTTTTTAAAAGATTTTATTTATTTATTTGACAGAGAGAGAGAGAGAGATAGCGAGAGAGGGAACACAAGCAGGGGGAGTGGGGGAGGGAAAAGCAGGCTTCCGACTGAGCTTGGAGCCCAACGCGGGGCTCAATCCCAGGACCCTGGGATCCTGACCCGAGCTGAAGGCAGACGCTTAATGACTGAGCCACCCAGGCGCCCAGAATGGTTGAGATTTTTGAAAGTAAAAAGGCTTTAATCATTAAAATCAATGATAAAAATTCTTGTGTTCTTTTCTAGTATTACATTTTCATTTGATGAACAGTAAAAATTGAGCTCACTACATCAAATAATGATGTGGGAATCATAACAAAGTAGAACCAGTGTCAGTGAAACTATAAAAACTCCTGAGAGAAAGGAGGAAGGAGAGCCATCAGTCCATTAACTGTTTCTTTATAGCATTGTTCTAAAAATACATTGTTGGGGAGGAAGAGTTTCCTGTCTTTTAAGGTCCTTCTAGCTGGACTAAGAATCAAATTAACATGAAGCAAATCAACGGGGGAAAATCAAATTTAATTTTGTACGTACAGGGAATCCACACAGACATGGAAATTCCAGAAACAGGCAAAATGAGGTGTATATGTCATTCTGAACCAAGAAGAGGGTACGGGGTCGGGACTTCAAAAGGAAGGAATGCAATTCACAAAAAGATGAAAAAGAGTACATGTTTGGTAAACACATGTCTGCTGGAAACCCAGAAACAAGGGGACAGAGAGCACTCTGATCGAACAGGCCTTGCTAAGTTCCTCCCTGTCCATACGCCTAATTCACAGTATAACATAGTTATCTATGGTGCTAGTTCTTTTCCTGGAGCAGCTTCTATATCTAAATTCATTTCAGAGGAGGAAGTAAAGAGCATGTCCTGAATCTGCTGGGTTTTGATAGCTTTTTAACTCAAAATGATCTCTATGCCAAGATGGCCCATCTTTGGGCTGCGTGCCTTTAGCCCCAACGATAAAGATTCAAGACCTTGCTGCAGCTCATCTGTTCAAGGAGAGCCTTTCTTTTAAGTAATGACATAGGAAATATTTACTTTCTGCTCTCAACTGGCACATTCATTGATTACACAACCCAAAGGAATTCTCCCCATCTGGGGTACAAGTAAAAATGCTCTTGCCTACATACTTATATTTTATTCATAATGACATCAGTGCAGCAATCCTCGGATTATCTGAATAATTTGATACAGTATCATAATAATGCATACTATACTCACTGAGCAAACAGACATACTATTTAGGAAATTATATGTGTTAGAACTATATCCAGCATTTGGAATTCACAGCAATAGAATGTGAAACACTGGATTATTAATTTATATTTGGGTCTGTTTTCCCTTTCTGGCATATGTGGTCAGTTGGAGGAGAAAGACTTTTACCTTTCATTAGCCTCTTCCTGGCTGCTAGACTTTGGAAAAGTCACAGTATTTTAGGAGCTTGAGAATAAAAGCAGCATTTTAGTGATGGGACAAAAGAAACAGAGGCAATGAGTACTTGAATTTACCCCCCTTCTGTATGTACTCCAAGTCGTTTTCCTTGAATATTTTTCAATGACATGGGAAATTCATGGCTACCAGTGTGAACACACTGAGTTCCTAAATCTATTATTATGAATTCCTGCAGACTCTAAGACCTCTTTGTTTCCATTTTTTATGATGGTAAAATACACATCACATAAAGTTTACCATCGTGACCATTTTTAAGCGTGCAGTCCAGAGGCGTGAAATACATTAGTGTGCCACCACTTACACACAGGATTCTTCTCATCTAGCAAACCGGAAACTGCCCCATTCTCCGGAAGGCAAGACCCTGGCAAACAACAGCCCCCTTCTTATCCCGATGATTTTGACTACTTTAGATACTTCATGTAAGTGGAAACATACAGTATTTGTCTTCTTGAGATTGGCTTATTTTTCTCAGCACAATGTCCTCAGGGTTCATCTGTTGTGGCAGATGTCAAAATTTCCTTCTTTTCAAGGCTGAATGTTATTCTATTCTACGTTTATAACACATCTTGCATTCCCGTGCATCTGTCAGTGGACACTTGGGTTGCTTTCTCACTTCAGTTATTATGAATAAGGCCGTTGTGAACTTTGGCGTACAAATATTCCCTGACATGGAAATCATATTTTTTGTTCCAGACTCTGATTACAGTTCTTTTGGGTGTACAAGTGAGACTGCTAAATCCCATGATAATTCTATTTTTCACTCTTTTGAAGAACTGTCGTACTGTTTTCTGTGGTGCCTGCACAGTCCCACCAACAGTGCACAATGGTTCTCAATTTCTCCGCACCCTTGTTGACACTATTATTATTATTATTATTATTATTATTTACAATAGCCATCTAATGAATGTGAGGTGATATCTCACGGAGGTTTTGATTTGCATTTTCCTAATGATTAGTGATGTGGAACATTTTTTCATGTGCTTATTGACCATTCTTTGGAGAAATGTTTATTCAAATTTTTTTTTTGAGGGGGAGGGTTTTTTTGTTTTGTTTTGTTTTGTTTTGTTTTTTAAGTAATCTCTATGCCCAGTGTGGAGCTTGAATTGATGACCTGGAGATCGAGAGTCACATGTTCTACTGACTGAGCCAGTCAGGCGCCCCTGTCTATTCAAGTTTTTTGCCCCCTTGTGAATCAATGTCTGCTTGTTGTTAGGTTTTAGGAGTCCTCTCTGTCGCATGCATACTAACCCCTTAGCAGATAATATGGTTTGCAGATATTTTCTCCCACTCACTAGGTTGTTTTTCCACTTGGTCAGGGCATCATTTTTAATTATCATCGGTTCAACTTTTCTATTTTTTTCTTTTGTTATCTGTGCCTTTGCTGTCATATCCAAGCTGCGCCTTTGGATCTACAGTGAGCCTCTTGTAGATAGCTTATAACTGGATCTTGTTTCTTTTTTATCCATTTTGCTCTCAGTCTGTTGACTGAAAGTTTAACTCATTTAGATATAAAGAAATTACTGATGAGCGGGAACTTATTTCTGTCATTTTGTTGTTTGTTTTCTGTATGTCTTAGAGGTTTATTTGTCCCTCATTTCTGTTTCTTTTGTATTTAGCTGAATTTTTTAGTGAAGCATTTTAATTCCTTGCTCATCCTCTAATGTGCATATTCTGTAAGTATTTTCTTTGTAGTTGTCATGAGAGTACATTTAATATCCTACTTACAACACTCGAATTTGAATTTATGCCAGCTTAACTTCAGTAACATATGAAGCCTCTGTTCCTTTACAGCTGTGAGCCCACCCCTTTCAGCTACTGATTTTGCAAAATTACATTATGTGTCCAAAAACGTAAACTAATAATTTTTAATGCACTGATTTTTTTAAATTATGTAAAAAATAGTATGGATTACTATTTTTTTGCAGTTACAAACCTATATTACAATAATACTAGCTTTGGGACACCTGGGTGTCTCAGTTGGTTAAGCATCTGCCTTCGGTTCAGGTCATGATCCCGGGGTCCTGAGATCGAGCCCCGCATCTGGCTCCCTGCTCAGTGGGGAGCCTGCTTTTCCCTCTGCTGCCGCTCCCCTTGCTTGTCTGCTCTCTCTCTCCGACAAAAAAAAAAAAAAAAATTAAAAAATAAAATCTAAAAAAACCCCAATACTAGCTTTTAGACTAGTAATTTAAAAACTTTTATTAGTCTCTTAAATCACATAAAAACAAAAAGTGGACTTATGGACCATTGTTTTAATATGAGCTTTTTCTCAAAATGGGAGAAGAGAGAAAGAAAGGTGGGGGGTGAGGCCCCAGTTCTTTAATGTCCTGGAAACTGCTTTAGTCAAAAAGTGATGGGTTCAACACAACGCAGGGGGAGGTGTGTACAACAGTGACTGCCCACCTCTGTGCCTGCACCTCCACGATCAGCAGTGACCATCAGTGACGAGGACACAGACCTCCAGCGTTTGGAAGACAGGTCCTCATTGCCCACTCTGGCTCCTACAGTCTGCGGGCAAGCCGCTCCAGGAACGCGTACACAGCTGCCTACCATTGGGTTAGGTAGGGGTAATGGTTAGCTGCTGGTGAGTTAAGAAGTGGAACTGACTGAAACCAACTGCAGTTTACAGCCCAAGCCTTGTCCTGGGAGTGTAAACCTTTAGTGGACTCTGGAGTTCCAAATCGCCACTTCCGATTATCTGCCAGTGAGGTTGTTGCCTAGCAGGGCGAGGGACTTGTGGTGCTTCCTACCTCCCCCATCTCTGCAGACTCTGAGTCCTTTTGAATTAACTTTCAAGTTTATAAAATGGGATTAATGACAAATACTTTGTCCTCACAGGAGTAATATAGGGCTGAAATGAAATCATGCGTACTGTTAAAGAACAAAAAAAAATTAACTGAGTAATTTAAAGGATTTGGCTTTCGTAAACGATTCATGAATTGGCCAACATCCCATCTAACAAATAGAAAGGAACTCCATCAAGTCATAGAAAAGAAAAGTTTTTAAAGGCAAAGAGGGTGGTGGAAGAAAGGGAAATTACTAGCAAAGGGTGCAGTGTTCTAGCCAAGGTCTTCCTCCTAAGGGGGACGGGAAGCTGTCTATCTGTAAATTTCCTACTGCTGACCAGGAAAATCCATGTTGACTGGCTAAAGTTTATATTCCTGCCCAAGGGGTCGGGGGTTGAAAGTGCAGTTAGGTTCGATATTAAGTCTTGGTTTGGGACCTTCAGATAAGTGACTCCATTTCAGGCTTGTGATTTTCTTTTTAACAATATAAAACATACAAGGTATACAAAGGAGAGAGAGAGATATCTCTATGACATCATTCTTATTATGTCCAGTATGGTAAATAGTATTATTATTCACACGTGTTCACTTCCCATCCATGTTAGTCTTGACCATGTGCCTTGCTTTGGCTATTAAAATATGAATGGAACTGGCATATGTTAATTCTGGACAGAAGTTTTAAGAGATGGCATGTGGTCCTATTTCCCGTTTCTTTCTGCCATCGTGATCATTAATATTTAGGAGCTGTGCCAAATGCCTGGGTCCCAGAGTAAATATTATGTGAAGTAAGATTACTGCCAGCCCACCATTGACTTGTCATATGCCTGAGAGGCAAACCTTTGTTTTTGTAAGCCACAGAGATGTGGGGGCTCCTATCATATCACCATATAAACTAGTCTATTCTCACTGATACACCCTCTTCTCCACTGGCAACTTCTTACCATTGTGTGATGACTGACATGTTTGTTTGTTTTTTAAAGATTGTTTTTCTTTATTTGAGAGAGAGAGCACATGCACATGAGCAGGGGAAGAGCAGAGGGAGAGAGAGAACCAGGCTCCCCGCTGAGCAGGGAGCCCGATGTGGGCCTCGATCCCAGGACCCCGAGATCATGACCTGAGCCGAAGGCAGACGCTTAACCGACTGAGCCACCTAGGCGTCCCAACATGGGGTTTTGTTATTCTACACCTGCAGAAAAGAAGGAAATAGAGGGCCTTTATTTGAACTGGCCTCTGAGAGTTTTAGTTACAATGTAGAGGTAAGACTGACCTTGAACATGTTGACCGCTGAACATTTTTTCCATGAAATATTCCCAGGTAGAATCAACTTAATCATTTGCAAATTAGGAACTGTGGTTATTTCCCTCTAGCTGAAGCAGAGACAACCTAAGTAAATTCAGTTTATCAGTGTTCAAACTGGTATGGGAGATCTCTCGACGAGTGGCAGAATTCAGCACAATGATGTGTTGGGATTAAATACTTTCCTTATACTAAACTAAATAATGTTGGAAGCTGAAATACAATTTTGCAGGAAACAAGAATAGTTGCAACTTACAGATCTAAAACTGAGTGGGTTCAAACCAACGTATGCTATGGGAAAATTAGGTGGAAATTATGTTAATAACAGAAGAAAAATACTGATGGTGTTGATTGAGCATTTAGAATATGCCTAGTTTGCCTCTCATCCTATCATTCAGTTCTTTCTGCAAGCATTGGGATTAAATATTTTTTAAATTTAACCTTGTAGATGAGGCTTAGAAAAGTTATGGAAGTTGTCTGTGTTTACATAACTAGCTAGAAGAAGATTGAGGATATGTGCCCAAGGCTATCTGACTTCAAAGTCAAGGCCTCCTTTATTTACCTGCTTTATTTACTGTCTTAACATAGAAGAGTAAACTAGTCTGAGAATTATCACATTTCTTAGGAGGATCAGAGAGTCTGGATCACTTTATCAAAGTGTGCCTTAAGGATAAAAGCTTATTATGGTTAATTTAAGCCTTGCATTTTTTTAGAAGGTCCTGCTCTGCTACATGAGTATTAAAGTGACTCCGTCTTGTGTGGCAGAGAGGAAGACCCTCGTGACATATTTCATGATCGGTCTTATGTAATTTATGTATATTATGTAATATCACTTGAGCTACAGGTACAGATATATGGACTTAGGTGTATGGATAAAACCTGCCCTAAAAGTCCCCTCCTCCCTGCCAAGTACACATTGTGTAGAGATGAAATAATGTCAAATGATCCCTTTCCAATTGTTCTGCTCCATTTCAAAGTATTCTGATATTTAAAGTATATTAACCCCAAGTTATATGAATAAAAATAATAGAGCGTTTTTTAATTACTGTCTGTTTTATTCCCTGCTCTAACTTTAATACTTGGAATAGTGCCTGACATACAGTGGTGTCTGGCATTAATATTTATTGAGTGAATGGGCTAAGTAAACTATGATGATCAATTCAGTTTGCCACATGCTCAAACATGGGCTTTACTGGCTGTCTCTATATGTCAAGAGTAACCTTACCATTATTGTGGTCGGGTCAGTATATATCATTTACCCAGGAAAACGGGTCCACTGTAGCTCATGATATGATTTTATGTTTTTGACTTACACGGGAAAGTAAGCATATGTGCTTAAAGTCTAAGTGAAATGTCTCATGGGAGGCCATCTTCCCAGGGAATGCCATGGATAATCAATCCAAGCTGGGAGTCCGCTGTTCTCAAGGGCAGGAGTAGAGGGGTGGGGTCATTGAAGGTCTGCCTCTGGAACAGCTGTGCTGCTCAGCTGTTTATCCCTGTGCACCCTGTCTGCATGCACACGGGCATTTACCTCAAAATAAAACATTCCATAAGGAAGTGAAGGTAACTGCCTTGGGAGACCTACAGAACCCTGGGTGTTGCTGTCACTAAATACTCTTGATGTGGCATCAGCAGGATTTGGGGGGGGGGTTCCTGTCCTTCCAGCTGGCTTCCTGCCCCATCGGTAAAGTATGCCTCCTCTGTGACAAGCCTGTCGGACAGGAACAGAGGAGCCACTTAGATTTTCCATTCAGGGGAAAAGCCTCTGAGAAAAGGAGCTGCATACACCACCGTGAAGGAACCACACTCAAGCTCCCTGGGCAAACCTATCTTTTTGAACATGAAAGCAATTTAATATACTCAGGTAAAAAGAAACCCAACCACATAAAAAAGAAAGTTAAATAAACAACTACTCTGGAGGAAGCATAATTTAAGGCATATGAGAAATTAAAATGAAACAAAAACCTAATTCTTAGCCTTAGTGGAATTTGAGAAGGTATTGTATATATCATAAAGACTAGTAAGCCATGAAAATATAACACAAAAGAGTTGTGAAAAATAAAATATATAATTACAGTTTTTTTTGTAAATTAAGAGACGGGTTAAAAGCTAGACACTAAGGAATTTCCCTGAACACAGATCAAAATAACAAGTACTTGAAAATATGAACAATCTTCAATAATTTAAAATTATGCTAATAATATTTCCAGAAAGAAAGGAGAAAAAAGAGAGATAGGAACGGCCAGAAAAATAACCAAGGATGTTTACAACACTTAAAGAAAGTCATACAGTTTTAGATCTAGCCAATATAAAAATCACATATGTACCCACTATGATGAAATGTTCAAATGCCAAAGATTTAAGGAAAAAACACCTCAAAATCCAGAAAGAAAATTATACTCAAAAGGAGTATAATTATCCTATTACCCACGTAAGATATATAGAATGCCGTGAGAGTAACATCTTCAATATTTAATTGAAGGAAGCTTAGTCTTAAACCTAAACTTATATATGCAGACAAATTACCAATCAAAAGTAAAGATAAAATTAAGGGCATACAAGGAATCATAAAATTAATCCTCCAGACACACTTTCTGAGGGGTAACTTGAGAACATGCTCCGGTAAAGCTCCTGGAGAAAGAAGAGAAAGAAGCTGGATTTCAGGGCTGGTCGCCCTCACCCGCAGCAGAGCAAAGGGAGCTGAGAGGGCACCTGTGCAGGTGACAAGACCGCAGAGAGGCTCTGGGGCATCAACAGAGGAGAGATGAAAAGGCAGTTCTGTAGCAGATGAGTGATTAAGAGCAGGATAACTTTGAGGATATGATAACAAATCATTGTTTTTTGTCAAAAAAAGAAAGACCCTTAGAAAGTCATGAAAAAATATAAAGGAAGTAGTGATGTCAGTGAAAACGAAAATAAACATGGCATGAATTTGATCAACTAGTGGAATCTGTTTGCTTTTAAGCCAAGGAAACTTTTCTTTCACTTTTTTCCTTTTTTTTTTTTTAATTTAAATTCAATTGGCCAACATATAGTACATCATTAGTTTTTGATGTAGTGTTCGGTGATTCATTAGTTGCATATAACACCCAGTGCTCATCACATCATGTGCCCTCCTTAATACTCATCACCAGGCTAACCCATTGCCCCAACCCCCCCCCCTTCTATAACCCTCAGATGGTTTCCCGGAGTCTAGAGTTTATCACAGTTTGTCACCCTCTCTGATTTCTTCCCATTCAGTTTTTCCTCCCATCTCCTATGGTCCTCCCTGCTATTCCTTACATTCCACATATGAGTGAAACCATATGATAATTGTCTTTCTCTGCTTGACTTATTTCACTTAGCAGAATCCCCTCCAGGTCCATCCATGTCATTGCAAATGGTGGGTATTCATGCCTTCTGATGGCTGAGTAATATTCCATTGTGTATATGAACCACATCTTTATCCATTCATCTGTTGAAGGACATCTCGGCTCCTTCCAGTTTGGCTATTGTGGACATTGCTGCTATGAACATTGGGATGCAGTTGCCCCTTCTTTTCACTACATCTGTATGTTTGGGGTAAATACCCAGTAGTGCAATTGCTGCGTCATAGGGTAACTCTATAACATCCTGAGGAACCTCCATACTGTTTTCCAGAGTACCAGCTTGTATTCCCACTAACAGTGTAAGAGGGTTCCCCTTTCTCCACATCCTCACCAACATTTGTTGTTAATTTTAGCCATTCTAACTGGTGTGAGGTGGTATCTCATTGTGGTTTTGATTTGTATTTCCCTGATGGCAAGTGATGTGGAGCATTTTTTGTGTGTCTGTTGGCCATTTGGGTGTCTTCTTTGGAGAAGTGTCTGTTCATGTCTTCTGCCCATTTCTTGACTGGATTCTTTGTTTTTTGGGTGTTAAGTTTGAGAAGTTCTTAATAAATCTTGGATACCAGCCCTTTATCTCTTATGTCACTTGCAAATAGCTTCTCCCATTCCATAGGTTGCCTTTTAATTTTGTTGACTGTAACCTTTGCTGTGCAGAAGTTTCCCCCCCCCTTTTTTTTAAAGATTTATTTATTTATTTGACAGAGAGAGACACAGCGAGAGAGGGAACACAAGCAGGGGGAGTGGGAGAGGAAGAAGCAGGCTTCCCGCCGATCAGGAAGCCCGATGTGGGGCTTGATCCCAGGACCCTGAGATCATGACCTGAGCCGAAGGCAGACGCTTAATGACTGAGCCACCCAGGCGCCCCTGTGCAGAAGCTTTTTATCTTGATGAAGTCCTAATAGTTCATTTTTGCTTTTGCTTCCCTTGCCTTTAGAGATGTGTCTTGCAAGAAGTTGCTGTGGCCAGGGTTGAAGAGGTTACTGCCTGTGTTCTCCTCTAGGATTTTGATGGATTCCTGTCTCACAATGAGGTCTTTCATCCATTTTGAGTTTATCTTTGTGAATGGTGTTGGAGAATGGTCCGGTTTCATTCTTCTATGTATGGCTGTCCAATTTTCCCAATACCATTTGTTGAAGAGACTGTCCTTTTTCCAGTGGCTATTCTTTCCTGCTTTGTTGAAGATCAGTTGACCATAGAGTTGAGGGTCCATTTCTGGGCTCTCTGTTCTGTTCTGTTGACCTATATGTCTCTTTTGGTGCCAATGCCATACTATCTTGATGATCACAGCTTTGTAATATAGCTTGAAGTCAGGCATTGTGATGCCACCAGCTTTGGTTTTCTTTTTCAACATTTCCCTGACTATTCAGCGTCTTTTCTGATTCCATACAAATTTTAGGATTATTTGTTCCAGCTCTGTGAAAAAATGTTGATGGTATTTTGATAGGGTTTGAATTGAATGTGTAGATTGCTCTGGGCAGCATAGACACTTTAACAATGGGAAACTTTTCTTTCAGTTGTCCTTGAGTTCATGACATTGGCCCCTGAGAAAAGGAAGCACAGTCCCAGTGCCATTCACTTCTACAATGATTGATATTTATATAGTTATGTTCTCTTATGCTTCCTTTTTGTTGGTTTTCAACTTTTGGAATCAATCAACCAAAAGAAAGTACACACAGTCAAGTTTATGAAAAAAAAATCTGTGTATCATTCCCGAGAGTATAACAAGATGGGTATAGTTGACAGATGAGGAGTGGGAAGCAGCAAGGAGGAGAGAGCAGAGATCCTGTCACCTGACTCTAATACATCAGAGACACAATGCTTACAATTTTTAGCAAAATAGATCAAATTTTAGGTTTATTATTCCAGTGTTCAATGTTACCAGTAGGAGAACTAAAAATATCAGTATCTCTCAGAAATTGAGGTTAGGAAGAAGGAAGTAAAGTGAATATAATGAGTTGAATCCTCATATTCCATAACAGGAGTATCGGAGATTGTTGAGAGAAAGAAAAGAATAGGGGCGCCTGGGTGTCTCAGATGGTTAAACGTCTGCCTTCGGCTCAGGTCATGATCCTAGGGTCCTGGGATCAAGCCCCACATCAGGCTCCTGGCTGAGCGAGGAGCCTGCTTCTCCCTCTCCCTCTGCCTCTCTCCTGGCTCATGCTCTCTCTCTCTCTGTATCTCTGTGTCTCAAATGAATAACTAAAATCTTAAAAAAAGAAAGAAAGAAAGAAAGGAAGGAAGAAAGAAAGAAAGAAAGAAAGAAAGAAAGAAAGAAAGAAAGAAAGAAGGAAGGAAGGAAGGAAGGAAGGAAGGAAGGAAGGAAGGAAGGAAAGAAAGAAAGAAAGAAAGAAAGAAAGAAAGAAAGAAAGAAAGAAAGAAAGAAAG
The DNA here is from genome assembly GCF_037043125.1 of Eumetopias jubatus. NCBI lineage: Eukaryota > Metazoa > Chordata > Mammalia > Carnivora > Otariidae > Eumetopias > Eumetopias jubatus. The sequence continues at coordinate 87,691,563 of NW_028274823.1, read as the reverse complement.
AAAGAAAGAAGAAAGAAAGAAAGAAAGAAAGAAAGAAAGAAAGAAAGAAAGAAAGAAAGAAAGAAAGAAAGAAAGAAAGAAAAAGAAAGAAAGAAAGAAAGAAAAAGAAAGAAAAAGAAAGACAGAAAAGAATAAGCACATTATTTAGTGCATGAAAAGTAATGAGGGGACAGAAAATATGAATAGTTGCCAGCACTGACCTCTGATAAGGGGCTGTAGGGACAGAAGGCTGGGCTGGAAAATGATATTTCTCATTTTAATATCTGTCCAAAACTGCTTGGTGTTTGGACCGCCACGATTTATATAGAGAGAGACGACCTTTTGGTATGGAGGAGCTTGAGCACACTGACTTTGGATGTCCTACTTGGAAAATAGACAGAGGGCATAACAAAATTGTGTTTAAATGTAGAAATGCCAGCAGGAAATATGCTGTTCTTTATAAAAAGAACTCTGACATGTTCATAAAAACCTCACCTGGACTATTACTGACGGGGTGATAATTGACAGAACAATCTCCCTCCATAACTTTGAGAAAGGCCAGTAATAAAACCAGTAAACCAAGAGGATGAAAATTGCTTCTATGTCAGTGGCTTCTAATAGGCATAAAATCGGACTGAAAATGGTTATAACACTTAGGTCAATACTGTAGAGTGTTTAAAAACAGAAGCCCACACGTTTCTAGTGTTTCTAGCTTTAGGACATTTCAGTAACCTTCTGCCCTAACCACAGCCCTATAATTTGAAGGAATCAGTATTCTTAGACAGGTAATTATAAAGCTGTAAAGAGGAATTCATTCAATGTCTTTGAAATGTTACTGAAATCTGTGGTTTTATATTTGGGCAAATCATACTTTTATTAGAATTTGTGGGAGGCAAAAAAAAGAAGAAAGAAAAAAGAAGAAGAAGGAAAGAAAAGAAAAAATCCATGGAAATGAAATCCCAGCTGAAATTGCTCAAAATTACCTTTTCAGTTGGCTGAATAAATTTATTATCGGTTTTGCCCTTCTAGAAGAATGAAAGTTTAATGAAAACATTCACACAGCTTTCATTTTTAGGTACAGAATATGTAATATACAAATGCCTTGATATGTTTCTTCCTTAAAATATGGTAGTGTTTATACATGAACTTTATGTGCTATTATGATTGGGGCTATGTCATGCAACAATATCTTTGCTTGCAAGACCTTGACACATTCATAATACTTCCTACTTTGGATTCTAGGTTGCATTATCTAATATGGAGGACTATTTATTTTGAAGGTGAAAGGAGAAATTTTTTTTCCATGTCAATTGGGACAGCTTGGTAGAGGAAGAGATGGAAGTAGTTATTTATTTGTTTTTTTATTGACAGTAAACAATAAAAACATATATGGGCAAACTCAAGTTTATTATTAGCAATAATACAGTGATTTTTTTTTTCAAAGAATCTATTGATAAATGATGGAAAGTCCCATGCATTTTATTATTTGTTACTGGTGTCTGGAACAAAACCACAATTCTTGAATCATTCTTTTGTGATCATTATCAATATATTTTACTCGTATAATCTTTTCAACAAAGTTGTTCTATATTTTTCAAGCAAGATTGTTGTGGGTGGAATGAAAAACAGAAGTGGTTATTTGAAAACTTCTGTACACTAAAATAATTTCATCCATAAATGCCCAGATAATTGAGGAAATATTTATGTACTTGTGTATGTATATTCATATTGCTTAGTTACAGATTATTACAATTCTTCACTGTAGTTTTGGAAAAGTTGTCTTTCTAACTTAGAGTTAGCCTTGGTTATTTACATACAATTCTCAAAATCATTAATTAATCACCTCTTCTTTCATTAAAGAAATGTGCTACAATAGCTCTCTTAAAGTTCACCCAACTCATAATGAATGAGAAGTAGCACTCATCTTTGATCTGTGAAAAATTTTCCCCCAAGCTCATGGCAATTTCCCTAAAAAGAGTTGGGGGAGGGGTAGGTTCTCTTGGAGAGTTGTGGACCATGGCACCTTCATAAAATTTTTTGTGTTATTTCGTTGAAACTGTCTTTTCTTGCTGCCTCCCCTCTTTTGATTAAATCCAGTCTTACTTTTACTTTTATACAGAACCATTCCCATGGAGCAGAGGAACTAGTTCAGATTTCCCACAGTCTGGAATTAACTGTTAGGAAATTCAAACAGAACTCTTTTTGCTAGAATTCCCTTTTCCATCGTTGATATTCAGTTTCACATAAGAAAATCATTGATCTTGGTCAGATATGTAATTGATGGATACTGAAGCCCATGAATGAAAGTATCTAAACATAATCAAATCATGAAATCTTGAGTAAAGGAAAACAGTTATCTGGATCAATATTGAAAATATGTACCCATACCATTCTTTAATTTACGTTTAACTGAAGTTTTTCCTGTTTAACATTTGAGAAGCAGAGTTATTGGCAAAATCAGCTATAATATTTGAGTAGACCCTGAGATACAATGTTTGAAGCAAAGAACATCAAATAATAAAGTCAATTGAGTGCATAAAATGCAGCGGAGGCTAGTGGGGGTAGTTGCAGTCCCTTTTCATATTTACCAATCATTGCTGCATGGAAACGCTCACGCCCACAAAGGGTATCTGTGGTTAAGTGTGAAGAGTTGCACTGCCAGGCCATTGTGGTGGTGAACATCTATTTAATGACAATGATGTGCCCAGCACCTAGCTAAGGGTTCTACCCTGCGTGCATCATCTCACTTGAATCTTAATTTATTTTTTTCTAATCTGGTGGTTGTATTATTGACTTGTTTTAGAGGTGACACAACTAAGTTTTATAGAATTCAGCTAATTGTCGAAGACCACGCATTAAGTAGCAGAACTAGAATTTGGACCCACGTTTGTCCAGTCTGAAGGTCTGCATCCTTAAGAGTGTGGTGTCTGCCCTCCCCACCCACGCCCAACCCAACGGACAGGTCATCTCCCAAGACTTGCTCCTTCTGTGAGCTTGATTTGTGGCTTTCGGAAAGCCCTTCACCCAAGTTCTCAAACAATGATTTTAGACATCCATTTTGGTTTTAAGATTCTAGATCTGGTCATGTAACCATATCGTTGTTTTAGCGAGGATGTGTCTAAAATGCACGTATTCGCTATATGGGGATGAACTTAATTCAGAGTCTGGCTGGCCTGTCAGCTCCCAGAGGGTAAGCTCAGTTGCTCTCATGTCACGGTAGCTCTTCTGAGGGTGTGCTATGCACAGGCAATGCCTCTGTGGATGCTGTGGCTTCATTACCCCACATTCAGGGCCTTG